>NC_088232.1:3555000-3872500 GCF_036934945.1 Oncorhynchus masou masou | reverse complement strand
AGAAAGTGATCCATAACTCTCAGTATCCAAGAGGCAGAGGGAGTTAGTGGGGCGTGGGGGTTGTGCAGAGAAGGAGGCAGGCAGGGAGAGAGGCAGGGAGAGAGGGAGGGAGGCAGAGAGGCAGGGGGGACGGGAGGGAGGCAGACAGGCAGGGGGAACGGGAGGGAGGCAGAGAGGCGGGGGAACGGGAGGGAGGCAGAGAGGAAGGCATGGAGGCAGAGAAGCAACTCTACCATGTTTCAGAAAAGGGTGCAGGGAGGGAGGGAGGGCAAGTCTGGGAGTAGTGTTATGTTGCTCCAGGGTGATTGCTAGGCTGGCCTTGGCACTGATAGGACCTCAGCCATAAAACTTCCTGCCTGGCTGGTCCAGTGTAGTCTATTTAGGCCAGAAAGACCTGGCCGGGGCTTCCCTCTCTTCCCTTCTGTCTGCTCCACTCCTCTCCGGCCTGCAATTATGCTAACAAGCTTTATCATTGTTCCAGCTTGAGGAGCCTGGTGACTAAAGTTCTGAGAGGAAGGTCAAGGTACCAGGGCAATGCCACCTACTACGTCCGATGAGTGTTTTGACTGGGGTCTCTGGGAAAGCGGACTTTGGCTAGCGCTGGACTGGCTATAACTGGACAATAGTTCCTCTTACAGTCTTCTGGAATTTTTAGTTTGTATTTTGGAGCAGAATTGTACTGAAGTCAAGCAACTGTTTTGTTGTGCTCTGTTCAGATGGGTACAATTGCTTACCTCAAGGCCTCTGTTGATTAGCTTACTCTACCAGACTGTATGTTCCCCAGGGCGCCACTGTATAACCCCATTGTTATGCTAAATGACGTGTGACGCCAAGGTCATGGGTTCAAAACCCAGCCAGGAATACAGTCATTGGTTGACATTACATCAACACTTACTGTCATTTAGTAAACATCAACGGATTATGACACATTTAACATGTAGCTTGGAGTAAATTACTCTGTTTGTACTGTCAATCTAGAGCACGGTAGAGCATGCTAGAAGTGCATACTCAATCTAGCTGGATAGGGTTATAGCCCTTGGACTTTGATAGTGCACAGTGACAGACAATAACATCTATCGATTGGTGCAATGTCAGTGGTGTTTCAGGCTAATAGCAATTATTTAGCCTGAGATCCCATTGTCCTTGCGACCGTTGGGCCGACATTGCGCCACCTATTTGTGTTGAGAGTCGTTGTTTCACAATGATCGCTTTACGGTCGAGTTTTCATGCCACTTGCCAGTTCTAAAAAGACCCTCTTTAAATGTACAATGGAAATTGTCCCCCGGGGTGAAAATGGGAATGCTTGGCCTTTTTTGTTTTTGGAGCAGAGCGTTATTGTTTCGTTACGCTGTGTACAGACAGACAGCCGGGCAGCAAACTGTCACAGTCCACTCGTCATCGCTCATTCTGTTCCTTGTGTCGTCATCATAAAAGCATGTCAGCTGCAGAACAATTCATTCCTTTTCATTTTGCAGTTGTCAGTCGGTACTAGGAGCTTATTGAGGCGCTCATGGATACTATAATGCATTATACCCATTTGCCTTATGTAAAGTGTTACCCTCGGGTTATATGGCACGTTGTCGGTCTTTTGCAAGGGAACAGGAAAGCACCATGGATGCTATCTCCTTAGGAAGGCCACTAAAGATGTGTATACAACCAATGAAATGTGATTTCATTTCATTAGCAGAGCCATCAGCAGTGCTGCGGTGTCTTGCAGGATGGACTCCATAAAGAGACACTTTGTTTAATGCTGTTGCCGAGTGCTCCTGGTTTACGATGCTGCCTGTGCCTATACTGACACAGAGGCTAATGAATGACCTCTAATTACAGTGCAATTAGTACCAGCACCATCATTTAGCGCTTCCTATTTGTCCCCCCCTGCAAGTGAACATGAATCAAACCCAGTTAGTAACACTATAGCAGGACACAGACATGAACACTCCTCATTCCCCAATGTCATGCTGGTGTTAGGAGATGGTTGTGGAATTGGTGGCTTAAAGTGAGACCAGAGGGGATTGAGTATAATGATGGGGAGGAGGATGATGTTGAGGAGGGGGGAAAGGAGGGAAGGGAAAGGGGAAACCTAGTCAGTTGCACAACTGCATGCATTCAACCAAAATGTGTCTTAGAGGATAATGGTGTAGCGAGACACACGATGAGGTCGCAGTGATACATCGTTCCCAGCTGTCAGACTCCCAGCGTAATGACTGCAGAGGTAGTGAGCGCAGTGTACCATGTCCACGGACGGAGACACTTCAGAATTTAAGATGAAGTACAGGGCCAGAAGGGAGAGGTCAGGGTTCAAAACGCTGCGTCTGTTGTTGTGACTGCTGCTCTTGAGGGAAGCACCCAGGCACTTAACCCCTGTGTTTCATTACGAGCCCTGGCTGACGTCGTAAAAATAGACCTTTTATTTATTTGTATGCCTCTTTTGGTTGATAGCAGCCACAGACCTCATGTATTATGGAAGACGTGTGGAAAGCTTGCTGTTGGATTGTTGGACTGGTAAAGGGTTGCCACGGGCACCGATGTCTGTTTCCAGCCATGGGTGTTTCGTCCAAAGACGATTCTCTTTACCACAGTTGCTAGAGAGATCCGCTTTGTGACTGTCAGCTCTCGGGGGTGACGTGGTAGTGAAACTATCTATCTAAAAGCCTTTGAGCAATGGAAGGTAGCGTTTCAAAGGGAAGAGAGACATATGAGCGCGAAAGACGTTGAAAGACTGCGTTCCTCTTGCTGTGCATTAAATGAGTTTATTGATGTGGAGACTGGAATGCGTTGGCATGCAGTTGGGAACCAACCTGTGGAAATGAATAGGATGTGGCTATCTTTTCCCCTCTCTCACAGTGATGTGATGACACCAACCTACAGTCCCTAATGTCCCTGCTTAGTGAACGTATGGGGTGATTACAGGGTATCTGTTACTGGAGGGCATCACTTACTCTGCTCTCACAGAAACGCTATACACCACTATTGATTATAGTAGCATCCCCAACACTTAGCCCAAAGTTACATTATTCATTTTTTTGAGCACATTTTTATTAAAAAATATTTTCACATTTTTATTGCTGGACATAGAAGACAGTAAATACACCAGGAAATCAGCTCCAAGTGTTTTTAATGTTGGAAATCTGTACCCAAGTATTCCCACGCATGACAGAGAGACACGTGTAAGCAAGGTTTGAAATGATTACGCTTTCGTCCAATATTATATATGTTTGGGCTTCTTGCAGTCAATTTGCAGTCTATGATTTATTTGTAATTATGTTCCGGCCCCCAGACCATCCGTTCAAGGAAATAATCGGCCTGCGGCTAAATCGAATTGATCCCTGACAAGCTTTAATACTCCCAGTGACATATAGTATGAGACCCAGGTTTATGCTTGCTTATAACGAGTGATACAATAATAATGCATTAAACAGGTGAGCTTTATGTAAAGTCTTACCCAAAAAGCATACAGGTTTTGATTTATTTCAACGTTTATTTACCATGAGAGGTTAAGGTAATGGATATTAGGTTAAGCTGACACGGAATTAAAGCTAGTGAACAAATAATATACATTTACCATGAGTCATCCTGTGGGAAATGGTGCTATGGAATAATGCATTTGACAACACGTAAAAGAAAACAGAGCTGCTTTAAAGCTCCCCAAAATGGCCACTTTCCCCACCACAGCAAGTTAATTGAGCAACACTACGTGGAAGAGAGGACAGAGGCGCTTCTAAATTGTAGACAAAGACCCTAATCTGACACAACCCAATAACAGGATGTGCTTTATACCATGATGCTATTGTTAGCGATAGCTTTAAGTTATTTATACTTTAGGTTAACCTGTTCCTATCCTGTTAGCAGTTAGCCCAGATTCTGTTTAGCTACAGATGTAGGATCTTCATTTGAGCCAGTTTACTACAGCAGGAAAATAATCCTGCAGCAACAGGAAATGTGGATTATAATACATTTTTCATTATGGCAAATCAAATTTGAAATTTCAAGAAGTGGAAACTTTAGAAGCCTGAAATACACTACAAGTTTGCATTTCCTGCATCGTAGGAAGATCCTACACCTGTGAATAAACTATATCTAATGGTGCTTATTGGCAGACCTCCCTGACGCAGGACTGTTCCAGTGAAGTACCCTTCATGTAGAGGGCCTTTTCAGGGGTAGCTTCCTGTGAAATGGCAGCTTGCCTGCCAGTAGCCTGTGTTGTTTAGTTCTGTCAGGACATGGCTTGTATAGCAGTTGTGGGATTCAAATCAGATTGGATTTGTCACATGTGCCAAATAAAACAGGTGTAGACCTTACAGTGAAATGCTTACTAACCAACAATGCTTTAAGAAGTTAAGAAGAAAAATGTGTTAAGTAAAAAATAGATTAAAACAAAACAGTAACTAATTATTAAACAGCAGCAATAAAATAACAATAGCAAGGCTATATACAAGGGGTACCAGTATATATGCAGGGGCACCGGTTAGTCGAGGTAATTGAGGTAATATGTACATGTCGGTAGAGTTAAAGTGACCTTGCATAGATAATAAACAGAGAGTAGCAACAGCGGGAAAGAGGAGTCTGGGTAGCCCTTTGATTAGCTGTTTAGGAGTCTAATGGATTGGGGGTAGAAGCTGTTTAGAAGCCTCGCGGACCTAGACTTGGCGCTCCGGTACTGCTTGCCATGCGGTAGCAGAAAGAACAGTCTATGTCTAAGGTGGCTGGAGTCTTTGACAATTGTTAGGGCCTTCCTCTGACACCGCCTGGTATAAAGGTCCTGGATGGCGGGAAGCTTGGCCCCAGTGATGTACTAGGCCATATGAACTACCCTCTGTAGTGCCTTGCGATCGGCGGCTGAGCAGTTGCTATACCAGGCAGTGATGCAACCAGTCAGGATGCTCTCGATGGTGCAGCTGTAGAACCTTTTGAGGATTTGAGGACCCATGCCAAAAATGTTCAGTCTCCTGAGGGGAAATAGGCTCTGTCGTGCCCTTTTCACGACTGTCTTAAGTGTGTTTGGACCATGATAGTTTGTTGGTGATGTGGACACCAAGGAACTTGAAGTTCTCAACCTGCTCCACTGCAGCCACGTCGATTAGAATGAGGGCGTGCTCGGTCCTCCTTTTGTTGTAGTCCACAATCATCTTCGTTGTCTTGATCACGTTGAGGGAGAGGTTCTAGTCCTGGCACCACACGGCCAGGTCTCTGACCACCTCCCTATAGGCTGTCTCATCGTTGTTGGTGATCAGGCCTACAAATGTTGTGTCATCTGCAAATTTGATGCTGGTGTTGAAGTCGTGCCTGGCCATGCAGTCATGAGTGAACAGGGAGTACAGGAGGGGACTGAGCACGCACCCCTGATGGGCCCCCGTGTTGAGGTTCAGCGTGGCAGATGTGTTGTTATCTACCCTTAGCACCTGGGGGCGGCCCGTCAGGAAGTCCAGGATCCAGTTGCAGAGGGAGGTGTTTAGTTCCAGGGTCCTTAGCTTAGTGATGAGCTTTGAGGGCACTATGGTGTTGAATGCTGAGCTGTAGTCAATGAATAGCATTCTCACATAGGTTTTCCTTTTGTCCAGGTGGGAAAGGTTAGTGTGGAATGTAATGGAGATTGCATCATCTGTGGACCTTTTGGTGCGGTATGCAAATTGAAGTTGCTCTAGGGTTTCTGGGATGATGGTGTTGATGTGAGCGATGACCAGCCTTTCAAAGCACTTCATGGCTACAGACGTGGGTGCTACGGGATTGGTTGGTCATATAGCCACAGAGCAATCCAGTTGGGTTGTTGTGGAAACAGCTTGGTGGTGCTGTGAGCCCTGTGGTGGTACAGTCAGGATGTCTATGTGTTTATTTCCATCACTGTAGCCTGTCTATAGGCTACATGAGGATCAAATACTGTATGGCCATGGAGATCCTATGCAATTCTATATGTAATTCTATGTGAACGGCTAATGGCCGTATTGCAGAGCCAAAATGAAACATCTCTGCAGTCAAACTGTGTACGTCACCACACATTCAGAAACGTTTATCTTTCTCCACCAGGCTCAAAGCAGTTAGTTTCTCATCCAAATCTTCTAGATTTCAATTTTCGCTGACCGGCAAAAAAACACAATGGGTTAAGACGTACATCACCACGGCAGGGCGTTTTAAATGAACCTTTCCTTGGTACGTGAAGCGGCTTTAATATCACCCAGTACCCCCCCCCCCTCCCCTCTCCTCCACTGTATCCTCTTTGTATTAATATGAGTCTGTCTCTTTGCAACTGGATGATTGACAGTTGAGGATTGCTTTTAGCGGCAGGGCGAGATGCTGTCAGCTAGAATCATACGCTCCCACAACAAAGACAATTATAGTCCAGGTCTTTTCTTTTCATTCACCTTGTGTAGATTCAATCCTTTGCTGTTTGACATGGAGGGATGGTCATCGTATTAGGTGTTTAGATCAACAGCTTTTTGTTTGTATTCATCGTTACATTTTAGCAGTGATGTTTGAGACAATTATTGACAAAGGAACTTAGATTATTATGGTTTGATTGTTTGTTTTGTGATTTTGGTTAGTTCTCTGTGTGTGTGTGGTGTGAGATGTTTTGATGTGTCGTTTTTACACACACACACACACACACACACACACACACACACACACACACACACACACACACACACACACACGCACACACATGCACACGCAAATACACACCCACACACAGTTTTAGTATCCTTGTAGGAATCAGACAATGTATTCCCTTTCAAAATCGTTTTTTCCTTAACCCCAAACTTAAACCTTAACCCTAGCCCTTAACCTAGCCCTAACCATAAACCTAACCTCTAACCCTAACCCTAATTTGAACCCTAAACCTATCCCCTAAGCCTAAAATAGCATTTTTCCTTGTCGTACCGACGACATGTCCCCACTTGGATAGTTAAACAAACAAACACACACACACACACACACACACACACACACACACACACACACACACACACACACACACACACACACACACACACACACACACACACACACACACACACACACATTGCTTTATAAAGTCCTGAGAGCATCGATGTCTCTGGGCTTGGGTTGTGTTTTCAGTCTCACTGTCAGTGGTGTAAAAAGTACTCAATTGTCATACTTGAGTAAAAGTAAAGATACCTTAATAGAAAATGACTCAAGTAAAAGTGAAAGTCACCCAGTAAAATACTACTTGAGTAAAAGTCTAAAAGTATTTGGCATTTAAATATTCTTAAGTATCAAAAGTAAATCATGATTATTATTTTTAACAGATAGCCAGGGTCACAGTCCAACACTCAGACATAATTGACAAACAAAGCATTTGAGGCAGTAGTGATGACCCTGGCACTGAATAGGACCATTTCTGTCCTGCTAAGCATTCAAAATGTAACGAGTACTTTTGGGTGTCAGAGACAATTAAAATAACTTTCTTTCGGAATGTAGTGAAGTAAAAGTAAAAGTAGTCAAAAATATAAATAGTAAAGTCGAGTGCAGATACCCCCAAAGAACACTTAAGTAGTACTTTAAAGTATTTTTACTGAAGTACTTTATACCACTGCTCACTGTAGTGGAGGTCAGAGGAACTGTAAATAATACAATGGGAGTGTTGAAGAGGAGGAGAGAACACCAGACCAGGGCCAGTGAAGGCTGGAAGAATTGTTTTAGGGGAGGCTTGTAATGTAGCCAGTGACAGCTGCTATCACATACCATTCCCCAGGCAGTACAGTGCATGACCTCTCTGGAGCATCACTCTGATTATCCTTCTGTAGAAGAGCAATACTGTGTCAAGGACCAAGAACCTGCTACAGCCAGAGGAAGAGGAGTGGCACACTGCTAGTATCAGTGCAAAAGCAAATTCCCCTCCTCCATCCCTCCTCCTCATCCCTCCTCCTCATCCCTCCTCAATCATCACTCCTCCATCCCTCCTCCTCCAACACTCCACCATCCCTCCTCCTCCATCCCTCCTCCTCCATCACTTTTCCATCCATCCTCCTCCATCCCTCCTCAATCATCACTCCTCCATCCCTCCTCCTCCATCACCCCTCCATCCCTCCTCCTCCATCACTCCTTTATCCCTCCTCCATCCCTCCTCCATCCCTCCTCCATCACTCCTCCATTCCTCCTCCATCACTCCTCCACCCCTCCTCATCCCTCCTCCATCACTCCTCCATCCCTCCTCCTCCATCACTCCTCCCTCCTCCTCCATCCCTCCTCCTCCATCCCTCCTCCATCACTCCTCCATCCTTCCTCATCCCTCCTCCATCACTCCTCCCTCCCTCCTCATCCCTCCTCCATCACTCCTCCATCTCTCCTCATCCCTCCTCCTCCATCACTCCTCCATCACTCGTCATCACTTCTCACTGTGTCCATGACTCACTGCTTTATACAACACCATACATTATGGATGAGACACAAACGGATGCCTAAAAGTCTCAATCCGTAGAGCTATCAATTGAAAATCCACCTCTGGATCTCCTGCCTGCCACAGGAAAGTGTTCGCCAAACTGGGCTAAAGCCGATGGGTTGGCTTGGGGAGCTAACACACGTGTTCAGGTACCAGGCAGAGTTACTCATCACTGCTACACACTGTAGTTGATCTGAGTCCTATTACTGCTGTTACAACCCTAATGTTGCTTACTACCCTTGGCTGCCAACACGGTTTTGTAATAAAGCCTAGAACCGCATTGAGCGCTTAGGTTATTTGATACTGACTTAGAGTAACATTGTAAAAAAAGACACTTACAATAGGGGTTATTGGGGAAAGAAATCATGATTTATGAACATTCAAATCATAATAGCACAGTATTACCATTCAACCTAAGGAAAACCCATGAATTAAAACGGCGGCCATTTTGAAAAAGATAGCCATCTCGGTGAAATAGCCTAGATAATTGACGTTAAAAGTTATCGGGGGAATTATTGCTGTGAGGTGAGTTTTCCTTTGTGTTCTTTGTTGTTTACATGAATTAGTGACGATATCATGGTTGCCTCGTCGCTAGCTGTTTTCCATGTCAGAGTTGAGTAAACACACGACATGCACAAAGGGGTCTGTTGTTATTGTTTTTGTCAAATCTGAGGCCCACTCCTTTATTGCTGTCTATTGTATGGTAATGGACCAGGCTGGGCTGGGCTGTTTGTCGTGTCACTGTCACCCCTCCCCCAGTAGCTGTTGTCTGTCTGGGCTCTAGCTCGGTCACAGGATTCAGACCCTTCTCTCTGACCTACAGGCCCGTTGGGTATGTGTGTGTGTTGGGACAGTGCTCTGGTTCTAATCATCAGGAGGGTTTTTCAGATGTTCATTTTCACATGGTATTTAAAAAGGCCCCTCTCTCTCTCTCTCTCTCTCTCTCTCTCTCTCTGTCTCTCTCTCTCTCTCTCTCTCTCTCTCTCTTCCTCTCTCTCTTCCTCTCTCTCTCTCTCTCTCTCTCTCTCTCTCTCTCTCTCTCTCTCTCTCTTCTCTCTCTCTCTCTCTCTCTCTCTCTCTCTTCTCTCTCTCTCTCTCTCTCTCTCTCTCTCTCTCTCTGCGGCTGGTAGATGTACATCTAGCTAGCCAGATAGGCCAGCTGGACATGGTGTGAATAAGCCAGCAGGCTATAGCCACCTGACAGCCAGAACCGTCAGGAGTTTGGCCGTGAGACTCAACTCTCCCACCTCCCCAAGTGGGATAACACAGCATCCTCAGAGCCCGGGCCCTCCCCATCTCATGTCCTTGTTCAACCCCATCAGCCCAACCTGTCATCATAGCATGTCCTGTTCTGTATAAACGGCCTATTGAATACAAAAACCTTTGAACATCTTAATTGCTATGACGGGTGTTAATATACTGAATTAATTATATTCACCTTGTTCAGTTTCTCTGCGACAACATACAATTAAGTGGCCCATGGGGTTATCAAACCCACAGTCCTCATATTGCTGCCATCATGCTCCAATGCAATCAACTGAGAAATTGGTAACCTCTCTGAACCCCAAACTCCCATTACCTTAACCAGAGGTCACCTAACTCCCATTACCTTAACCATAGAGATCACCTAACTCCCCTTACTTTAACCATAGAGGTCACCTACCTCCTATTACCTTAACCATAGAGGTCACCTACCTCCTATTACCTTAACCATAGAGGTCACCTAACTCCCCTTACCTTAACCATAGATGTCACCTAACTCACATTACCTTAACCATAGAGGTCACCTAACTCCTATTATCTTAACCACCTACAGTAAGTCACTGTCCTCACTGCACTGACCTCAGTGATCCCAACCGCACGGTCTGTCTCTCTGTTTTTCTAGTCAGTCTACCCGTCTACCCCCCCCCCCCCCCCCCCATCCCTGGAACATAACACAAGCCCAATAAGTGGAAGACAAAAGAGCGTTCTAACATCCCAAAACACAGACCCCTCATTCATTCAGTCTGGCCTGTTGACGCCAGGACCAGACACAGAGTTTCTACAATGGGCTCTGGGTCAGCTTGTTATATGTTAGTGAATACCAGTAATCACCATCAGTCCCGGCTCACAAATGACCATCGAAAAGACACGACCAGGGCAGTATGCCCCTTCCAAATTGCTTCTACAAATGATACCATTGCGCCTTCCTTTTATCCAACCAGTCAAGCATCAGTCACGAATCAGCTTGGTGTGCCAAACAAGCAAAGAACTTGACAGCCGCTGAAGAGGGCTAGCGTCCGTAGCTACCAAGGCTTACTTAATCAGACTGAATGCAGGCTCAGAAAGCTGCTGGCTCAGAACTGTCTGGCGTCAATAATTGCTGCAATGATAAGTCATGAAAAGGGGAAAACTTGGATTGTTATTTCGTGATTGGACACAAAAACGCTATGCAAGGGTTCTCAGTGAATAAACATAGTGTTGCCAAGTTACGGCAATGATAAAAGGGCAAACAAGGAAAAGGAAAAGCACACTGCATGTCAATGATTGGACCACATTGGACCACTGACACATTGAACCATATCATTTATACACAACAGGCTATCGCTATATGTGTTGTCACGGACTCATCTTTTGAGACCGATATTGAGAATGTTAAAACATTTGGAAGGAATACTACAGTAGGCTATATTGGAGAACATTGTATTTATTGTCTCTACACCACATTGTTGTGGGCCTATCTAGCAGCAGGCTGCCTGCTGTACTCTCCCTACTGTGTAGTATAACACGTGACTGGTAGTGGATGAGTGGTAGTGGATCTGTCCTTAAAGCCGTATTAACCAAATTACACTGCTGATAGCCCTCAGAGCAGGTCAACAACACCTCGGGCTCAGGCCCAAGGACTCAGACGCCAAAGCTCTCTGGGTCATCTGGGTCATCTCTCTCTCTCTCTCTGTCTCTCTGTCTGTCTCTCTCTCTCTCTCTCTCTCTCTCTCTCTCTCTCTCTCTCTCTCTCTCTCTCTCTCTCTCTCCAGTTGAAGTCGGAAGTTTACATACATTTAAACTCAGTTTTTCACAATTCCTGACATTTAATCCAAGTAACGCCTTTTCAGTTCTGCCCACAAATTTTCTATGAGATTGAGGTCAGGGCTTTGTGATGGCCAGTCCAATACCTTGACTGTTGTCCTTAAGCCATTTTGCCACAACTTTGGAAGTATGCTTGGGGTCATTGTCCATTTGGAAGACCCATTTGAGGCCAAGCTTTAATTTCCTGACTGATGTCTTGAGACTTTGCTTCAATATATCCACATAATTTTCCAGCCTCATGATGCCATCTATTTTGTGAAGTGCACCAGTCCCTCCTGCAGCAAAGCACCCCTGCAACATGATGCTGCTACCCACGTGCTTCACGGTTGGGATGATGTTCTTCGGCTTGCAAGCCTCCTCTTTTTTCCTCCAAACATAACGATGGTCATTATGGCCAAACAGTTCTATTTTTGTTTCATCAGACCAGAGGAAATTTCTCCAAAAAGTATGATCTTTGTCCCCATGTGCAGTTGCAAACCGTAGTCTGGCTTTTTTATGGCGATTTTGGAGCAGTGGCTTCTTCCTTGCTGAGCGGCCTTTCAGATTATGTCGATATAGGACTTGTTTTACTGTGGATATAGATAATTTTGTACCTGTTTCCTCCAGCATCTTCACAAGGTCCTTTGCTGTTGTTCTGTGATTGATTTGTACTTTTCGCACCAAATTACATTCATCTCTAAGAGACAGAACTCACCTCCTTCCTGAGCGGTACGACGGCTACGTGGTCCCATGGTGTTAATACTTGCGTACTGTTGTTTATACAGATGAACGTGGTACCTTCAGGAAATTGCTCCCAAGGATGAACCAGACTTGTGGAGGTCTACAATTATTTTTCTGAGGTCTTGGCTGATTTCTTTAGATTTTCCCATGATGTCAAGCAAAGAGGCACTGAGTTTGAAGGTAGGCCTTGAAATACATCCACAGGTACACCTCCAATTGACTCAAAATATGTCAATTAGCCTATCAGAAGCTTCTAAAGCCATGACATAATTTTAGGGAATTTACCAAGCTGTTTAAATGCACAGTCAACTTAGTGTATGTAAACCTCTGACCCACTGGAATTGTGATACAGTGAATTATAAGTGAAATAATCTGTCTGTAAACAATTGTTGGAAAAATTACTTGTGTCATGCACAAAGTAGATGTCCTAACCGACTTGCCAAAACTAAAGTTTGTTCACAAGACATTTGTGGTGTGGTTGAAAAATGAGTTTTAATGACGCCAACCTAAGTGTATGTAAACTTTCGACTTCAACTCTGTCTGTCTGTTTATCCATCCGTCTCTCTCTCCGTCTTTCTGTCTTGTTCTCTCTTTTATTTCCCACCCTGTCAAAATTTACAGATTTTCAGAATTTGTGCTATGAATAATACAGTATTTGAAACTAGACTTTTGAACTGTGCAAAGCAGTAAATATAAGCCAGGGAACAAGCGTTTACAGAAACGTACACACTCTGCTCTGCATGTTTATTTTTCAGTCGATTCTGACATCTGTTCCACATCTTAACTATCTCCAAATATGGAGATATGGCATAGTAGGGGATTACTGTCAGTGGCTTTAAACCAGATCTTCTTAGACCTTACTTAATGTGAATTAACCCAGTCATAATATACAACACACACACACACACGTTGTCCTTCCCAGTGTATCTGTTGTGACATTTTACAGTTAAGTGGGTCACTGAGTGCTAGAGCCAAATTTGCGCTGTTCTCCCTCCCTGTCGCCCGTCGACATGGCAACCACGCTGGTCGATTACACATGCGCACATGAGTCGGGCGGGGAGGAGAGGTGGAGGAGGAGCCGGAGAGGCCTATACACACCGGCATGAGGAGGACAGGTTGGTACAGTGTAAAAGCTAACAGCTATAGGGAGCTATTCCGCACATCCGCCACAAAAGGGGAAAGAGGAAGCTGTCCTCTCTATTCCTCACTGTTACGTAGGTGGGTTGTTCCTTCTGAACAATGGGTCACTTATAGCCACGTTATCAATGAAACCCATTTGCTAATTTACCTTGATTTATATACTACAGTATATTATTTCTAACCCTAACAATACTGCTTTGCCTCATGTCTTTGACCCTTGTGTGGTTTGTTCAGTCTTGCTGCGTGTCGCGGGTTGTAATTCCCCTTCCATTGTCTCGTTACCCAGTCCCCTCCCTCACCTCACAGGATTAGCTGGTGTATAATTGTACAGAGAAAGGATAGAGTGACAAAGGGGACATCCTGCCTTGTATTCCAATTGCCCACTAGATCCTGGGTTCTGTTGAAGAAGCCTGTTCTATTCTGTGCCCCTCTCAGAGGTAACCATTAGGTAATTATGACCTTTGATCCCCGTATGGATTAAAGGGGGGGTGATCCCTGGGGTGCCTGTTTGACATAGGCTCTGACAGATGGAAAGACCGAAAAGGTGACGAGAGGGGGGAGAGGCGCGAGGGAGCGTGAGGTGGTGGGCAGGAGAGGAGTCTCATTGTCATGAGGGAGACGCCTTCTGTTGCTTGTACTGTAGCAGTGTGTGTCTCCACTAAACCATCTGAACCCATTAGAACTGGGTCAGGATGACCATTTAGAGGCCTTATTATATTAAATTGTATTTATTATATTATATTTATTATATTATATTTATTTTCCAAAATGCAGCATGGATTTACTGTGTGGGATTGAGTATGAACACACCACAGAAGGAGGGAGCTTCAATCATTTTTGTGTGTTCTCATAAAAGTCTATTTTATGTGCCGTTGTGCCTGATTGTCATTGCATTTCACCTAAGTGACTGTCATTGTTGACAACAATGTGTCATGGTCGATATTGTCTTGTTTTGGCATTGTTATGGTGATTATAGGACAAATACTTATTTCACTGACATTACCTAAACACACACATCACTCACACATACAGTGACTTGCGAAAGTATTCACCCCCTTGGTATTATTCCAATTTTGTTGACTTACAACCTGGAATTAAGGTGGATTTTTGGGGGTTTGTATCATTTGATTTACACAACATGCCTACCACTTTGAAGATGCTAAATATGTTTTATTGTGAAACACACAAGAAATAAGACAAAAAAACAGAAAACTTGAGTGTGCATAACTATTCACCCCCCCAAAGTCAATACTTTGTAGAGTCACCTTTTGCAGCAATTACAGTTGCAAGTCTCTTGGGATATGTCTCTCTATGCTTGGCACATCTAGCCACTGGGATTTTTTTCTCATTCTCAAGGCAAAACTGCTCCAGTATATATACTGAGATCATGTGACAGATCATGTGACACTTAGATTGCAAGCAGGTGGACTTTATTTAACTAATTATGTGACTTCTGAAGGTAATTGGTTGCACCAGATCTTATTTAGGGGCTTCATAGCAAAGAGGTGAATACATACGCACCCACCACTTTTCAGTTTTTCATTTAAAACATTTTTTGTTTTTAATTAAAGTATTATTTTTTTTTTCATTTCAATTCAACAATTTTGACTATTTTGTGTATGTCCATTACGTGAAATCCAAATAAAAATCCATTTCAATCACAGCTTGTAATGCAACAAAGTAGGTTAAAAGCCAAGGGGGGTGAATACTTTTGCAATGCACTATACACACACACACACACACACACACACACACACACACACACACACACACACACACACACACACACACACACACACACACACACACACACACACACACACACACACACACACACACACACACACACACACACACACACACACACCGCTGATCCTGGTTATGCCTTAATAATAAGTCCTCCCTCAGAACCGGCCACCTGAATGATTATTCCCACAGCATCACAACAGCAGCAGCAGCAGCACAGAGCAAGGCGGTCCCAGCGCGACGCTAGGCTAGCTACATTATTAATGACCCTGGCATGCTAGCAGCCCTAAATAATGGAAGAAGCATCTTCTCTGTCTCCCATCCCGGGCTTTCTGCCTCTGCCTCTGCACTCTCCCATTTGTCCAGCCTTCTCTAACATATGCCCCGTCAAGGCAACACCATCGCTACGGCTAACACTAGCACGCCAGAGAGACGCATAGAGCAAAAATCTAAATGCAGGTGATGGAGCAGATCGCTATAAGGGGACCTATGGACCTGTATGGCCAGAGGAGGATAATGGGGTTGGATTTAGTTGATGTGGTTGATGCACTACAGTATGAAGTGTTCCGAATGACTAGAGATGGATAGTTACAGTAGGCCTATTGCTATGTTTTAGAGGGATTTGAGTGGTTTAGGGCAGAGCCATAACCTATAGCCTACATATGTATTTCCATCTAAAGAAGATAGGACATATGGATAAAGCAAACATGCTTTTCTGAATGGTAGATTGTGTTGAATCGGAGAGGGATTTCGAGTTTGGGGTTCACATCCACATCCTGACCTCACCACACAAGGTTGGAAGGGGTCATCTAAAGGCCACACTAGACCAGGGTATAAGCTTGAATATAACCGCTTATGACCCCAAACACCATAGGTCAAAACCAACTAACTGATTCAGAAAACCTACAAAAGATGACATCACTGAGAACTTCAGAACTGTTTTAAGAGGGGGAAAGCTGGTTGTGGTTTACCTAGACGAAGAGAAGGGAAGAGTCAGGGAAACACACACACACAGCCTGTTTGACGTGACTATGAGCTCCAGAACTCTGTCAGCTGAAGGAATGCTAGTGACGTGTGACGGCTGTCTGCTAGGGCTATCTGGCCTGTCCTCAGGGGAACGCCTCTGAAGTGGTGTCGAGGGAGGGAGGGAGGGGGGGTTTTGTGACAACTCTAAACATAGCGTCACATCAGGGCAGTTGAAATTCTGTTTCCCTCTTTTTCTCTCTTTTTTTCTCTCGCTCTCTCCCTTTCTCTCTGGCGCTCTCTCTTTCTCTCTGTATCTCTTTCTCTCTATTTTGACTCCTCTGAACGTCATATCAAATTCTGGTATCTGACCTCACCACTCTGTTCTCAGGCAGGAGGAGTTAGACTCAACATGAGGTGCTGCTTCTCTCTGTGTGTCGTCTAGAAGCTGATGCACCTCTTTCACAGAACATAACACTGTCACAGGACATTGCATTCACAGCATTTTTGTCATTGAACTTTTAGGACGAATTATCACAACCATGCACCAGTCTGTTGACCTTTAAACAGGTCAACATTTACAAGGCCGCAGGGCCAGACGAATTACCAGGACGTGTCTTCACTGACATTTTCAACCTGTCCCTGACTGAGTCTGTAATACCAACATGTTTCAAACAGACCGCCATAGTCCCTGTGCCAAGAACACTAAGGTAACCTGCCTAAATGACTATCGACCCGTAGTACTCACGTCTGTAGCAATGAAGTGCTTTGAAAGGCTGGTCATGGCTCACATCAACACCATTATCGCAGAAACCCTAGACCCACTCCAATTTGCATACCGCACCAACAGATCCACAGATGATGCAATCTCTATTCCACTCCACACTGCCCTTTCACACCTGGACAAAAAGGAACAACTATGTAAGCTCATTATTCAACACCATAGTGCCCTCAAAGCTCATCACTAAGCTAAGGACCCTGGGACAAAACACCTCCCTCTGCAACTGGATCCTGGACTTCCCGATGGGCCGCCCCCGGGTGGTAAGGGTAGGCAACAAGACATCTACCACGCTGATCCTCAACACGGAGGCCCCACAAGGGTGTGTGCTCAGTCCCCTGCTGTACTCCCTGATTACACATGACTGCATGTCCAGGCACGACTCCAACACCATCATTAAGTTTGCTGATGACACAACAGTGGTAGGCCTGATCCCAGACAACGATGAGACAGCCTATAGGGAGGAGGTCAGAGACCTGTCCCTCAACATGATCAAGACAAAGGAGATGATTGTGGACTACAGGAAAAGGTGGACCAAGCACGCCCCCATCCTCATCGACGGAGCTGCAGAGGAGCAGGTTGAGAACTTCAAGTTCCTTGGTGTCCACATCACCAACAAACTATCATGGTCCAAACACACTTAAGACAGTCGTGAAGAGGGCATGACAAAGCCTATTCCCCCTCGGGAGACTGAAAAGATTTGGCATGGGTCCTCAAATCCTCAAAAGGTTCTACAGCTGTCCCATCGAAAGCATCCTGACTGGTTGCATCACTGCCTGGTATGGCAACTGCTCAGCCTCCAACCGCAAGGCACTACAGAGGGTAGTGCGTAAGACCCATTACTGGGGCAAAGCTTCCGCCATCCAGGACCTCTATATCAGGCGGTATCAGAGGAAGGCCCTAAAAATTGTCAAAGACTCCAGCCACCCTAGTCATAGACTGTTCTCTCTGCTACACATTTTTCTTCTTCACTTCTTAAAGCATTGTTGGTTAAGGGCTTGTAAGTAAGCATTTCACTGTACGGTCTACACCTGTTGTATTCGGCACATGTGACAAATGCAATTTGATTTGATTTGATTCACACATTTTATTGAGTGCTTTGCCACTTTTATTGAGTGCTTTGCACCACTGACAATCAGAGAAGGTGTTGTTGGACTGTCTTTCAAGTGGCTTCACACTATGCCACCGATTTCTCCAATTAACCCATTTCACCCAAACAACAAAAAACACATCAATCAAACAAAACAATGATTTGATGTGTATCTGTCTGTCTCCCTGTGTAAGGAAACATCCCACCACAGAGCCAAAGTAGACCACTTTGAGAGGCGCCTGAGAAAGCTGCACCTGCAGTTACTGCTCTTACTGCTACTTCTCTAGACTGATATGCAAATTATGCATATTAATTATTCACCAGGCTGCTTTCATATCTCCTGTCATGTTAAAGGCTTGAACAGCTTCTTTTCCTTTGTTGCTTGGTGTTGTACTGAAGAATCCTCCACGGTTCCGTTTCACCCAATCTCTCCTAGTCTCTCTGTTGTCTGGGCTGAGCCATATTACATTTTAATATTAATTTTAATACTCCGATGATGGACAGATAGAATGTGTGTTATCCTTCTTAACAGTATATAAAAAAAAATGTTTAACTTTAACTGGTCGCCTAATTGGTTAGCGGACCTGACATTCATTTGAATGTTCTGGCATTTTTTCAAACCTTATTGCATCTGATTTGATGGTCATGGTGATGAAAACACCTTCATATTTTGTGTGTGTGTGTGTGTGTGTGTGGGTGGTTAAAGTGGGGGTTCGCGTGTTATGGCCTGAGGAAAGTAGAGTGTTATTGTTGTGGTCTTGGCTTGTCCGTCCTGCTCTGAGGGCGTTGGTTCTCTAACCGTCCCTGACAGTCACACTGTAGGTTTCCGTGGCAACACTACCACAACACTACCACACGACATCCTCAGTCACACCCAGGGATTTCAAATCACTTGCGATCAATTCTTTATTAGAGATAGATACACCTTTTAAGCCTGCAAGAACTATAAAACATTCATATGTTATTGAATTGCGCCGAGTTTGATTTGAGTCACACATTGGTCTGAAACATTTACAATTCATAAAGGGATGTCAAATCAAATGTGAGTTCTGTGTCTTCTTTACTGTGTTTCATTTTGGATCAGGATGTCTGTCTATCGGTCTCGCGTGCCGAGAAACTGTACTACAATAACAATAACGAGGATGAATATGCAACAAGATTAACAGATAGAATGCTGAGAGAGAAAAAAAGAGGCCAATCGTCACCCCCTGTGGAGCCGAGCAGCATGGGAGATATTACCCAGGATGCAGGCTGTCGGTGAAGCATGAGTTGCCATGAGACAAAGGGTTTACTTGAGACACAAAGGGAATATTATCTGCAGTCAGTGCCAAAATCCACACTAGCATACCCACACTAGCATACCCACACTAGCATACCACTTCAACTAAAGCAATATGGTGGGAAGTTGGTAGATACTGTATCGTTGGCTCATGATATCGTCTTCTATCCCAATACTGTGTGCGGTTCCTGTCTCTCCCTACTCTGTGGCAGCAGATGGTACTCCAGGTAGATACTGCATCTGTATCGACTGTCTGGTATTGATTTAACCTTCCAACAGACATCTCAGTGCTGCTTGATTCAATTATGAAGGGACAATGGAGTAGAATGAAGCGGCCTGTGACATTGGCACATCGGTTACTGCCCTATGAGACCTGGTGACTAGACTAAATGGGGTGTCTGGTTTCTATTGGTCTAGACTGCGAAAGGGTGAGCTGGACTGGAAGAGTGTGGTGTTAGTCATGGATAGTTGATCTGATCATATTGGGATGAAGGTTTTGGATCTATATGCAATCTGTCTGTGTGTGTGTGTTAGAGCTGGGACGATAAATCGTACATTATTGACACCAAACATACCGATCATTTATCGCAGGCTTTTTGCTGATATTGTTCATTACAATAAGTAGCCTACTGTATACAGTTGAAGTCGGAAGTTTACATGCACCTTAGCCAAATACATTAAACTCAGTATTTCACAATTCCTGAAATTTAATCCTAGGAAAAATTCCTGTCTTAGGTCAGTTAGGATCACCACTTTATTTTAAGAATGTGAAATGTCACAATAAAATTAGAGAGAATGATTTATTTCAGCTTTTATTTCTTTCATCACATTCCCAGTGGGTCAGAAGTTTACATACACTCAATTAGTATTTGGTAGCATTTCCTTCAAATTGTTTAACTTTGCTCAAACGTTTCAGGTAGCCTTCTACAACCTTCCCAATAAGTTGGGTGAATTCTGTGTAGCGTTCGTTGTTTGAAGGAGACCAAGGTGCAGAGTAATTTGTGGTCATCATAATTATTTAAATGAGAACCAGCAACAAAATAACAAAGTGAAACCAAAACGACCGTACCGTTCCGTAGGCTACAAGAGCTGTACAAAAACAAGATCCCACCACATCACACCCTGACCTCCCCAAATAGAGAAATAAAATGGCTCTCTAAGGTCAGGGCGTGACATTTTGGCACATTCCTCCTGACAGAGCTGGTGTAACTGAGTCAGGTTTGTAGGCCTCCTTGCCCACACACGCTTTTTCAGTTCTCCCCACAAATGTTCTATAGGATTGAGGTCAGGGCTTTGTGATGGCCACTCCAATACCTTGACTGTTGTCCTCAAGCCATTTTGCCACAACTTTGAAAGTATGCTTGGGGTCATTGTCCATTTGGAAGAACTATTTGAGACCAAGCTTTAATTTCCTGACGGATGTCTTGAGATGTTGCTTCAATATATCCACATAATTTTCCAGCCTCTATTTTGTGAAACCAGTCCCTCCTGCAGCAAAGCACCCCCACAACATGATGCTGCCACCCCCGTGCTTCACGGTTGGTATGGTATTCTTTGGCTTGCAAGCCTCCCCTTTTTCCTCCAAACATAACGATGGTCATTATGGTCAAACAGTTCTATTTTTGTTTCATCAAACCAGAGGACATTTCTCCAAAAAGTACGATCTTTGTCCCCATGTGCAGTTGCAAACCGTAGTCTGGCTTTTTTTTATGGTGGTTTTGGAGCAGTGGCTTCTTCCTTGAGCGGCCTTTCGGGTTATGTTGATATTGGACTTGTTTTACTGTGGATATATGTACCTGTTTCCTCCTGCATCTTCACAAGGTCCTTTGCTGTTGTTCTGGGATTGATTTGCACTTTTCACACCAAAGTACATTCATCTCTAGGCGACAGAATGCGTCTCCTTCCTGAGCGGTATGACGGCTGCGTGGTCCCATGGTGTTTATACTTACGTACTATTGTTTGATGAATGTGGTACATTCAGGCATTTGGAAATTGCTCCCAAGGATGACCCAGACTTGTGGAGGTCTACAATTTTTTTTCTGAAGTCTTGGCTGACTTATTTTGATTTTCACATGATGTCAAGCAAAGAGGCACTGAGTTTGAAGGTAGGCCTTCAAATACATCCACAGGTACACCTCCAATTGACTCAAATTATGTCAATTAGCCTAGGAGAAGCGTCTAAAGCCATGACTTCATTTTCTGGAATTTTCCAAGCTGTTTAAACGCACAGTCAACTTAGTGTATGTTAACTTCTGACCCACTGGAATTGTGATACAGTGAGTTATAAGTGAAATAATCTGTCTGTAAACAATTGTTGGAAAATTTCTTGTGTCATGCACAAAGTAGATGTCCTAACCGACTTGCCAAAACTATAGTTTGTTAACAAGAAATTTGTGGAGTGGTTGAAAAACAAGTTTTAATGGCTCCAACTTTTATTCACATGCCTCCTCTTTATTCACATGCAAGAGCTCTAGTCCCCTTCTGTAATCTATCAATACCTGCCATGCTATTCTACTGGACGCCGATCAACATTAACAATGCACTGGACAAACAGATACACCTCTCATCCCCCCTTATCACACACACAAACACACAGGCACTGGGTTGTAGGTAGCTAACCTGAGTCTTAATGGATGTGCAGGCCTAGTGTGTGGTTCACTATGTCCTATAATAGAAATAACCTAATTCCCCCTCATCCACCACTAATGAGTAACACCCATCTTGTCTGATTCCCGCCAAGGCAGCCATTTTGGCACCCGGGCTCCTCTCATCACGCATCACACTGGTGTTCACACTGAAATGGCGGGTGTGAAACATCAACTAGACTGGCAATGTGAGTTGATGTCTACGTCCTAACCGGCCCCTGTATCCTTTTAGTCTGCATATATAGGGAATAGGGGGCCATTTCAGACAGCGTCACAGTCAATCCTAGAAACGTGGACGTGTGAAACATGGACTGTAGCGCAAATGTCAACCAGAGAGTCAGTCTCAGTGTGAGAAACAGCCGTGGTATATATATGGGCTAGTAGCTAACCCACGGACGGTTAGGGCATTAGCCATTTGCCTTTGGGCCATTCGGTCTGTTTGCTATTCCAGTCAGGAGTCCAGTTGGAGGATGAAGGCAGCGGAGCTTATCTCAGTACTGCCTCTGAGTCACACGCGCCGGCTGGCTGAGAGATGGGTAATAGCGCCGACCGCTAGCTGTCTGTATGTCTGTCTGAGGACAGGGAGGGAGGCGGCGGTGGTGAAGACGTGCTAGCAAGGCTAATGATTGATCCTCTCATCTCACTAGGGTTCGGCTGTCCATTACAAATGAGATTTGAATGGTGCAAAATGTTCATGCCTTAAGGAGCAGGACTCGATGCTGTGAGAAGTAGCTGCGACAGTAATTTGATCATGAACTTCTTCTCACAGGTGCTGGGGGGAAAACAATGTACGGTTACACGCATGGTTTCGTGTACGTTGATGTTTGATGTGAGGTCTCAAGGCGGTCTTTAAAAAGTCCCAGTTTAATTAGCGAATTATCTCAGTATAGCGCCGAGCTCGGTTATAGACACATTTGTTTGTGTTCAAAAGCACGACCGTATGTAAACACATTCTCTCTGCCTTGTGCATCAGAGCTCAAACTTCAGGCTTTGTGTAAATGAAGTCGTCAGTGCAGAAATGGACATTGACATGTCCCCCTATGCCCAAGGCTGCACAGCCTATATCGACGACTATGTATGCAAACACAGGAAGGAATCAG
This sequence comes from Oncorhynchus masou masou, assembly GCF_036934945.1. Classification (NCBI taxonomy): domain Eukaryota; kingdom Metazoa; phylum Chordata; class Actinopteri; order Salmoniformes; family Salmonidae; genus Oncorhynchus; species Oncorhynchus masou. The sequence continues at coordinate 3,849,575 of NC_088232.1, read as the reverse complement.
TGGTAAACTGGCTCATTTAACAGTTGGATGAGCTTAAACAAAGAGTCTGAACAGACAGGGAAGCCAAACAGAAATCTTTTGGGGGATTGACAAGTATATAGACTATCATTGTGCAAGGAAGTTCACAAACCTGCTGATTTGTATCTTACCCTCACTATGGCCAATCAGAAGGCATGCATTCAAAATATAATAATATTTTAGGAAAATAAGTGGTTTATTGTGAAAGGAATGTGTCTCTGTGTATTTTGTCTATCTCTATAAGTGTCTGAATAGCTCTCTTCCACATCTGTCAAAGTCAATGACTGATTGGCTGCATTCCTAATGAAGTTTATGAGTGACTGTTCGTAGTATGAGCTGATTGGCTATTATCCCACTGAAGTCGATGAGCGACTGTTGGTAGTATGAGCTGATTGGCTGTGATCTCACTCAGGTCGATGACTGACAATTTGTAGTATGAGCTGATTGGCTGTGATCCCAATGAGGTCAATGAGTAACAGTTAGCAGTATGAGCTGATTGGCTGCATTCCCAATGAGGTCAATGACTGACAGTAAGAGCAGGGCGGGCACAACCCCAACTCTAAATCTCTAATACCCTTCAAAGGAGTGGGCACAGAGGTGGGTCAATGTGCCAGCTGGAAGGGAATATCACACAGCTTTTAAAATCATTTAATAACAATCCGACCGACGGCATTTCTCCCCTCTGTCTCTTGTTTTATTGCCTCACTTTAACGTGTGTTAAGTGTCTGAGCAGCTGCTTCGTAATGACAGCCATTCTGGAAGGGGCCATATGCACCTGCAGGGGATAATAGTGTACAAAGCCATACAATGGTTATGCCACAGCCTACGCTCTTTTGTACTAGAAACGTCTATGTCATTAGCACTTGAGGTATAGCCTGGGCTCAAAATCCATTCTGCTCACTATTTCTGTAAGGGCTAGTTTCAAATCAAGTCACATTTTATTTGTCACACGCTCCGAACACAACAGGTGTGGACCTTACAGTGAAATGCTTACTTACAAGCCCTTAACCAACAATGCAGTTTTAAGAAAATACCAACAAAAAAAGTAAGAGATAGCAAAAACAGATAATTAAAGAGCAGCAGTAAATAACAATAGCGGTGCTACATGCAGGGGGTACCGGTACAGAGTCAATGTGTCAATGTGCGGGGGCTCCGGTGTCGAGGTAATTGAGGTAATTATGTACATGCAGGCAGGGTTATTAAAGTGGCTATGCATGGATAATAACAGAGAGTAGCAACAGCATGGGGGGGGGGGTGGAAATAGTCTGGGTAGCCATTTGATTAGGTGTTCAGGAGTCTTATGGCTTGTGGGTAGAAGCTTGGGCCTAGACTTGTTTCTCCGGTACCGCTTGCCGTGCGGTAGCAGAGAGAACAGTCTATGAGTATGGTGGCTGGAGTCTTTGGTTTCCCAGACACAGGTTAAGCCTAGTCCTGGACTGAAAAGCTAACTCAATGGAGAGTATCTAGTCTCGGCTTAATCTGTGTCCTGGAGCCGGCCCTAAGAGTATATAAAGCAGGGAATTGTGGGGTATTGTTCCTGCCAATCAAGCTTCATAACATGGTATCTAACCCTATATAAATAGCCTGTCTTAAACACCCGCCCAGGATTTCAAAAAAGAAGTAGGCCTCCTTAATTAAAATTCACAAGCGGGGGTTGCCTTGAAACGTCTTATTTGAAGTAAAGGGAACTTTTCCTCCGCAGGGCACAGGGAGGAGGCGAGAAGAGATTACCATTTTAATGAGTAGTGTAGAAGGCTGAGCAGACCAGATAGACAGACGAGGCCCTCACTGGGTGATTAGGCATCCAAGCCAAAGCCCCCTGGGAAATGGAGTTGATAGTGCTGAACTATCCATCACCAGTGTTTGTGTGCATGTGTCACCATCCATCTAGATGAAAAAACAACCACTTAAGAGCAGCACAGCACTACAGTAAATTTCCCCTAGCCTCCCCATTAAGAGACTCGCATCCCCTTTAAGATACCTTTAAGAGGCCATTCAACTACTGATACCTCATCGATCAGCAGGACATCCCACTGGGCACAGACATCATTTATCATTTTGATTCAATATTTGTTATAGTTTTCGACTAACTTGAACTGAAAGTAAAATCCACAAAACATGCCACTGGATTTAGGTGAAAAGCAAGACAATTCAATCCGTTTTCCACTTTGATTTTTATTTAATTGTTTTACCTTTATTTAACTAGGCAAGTCAGTTAAGAACAAATTCTTATTTTCAATGACGGCCTAGGAACAGTGGGTTAACTGCCTTGTTCAGGGGCAGAACGACAGATTTGTACCTTGTCGGCTCAGGGATTCAAACTTGCAACCTTTCAGTTACTAGTCCAATGCTCTAACCACCAGGCTACGCTGCCGGAATGTCATCACATTGAATTCCTTTGTTGAAATGACGTGGAAACAACGTTGATTCAACCAGTTTTTGCCTACTGGGAGGGCTCTAACTACTCTGTGTCTGTTGGTTTACTGGGCCTTACATACAGTTATTAATCATCTATGTAGCACCATTCATGTTCATGGGGTGGACACAGAGAGATAAATCATGGATCTGTGTTATTATTAGAGTCCTTAGAGGACTGTCATGGATCAGATGAATCCCATATCAGGTGCCATTAGTTGTGGAGATGATGTGTGGTGTGTTATCCACTCGGAAAGTAATTATTGCTTAGTTATCAATCAAAACTCAGCTATCTATCAATTCTGTATCCTAGCATAGATTAGACCAGATGACTACATGGATGTATCCCAGTCGTGAACAGACTAGATGAATAAGACAATATGTTCCTTCCCAGATCTCAAGTTCTCTCTCTGTTGGTGAAATCATCCTTTTCCTGACATGCCTGTGGGCGTCTATGGCGTATTGCTAAGAATGATGATCCAACATAGCCCTCCCCTTGCTGGTTGTTCATCAGGCAACTGTGTTGAGTGTTGGACATTGTTGGACGTGTATTTGAACAGAGGGGTCTGAACCAGGCAGTCCGTAGGGTGTTCGGTCATCTCTGATGACATCCGGATGGGCGTGTGTGGAGGGAGGGAGTGAGGGAGGCTGGTGGTGGGTTAGGCCTGGTGCCAGTGGTGTAAAGTACATAAGTACAAATATTTTAAAGTATTTTAAACTACTTAAGTAGTTTTGGGGGGCTTTTTGTACTTGTACTACTATTTATATTTTGGACAACTTTTACTTCACTATATTCCTAAAGTAACTAATGTACTTTTTACTCTATAAATTTTCCCTGACACCCAGAGAAATGGTGATGGGGTGGCAGGTAGCCTAGTGGTAAGAGCATTGGTCTAGTAACCGAAAGGTTGCAAGATCCAATCCCTGAGCTGACAAAGTAAAAATCTGTTGTTATGCCCCTGAACAAGGCAATTAACCCACTGTTCCTAGGCCGTCATTGAAAATAAGTATTTGTTCTTAACTGACTTGCCTAGTTAAATAAAGGTTAAAAAAAGGGCTAGTTACATTTTGAACACTTAGCAGGACAGGAAAATGGTCCAATTCACGCACTTATGAAGAGAACATCCCTGGTCATCCCTACTGCCTCTGATCTGACAGACTCAATAAACACACATGCTTCAATTGTAAATTATGTCTGAGTGTTGGAGTGTGCCCCTGGTTCTCCGTAAATACATTTAAAAAAAACAAGAAAATGGTTCTGTCTGATTTGCTTTCAAAAAGGAATTTGAAATAATGTATACTCTTACTTTCGACACTTATTTCAACCAAATACTTTTAGACTTTTACTCATGTAGTATTTTACTGGGTGACTTTCACATTTACAATTTTCAATTAAGGTATCTTTACTTTTACTCATGTATGACAATTGGGTACTTTCTCCACCACTGGCTGGCGCTGGCTCTGGGTGTCCATACCTATCTACCGGCCTGTGTCCGTGCCTATCTACCGGCCTGTGTCCGTGCCTATCTACCGGCCTGTGTCCGTGCCTATCTACCGGCCTGTGTCCGTGCCTATCTACCGGCCTGTGCCCGTGCCTATCTACCGGCCTGTGTCCGTGCCTATCTACCGGCCTGTGTCCATACCTATCTGCAGGCCTGTGTCCGTGCCTATCTACCGGCCTGTGTCCGTGCCTATCTACCGGCCTGTGCCCGTGCCTATCTACCGGCCTGTGTCCGTGCCTATCTACCGGCCTGTGTCCGTGCCTATCTACAGGCCTGTGTCCATACCTATCTGCAGGCCTGTGTCCGTGCCTATCTACCGGCCTGTGTCCGTGCCTATCTACAGGCCTGTGTCCATACCTATCTACAGGCCTGTGTCCATACCTATCTGCAGGCCTGTGTCCGTGCCTATCTACCGGCCTGTGTCCGTGCCTATCTACCGGCCTGTGTCCGTGCCTATCTACCGGCCTGTGTCCGTGCCTATCTACCGGCATGTGTCCGTGCCTATCTACAGGCCTGTGTCCGTGCCTATCTACCGGCCTGTGTCCGTGCCTATCTACCGGCCTGTGTCCGTGCCTATCTACCGGCCTGTGTCCGTGCCTATCTACAGGCCTGTGTCCGTGCCTATCTACAGGCCTGTGTCCGTGCCTATCTACCGGCCTGTGTCCGTGCCTATCTACCGGCCTGTGTCCGTGCCTATCTACCGGCCTGTGTCCGTGCCTATCTACCGGCCTGTGTCCGTGCCTATCTACCGGCCTGTGTCCGTGCCTATCTACCGGCCTGTGTCCGTGCCTATCTACCGGCTTGTGTCCGTGCCTATCTACACGCCTGTGTCCGTGCCTATCTAACGGCCTGTGTCCGTGCCTATCTGCAGGCCTGTGTCCGTGCCTATCTACCGGCCTGTGTCCATACCTATCTACCGGCCTGTGTCCGTGCCTATCTACCGGCATGTGTCCGTGCCTATCTACAGGCCTGTGTCCGTGCCTATCTACCGGCCTGTGTCCGTGCCTATCTACCGGCCTGTGTCCGTGCCTATCTACCGGCCTGTGTCCGTGCCTATCTACCGGCCTGTGTCCGTGCCTATCTACCGGCTTGTGTCCGTGCCTATCTACACGCCTGTGTCCGTGCCTATCTAACGGCCTGTGTCCGTGCCTATCTGCAGGCCTGTGTCCGTGCCTATCTACCGGCCTGTGTCCGTGCCTATCTGCCGGCCTGTGTCCGTGTACATGTGTGTGTGCATATATGCAGGTTTAGGGAAAGGGGGATACCTAGTCAGTTGTCCAACTGAATGTATTCAATTGAAATGTGTCTTCCGCATTTAACCCAACCCCTCTGACTCAGAGAGGTGCGGAGGGCTGCCTTAATCGACATCCACGTCAGAGCCCGGGGAACAGTGGGTTAACTGCCTTGCTCAGGGGCAGAATAACAGATTTTTACCTTGTCATCTCTGGGAGGAGGAGGGCATGGCTACAGACACATCCTCCTCACAGCGTCTAGCCTGACATATTGTATAGAGGAGGGCATGGCTACGGACACATCCTCCTCACAGCGTCTAGCCTGACATATTGTATAGAGGAGGGCATGGCTATCGGACACATCCTCCTCACAGTGTCTAGCCTGACATTGTATAGAGGAGGGCATGGCTACGGACACATCCTCCTCACAGCGTCTAGCCTGACATATTGTATAGAGGAGGGCATGGCTACGGACACATCCTCCTCACAGCGTCTAGCCTGACATATTGTATAGAGGAGGGCATGGCTACAGACACATCCTCCTCACAGCGTCTAGCCTGACATATTGTATAGAGGAGGGCATGGCTACAGACACATCCTCCTCACAGCGTCTAGCCTGACATATTGTATAGAGGAGGGCATGGCTACAGACACATCCTCCTCACAGTGTCTAGCCTGACATATTGTATAGAGGAGGGCATGGCTACGGACACCTCCTCCTCACAGCGTCTAGCCTGACATATTGTATAGAGGAGGGCATGGCTACGGACACCTCCTCCTCACAGCGTCTAGTCTGACATATTGTATAGAGGAGGGCATGGCTACGGACACATCCTCCTCACAGCGTCTAGCCTGACATATTGTATAGAGGAGGGCATGGCTACGGACACCTCCTCCTCACAGCGTCTAGTCTGACATATTGTATAGAGGAGGGCATGGCTACGGACACATCCTCCTCACAGCGTCTAGCCTGACATATTGTATAGAGGAGGGCATGGCTACAGACATCCTCCTCACAGCGTCTAGCCTGACATATTGTAATTACAACCTGCCACCACCCTATTCAGTCATGTCTCTGCTGGGCTGAGGGTAACGGAAAGCAAACATTGTCTTATTCCGTTGGCAGGCCTTCGCTGTGTTCGGGCGTACTGTGAACACATACGAACACGCACGTACACACACACACACACACACACACACACACACACACACACACACACACACACACACACACACACACACACACACACACACACACACACACACACACACACACACACACACACACACACACACACACACGCACACACACACACCCCACTCACATCTGATAATAGCTTTGTAGAATGAAGGAAAGATAGTGAACTGAGCTGCTCGTTCCCGCTTTGTGCTGACGATGGCTTTCCCAGATTCAGTCCTGGGGGCATCCGGCCGACCGTTTCCAATGAATATCCATGGACTCTTTCGAATGTTTCTCATTTCAGAGAGCACAGTTCGTGTTCGTATTCTGAGCTGGGCATTGGGGCAAGACGGAAAGGCGTACTTCGGTGAAAGCAGTAGAGGTGCAGTCATGTCATCTTTGCAATTCATTGCAGCAGTTATAGAATTAACCAGATGAAATAGTGAAGTTGGAGCTATAGTATTTACAGCTGACTCTAGTAAATGCAGTACGATTTTTCAAGAAATGTGATCAACCCAGTATCACTTGAAATGGGAAAATACCCTGGTCTGTTAATATAAGTTATACAACTGTCTTGAATCATTCCCCAAGTCCTCACCCACATGACGTATCAGCTTTGTAAATAATTGATCAGCTACCGTCATACAGATAATTATGACTACATCGTTTGGATGATTTATCAGGTGTGTTTGTAGATTAATGAAGGTGTCCACTGCCCATATTGTGCTTTGATCCCTGTGGACTGGGCTCAGAAATCAATACCCCACTGTGTCTGGTCTGCCACAGGAACACACACACACACCCTCTCTCTCTCTCACAGACACACACACACACACTCTCTCTCACACACACACAGACACACACACACACACACACACACACACACCTCTCTCTCTCTCTCTCTCTCTCTCTCTCTCTCTCTCTCTCTCAGACAGACAGACAGACAGACAGACAGACAGACAGACAGACACACACACACACACACACACCCTCACTCTCTCTCTCACACAGACACACACACCAGAGCCGATAGCCTAGTGAAAGTCTACACACACCCCTTTTTTACATTAATTTGTAAAATGTTCTATAATTTTTCTTTCACTTTGAAAATGTGGAGTAGGCTGTGTAGATTGTTACTAATATGACTAGGATTAGGGCAATTAGAAACAGGTGACCCTGTTCTGTTAATCAAGGTCACTAATATGACTAGGACTGGGGCAATTAGAAACAGGTCACCCTGTACTTTTATCTTGCTGCATACCCCTGCATGATACAGTAATCTTCCCTCAATGCCCAAAGAGGAGGGTACCGTAAAATGATCATATATCCTTTGCTTACTATTATCACTGTAATTTATTCACCAATATTTATTCATCATGAATATACATGAAAATCAGTATACCACATGGCCTGATGGGTTGATGGTGATATGAAGCAGTATAGATTCAGATTATTTTGTCCGATTCTCCTCTCCCTGTGTCAGCCTTGGCTCTCTGAAGACATGGGGAGTGACTTGACGATCTTTCCTGTCTCCTGCCTGACTGCACAGACACACACAGACGCGCGCACACACACACACACTCTCCTCTGTGCCTTAAGGGGATGATAAGCATGATTGACAGTGATAGAGACGTGCAGAGGATTCTGAACTAAGTCTGATTTCCTATTGGCTGAAGTCTGGTCCTGTGCTCACGGTAGACTCAATACCACCTGACATCAGCTGACTAACACACACACACACGCGGTTTACGCACATTCTCCAGGCTGTAGCAGTGGTGGTCTCCAGGGCATGCTGTGTGCGCAGAGAGGGGTATAACAGAAATAGACAGGAGTGCTTTCAGGTGACGTCAAGGTGTAGTGTAGGTGTGAGGGTTATTCAGTCACATCACAGCTGGGACCCTGCAGTTTAAATGCCTTCCAAGTGTTGTAACTAAAGCAAGTCCAGCGGCACCAATGTACAATAGAGGCAGATCAGAACTGGGATTTGTGCTGTAGTCACCTACTGGACATTAGTAATACAACAAGGAAAACCTAGCCTGAGTGCCAGTCTGTTTGAGCTATCATGCCAACTCCTTTTCGTTCACTGTCATGCCAAACAGCAATGTTGTTGGCATTGGCAAGAGCACGAATGGATCTGGGACCAGGCTATGGAAAATAGGAGTTCAATATTGCAATTGGACATTTGCCGATTCGTTTGATAAGCGATATCTGAACCTCGCCTATCCAGTCGAGTTGAAGATAGATGGGAGTGTTACACTCAAGTATCACAAACACGCTTTTCCTTCATCGGAGACAGTCAGATAGACACTTCTTGTAGTCTGAGATAATAAAACATACCCCCCTCACAGACACAGTATTATCCATTACACTGCATCTCTCCTTCTATCCCTCTCTCACTGCATCTCTCCTTCTATCCCTCTCTCACTGCATCTCCCCTTCTATCCCTCTCTCACTGCATCTCTCCTTCTATCCCTCTCTCACTGCATCTCCCCTTCTATCCCTCTCTCACTGCATCTCCCCTTCTATCCCTCTCTCACTGCATCTCTCCTTCTATCCCTCTCTCACTGCATCTCCCCTTCTATCCCTCTCTCACTGCATCTCTCCTTCTATCCCTCTCTCACTGCATCTCCCCTTCTATCCCTCTCTCACTGCATCTCTCCTTCTATCCCTCTCTCACTGCATCTCTCCTTCTATCCCTCTCTCACTGCATCTCCCCTTCTATCCCTCTCTCACTGCATCTCCCCTTCTATCCCTCTCTCACTGCATCTCTCCTTCTATCCCTCTCTCACTGCATCTCTCCTTCTATCCCTCTCTCACTGCATCTCTCCTTCTATCCCTCTCTCACTGCATCTCCCCTTCTATCCCTCTCTCACTGCATCTCTCCTTCTATCCCTCTCTCACTGCATCTCTCCTTCTATCCCTCTCTCACTGCATCTCCCCTTCTATCCCTCTCTCACTGCATCTCTCCTTCTATCCCTCTCTCACTGCATCTCTCCTTCTATCCCTCTCTCACTGCATCTCTCCTTCTATCCCTCTCTCACTGCATCTCCCCTTCTATCCCTCTCTCACTGCATCTCTCCTTCTATCCCTCTCTCACTGCATCTCTCCTTCTATCCCTCTCTCACTGCATCTCCCCTTCTATCCCTCTCTCACTGTCTTCTCTCCTTCTATCCCTCTCTCACTGCATCTCTCCTTCTATCCCTCTCTCACTGCATCTCCCCTTCTATCCCTCTCTCACTGTCTTCTCTCCTTCTATCCCTCTCTCACTGCATCTCCCCTTCTATCCCTCTCTCACTGTCTTCTCTCCTTCTATCCCTCTCTCACTGCATCTCCCCTTCTATCCCTCTCTCACTGTCTTCTCCTTCTATCCCTCTCTCACTGCATCTCCCCTTCTATCCCTCTCTCACTGCATCTCTCCTTCTATCCCTCTCTCACTGCATCTCCCCTTCTATCCCTCTCTCACTGCATCTCTCCTTCTATCCCTCTCTCACTGCATCTCTCCTTCTATCCCTCTCTCACTGCATCTCCCCTTCTATCCCTCTCTCACTGTCTTCTCTCCTTCTATCCCTCTCTCACTGCATCTCTCCTTCTATCCCTCTCTCACTGCATCTCCCCTTCTATCCCTCTCTCACTGTCTTCTCTCCTTCTATCCCTCTCTCACTGCATCTCCCCTTCTATCCCTCTCTCACTGTCTTCTCTCCTTCTATCCCTCTCTCACTGCATCTCCCCTTCTATCCCTCTCTCACTGTCTTCTCCTTCTATCCCTCTCTCACTGCATCTCCCCTTCTATCCCTCTCTCACTGCATCTCTCCTTCTATCCCTCTCTCACTGCATCTCCCCTTCTATCCCTCTCTCACTGCATCTCTCCTTCTATCCCTCTCTCACTGCATCTCTCCTTCTATCCCTCTCTCACTGTCTTCTCTCCTTCTATCCCTCTCTCACTGCATCTCTCCTTCTATCCCTCTCTCACTGTCTTCTCCTTCTATCCCTCTCTCACTGCATCTCTCCTTCTATCCCTCTCTCACTGCATCTCTCCTTCTATCCCTCTCTCACTGCATCTCCCCTTCTATCCCTCTCTCACTGCATCTCCCCTTCTATCCCTCTCTCACTGTCTTCTCCTTCTATCCCTCTCTCACTGTCTTCTCCTTCTATCCCTCTCTCACTGCATCTCCCCTTCTATCCCTCTCTCACTGCATCTCCCCTTCTATCCCTCTCTCACTGCATCTCTCCTTCTATCCCTCTCTCACTGTCTTCTCCTTCTATCCCTCTCTCACTGCATCTCTCCTTCTATCCCTCTCTCACTGTCTTCTCCTTCTATCCCTCTCTCACTGCATCTCCCCTTCTATCCCTCTCTCACTGCATCTCCCCTTCTATCCCTCTCTCACTGCATCTCTCCTTCTATCCCTCTCTCACTGTCTTCTCCTTCTATCCCTCTCTCACTGCATCTCTCCTTCTATCCCTCTCTCACTGTCTTCTCCTTCTATCCCTCTCTCACTGCATCTCCCCTTCTATCCCTCTCTCACTGCATCTCCCCTTCTATCCCTCTCTCACTGCATCTCCCCTTCTATCCCTCTCTCACTGCATCTCCCCTTCTATCCCTCTCTCACTGCATCTCCCCTTCTATCCCTCTCTCACTGCATCTCTCCTTCTATCCCTCTCTCACTGCATCTCTCCTTCTATCCCTCTCTCACTGCATCTCCCCTTCTATCCCTCTCTCACTGCATCTCCCCTTCTATCCCTCTCTCACTGCATCTCCCCTTCTATCCCTCTCTCACTGTCTTCTCCTTCTATCCCTCTCTCACTGCATCTCCCCTTCTATCCCTCTCTCACTGCATCTCCCCTTCTATCCCTCTCTCACTGCATCTCCCCTTCTATCCCTCTCTCACTGCATCTCTCCTTCTATCCCTCTCTCACTGCATCTCTCCTTCTATCCCTCTCTCACTGCATCTCTCCTTCTATCCCTCTCTCACTGCATCTCTCCTTCTATCCCTCTCTCACTGCATCTCCCCTTCTATCCCTCTCTCACTGCATCTCCCCTTCTATCCCTCTCTCACTGCATCTCTCCTTCTATCCCTCTCTCACTGCATCTCCCCTTCTATCCCTCTCTCACTGCATCTCCCCTTCTATCCCTCTCTCACTGCATCTCTCCTTCTATCCCTCTCTCACTGCATCTCCCCTTCTATCCCTCTCTCACTGCATCTCCCCTTCTATCCCTCTCTTACTGCATCTCTCCTTCTATCCCTCTCTCACTGCATCTCCCCTTCTATCCCTCTCTCACTGCATCTCCCCTTCTATCCCTCTCTCACTGCATCTCTCCTTCTATCCCGCTCTCACTGCATCTCTCCTTCTATCCCTCTCTCACTGCATCTCCCCTTCTATCCCTCTCTCACTGCATCTCCCCTTCTATCCCTCTCTCACTGCATCTCTCCTTCTATCCCTCTCTCACTGCATCTCCCCTTCTATCCCTCTCTCACTGCATCTCCCCTTCTATCCCTCTCTCACTGCATCTCTCTCCTTCTATCCCTCTCTCACTGCATCTCCCCTTCTATCCCTCTCTCACTGCATCTCCCCTTCTATCCCTCTCTCACTGCATCTCTCCTTCTATCCCTCTCTCACTGCATCTCCCCTTCTATCCCTCTCTCACTGCATCTCCCCTTCTATCCCTCTCTCACTGCATCTCTCCTTCTATCCCGCTCTCACTGCATCTCTCCTTCTATCCCTCTCTCACTGCATCTCCCCTTCTATCCCTCTCTCACTGCATCTCCCCTTCTATCCCTCTCTCACTGCATCTCTCCTTCTATCCCTCTCTCACTGCATCTCCCCTTCTATCCCTCTCTCACTGCATCTCCCCTTCTATCCCTCTCTCACTGCATCTCTCCTTCTATCCCTCTCTCACTGCATCTCCCCTTCTATCCCTCTCTCACTGCATCTCCCCTTCTATCCCTCTCTCACTGCATCTCTCCTTCTATCCCTCTCTCACTGCATCTCCCCTTCTATCCCTCTCTCACTGCATCTCTCCTTCTATCCCTCTCTCACTGCATCTCTCCTTCTATCCCTCTCTCACTGCATCTCTCCTTCTATCCCTCTCGCACTGCATCTCCCCTTCTATCCCTCTCTCACTGCATCTCCCCTTCTATCCCTCTCTCACTGCATCTCCCCTTCTATCCCTCTCTCACTGCATCTCCCCTTCTATCTCTCTCTCACTGCATCTCTCCTTCTATCCCTCTCTCACTGCATCTCTCCTTCTATCCCTCTCCCACTGCATCTCTCCTTCTATGCATCTCTCCTTCTATCCCTCTCTCACTGCATCTCTCCTTCTATCCCTCTCTCACTGCATCTCCCCTTCTATCCCTCTCTCACTGCATCTCCCCTTCTATCCCTCTCTCACTGCATCTCTCCTTCTATCCCTCTCTCACTGCATCTCTCCTTCTATCCCTCGATCACTGTATCTCTCCTTCTATCCCTCTCTCACTGTATCTCTCCTTCTATCCCTCTCTCACTGTATCTCTCATTCTATCCCTCTCCCACTGTCTTCTAGCTATCAGTGTTCTGTTTTGTAGCTCACTCACTCACTCACTCACTCACCACTCACTCACTCACTCACTCACTCACTCACTCACTCACTCACTCACCATGTTTACGACTAGTCATAAATCCTGCAGCTGCTCTAGCCTGGGTGAAGGGAGGGATTCCATTTGCAGGGCCGCAATCCACAGATCAATACCGTTTGCGCTCTTTGTATTAAACCCATAAATCTGTCCGAGGAGCGATTATGATTGGCTGGAGTGACAGTAAACTTCCTTCCCGAGATGGCAACTGGCGATGTATTGGCTCTGGGTCAACTGGAGAAATGTGGTTAGAGTGTTTGTTGTTATCGGATGATAGATGGGATATAATTTGATCCCTGTGCGTTTTAAATTAGATGCGGTGGGGTTTGGTGTAGTGAAATAGATGTTATAAAACGAAAGGTTGAATTTAAAACGCTGATTTAATGATCTTCTGATTCTGAATCAACGATTCCCTCGCTGTTAAGAGTGCTTTGATTTCCTTTGGTTCTGGTGTCAAACGTATTTCAATTCCTGTCGAGCCGTGAATAGAGTGTGACAGGTACCGTATTTCATAACAAAAGCACCTGTGAATATCTAAGATGTTCTACCACCGTCTTTAGTCTAAACGTTCTCCTCTTCTCTCTCTCTGTCTCTGTCCAGGATGCTTTGAGTGCTGCGTCAAATGCCTGGGCGTCCTTCCGTATGCCTCTCTCTTTGCCACCATCCTTCTGTACGCTGGGGTGGCGCTGTTCTGCGGCTGCGGGCACGAGGCCCTCTCTGGCACCGTCACCATCCTGCAGAACTACTTCGAGGTGGTCCGAGCTCCCGTGGAAACCCTGGACGTCTTAACCATGTGAGTGTGGGTGTGTTTGCGTGGGAGGGGCGTCAGAGTGTTGTTGTTTTTTTCCCCGCCCTTTTTTCAAAATGACTCATGGTCTGGTTCGTCAAAACACCTACATGCAGCCTGGAGATGTGTTGAAACTCAGTGAGGAGAAGTCGCCGTTGAATTTTCACTTCTTCCTACTCCTTGTCTGTTTCGATCCCTCGAAGGAACTAGCCTTGTCCTCACAAAAAAGAATTGCCCTATTTTGAAAGCTTCAGTAACTGTAAAGGGAATGGTTCCAATCTCATCTGTGCACGGCTGGCCCTTGGCTGTACACAGAGAGATCACATTCATAATATGCATGTCAATCTCTCCTGGCTCAAAGGAGAGGAGAGATTGACTTTATCACTACTTTTATTGAAGAGAGGTATTGACATGTTGAATGCACCGAGGTATGTTTGAACTACTGGTGCACAGCTCGGACACTCATGCAGACCCCACAAGACATGCCACCAGAGGTCTCTTCACATCCCCAAGTCCAGAACAGACTATGGGAGGTGCACAGTACTACATAGGGCCATGACTACATGGAACTCTATTCCACATCAGGTAACTGATGCAAGGAGTACAATTAGATTTAAAAAAACAGATTTAAAAAAACACCTTATGGAACAGCGGGGACTGTGAAGCAACACAAACATAGGCACAGACACACACACGATAGCATACGCAATATACACACACGCACACATGGATTTTGTACTGTAGATATGTGGTAGTGGTGGAGTAGGGGCCTGAGGGCACACAGTGTGTTGTGAAATCTGTGAATGTATTGTCATGTTTTTAAAATTGTATGAACTGCCTTCATTTTGCTGGACTCCAGGAAGAGTAGCTGTGTGTGTGTGTGTGTGTGTGTGTGTGTGTGTGTGTGTGTGTGTGTGTGTGTGTGTGTGTGTGTGTGTGTGTGTGTGTGTGTGTGTGTGTGTGTGTGTGTGTGTGTGTGCGTGTGCGCATGTGTTTGTACGTCTGCGTGATGTCTTGGCACGGGGCCGTTGGGGGATTTAAGCCCTCTGAAATCACTCTGGGTTGTCCCGGGTGCACCTGCTCACCGGAACTCCGTCTGCCGAGAGGGAGGGAGGGAGGGGTGTGCGCTAGGGACTGCAAGTGTGTGTGTGCTTCTACTAGATGTTGGCAATGGCAGGTGATTGTGCCATGAGCAGTAGACCTGGCATAACTGATGTAACTCGGCTTTCTATACTGATGTAACTGGGCCTTCTATACTGATGTAACTGGGCTTTCTATACTGATGTAACTGGGCCTTCTATACTGATGTCACTGGCCTTTCTATACTGATGTCACTGGCCTTTCTATACTGATGTAACTGGGCCTTCTATACTGATGTAACTGGGCTTTCTATACTGATGTTACTGGGCTTTCTATACTGATGTAACTGGGCCTTCTATACTGATGTAACTGGGCTTTCTATACTGATGTAACTGGGCTTTCTATACTGATGTAACTGGGCCTTCTATACTGATGTAACTGGGCTTTCTAGACTGATGTAACTGGGCTTTCTAGACTGATGTAACTGGGCTTTCTATACTGATATAACTCGGCTTTCTATACTGATGTAACTGGGCCTTCTATACTGATGTAACTGGGCTTTCTATACTGATGTAACTGGGCCTTCTATACTGATGTCACTGGCCTTTCTATACTGATGTCACTGGCCTTTCTATACTGATGTAACTGGGCCTTCTATACTGATGTAACTGGGCTTTCTAGACTGATGTAACTGGGCTTTCTAGACTGATGTAACTGGGCTTTCTATACTGATATAACTGGGCTTTCTATACTGATGTAACTGGGCCTTCTATACTGATGTAACTGGGCTTTCTAGACTGATGTAACTGGGCTTTCTAGACTGATGTAACTGGGCTTTCTATACTGATATAACTGGGCTTTCTATACTGATGTAACTGGGCCTTCTATACTGATGTAACTGGGCTTTCTAGACTGATGTAAAAATGTGTTGTTGGCATGTTGAACTTCCCCTGTAATTGTTGAAATGAAGCTAACTGACCATCTATGTATAGATTACCAATTGTAAAAATGGAGTTACTATTGAATCCAGTTTCTTAAAATAGCTTTGTGGTATGAAATTGGGTAGACATTGGAAGAGGTAAAGAAACCTGGGTAGGACAACCATTTTAATAGCGTTTATACGACCAACCAAGGAGATTTTTCCAAAACTCTATATTTTGTTTAAGCTGATATATTTTCATGTCCCAATTCGCTTTCAATATCTGATCAAGGTCTCATGTCACTACAATGCCAAGGCTTGTGAACTTGTCCATCACTGTTCTAAACGGGGTAGAAATTGCATATCCACAGGCGTGATATTGGAATCAACTCACTTTTTTGCCAGTTTATCTTGTAGCCAGAGAAGGAGCCAAATGTGTTTATCAAGTTAAGTAAGTGTGGAATAGAAGTTTTAGGCTTGGACAAAAACAAAAGAACATCGTCTGCATATAGGGAACTTTTGTGCTGTGTGTCCTTTATTTTAACAGAAGCTATATCGGCACATGTCCGAATGCGAGTAGCAAGGGGTTCCATGGCCATAGCGAAGAGAGCAGGTGAAATAGGGCACCCCTGTCGGCACCCCTTGAACAAGCGGAATGACTGCGACATTTCTTGATTGGTTACCACGGACGCCATTGGGTGTGCATAAATAAATCTTATCCAATTAATAAATTCCTTTCCGAACCCGAATTCCTTTCCGAACCCGAAGTGCTCCAGAACCGACATCATATATTTCCACAATCCGGTCAAACGCCTTCTCTGCATCAAGAGCTATTACCACTGCCTCAACCTTATGATCGTGATACATTACGTTGAAAGGACGTCTCAAATTGTAGTGTATATGTCGGCCCGGGATAAAACCTGTCTGGTCAGGGTGTATGATGTCAGAAATATATGTTTTCGATCGGTTTGCCAATATCTCTGTCAACACCTTGTTTTCTATGGGGAGTAACGACCCGGGGCGATAAGACGACGTCTCCATGGAATCTATATATTTTTAGCATTTTGGCATTTTCTTTGGATTGTTTAAACGTTCGCAACATAAGTGGAGCTAGTCTGGCGCAGTACTTCTTGTAGAATTCTATTACATATCCATCGGGCCCAGGGGCCTTGCTGTTTGGAAATTGTGCTATCGCTGTGTTAATTTCCTCCAAAGTTATCCCTGCATCGAGTGCAGAAGCTGCCCCCTGTCTAGTTTAGGAAGTTCACATTCAGCAAGAAAGCGTTCCATAGTTTGTGAATCAGTAGCATCGCATTTTGATTGGTATAGCTCTGAGTAAAACTGCGCAAAGCATTTATTAATTATCTGCGGATCTGTTACTATTTTACCCTTCTTGTCTTTTATTTTGTGAATAGCTTTTGATGCATGTACATGCCTTAGCTGTCTTGCTAATAATTTATGTGGTTTGTCACCCAGTTCAAAATAACTTTGTTGCGTTCTAGCAAGTAAAGAGCCCATCCGTTTCGAAAGGATGGTATTGTATTCATATTTTAACTTTGTGATCTTCTCAAGGACTGTATACGAGGAAATCGTCCTAAAAACGTTCTCCTGTTCCCCTAACTCACTTTCAATTTCTCTCAGCCTAGTATTGGCACGTTTCTTCCTCTCTGATGTATAAGAAATAATGTAACGTCTAATCACAGCCTTTAGAGATTCCCAAAGGGTGGAGTCGTCAACATCCCCCGTGTCGTTAGTTCCGAGGAAAAAGGCAATCTGCTCCTTCAAATACTGACAAAAAGTCTCATCTTTCAGCAGGTATGCGTCTAAGCGCCACGGTCGCCGACCTGTCGACATAGTGTAGAGTTTCAGCACCATGGACAGAGGAGAGAGGTCCGTAATTAGAATAGGGTGATAGGTAACCGACTCAGCTGCTGAAATTAACAAAAAATAGTCAATTCTGGAGTATGATTTATGAACTGATGAAAAGAAAGAGTAATCCCTGTCTGTTGGGTGCGTCAGTCTCCAAATATCGACAATGTTAAGGTTTGTCATCAATGTATTTAGACAGACACTGGAATTTGATTGTTGAAGTGACCTTGATAACTGTTTATCTAAAAGAGGATCTAACGTACAGTTAAAGTCACCTCCAACAATAACACTTGTATCCGAGATATTTGGTATGGCCTTAAAGTTGGGTCCATATAAATTGACCAAGGTTACTGGTTTCGAATTCAGTGTACCAGCCACAATAATATACCGACCATTAGGATCTGAAATGGAGGATGAGTAAACAAACGGAATGTTTTTCCTTATCAGGATTGCTACCCCTCTCACTTTTGCATCAAAGTTAGACTGGTATATCTGACCGATCCAGCCGACTCGTAGCTTGGCCTGAACGGAGCGTTTAATATGAGTTTCTTGAAGAAGCACTATGTCAGCCCTCAGTGATTTAAGATGAGAAAAACCCTTAGCTTGTTTCACCACATGCCCTAAGCCATTACAGTTCCAGCTGACTATCTTTATTCCACCTGGTCTACTCTGTGCTCTGTCACTATGTGGCATTTCTTAGTTTAGGGCAAATTGTTGCTGTCATACAAAACTCAGAAGAAAAACGTCCCGCCGTGCGGGAGCTTGTCATGCCGCCTGTATTAATAATAAACGTGAACATAAAACACAGACCCCATCCCCCCTCCCATCCCTTTACTGAGTGACTTCCCCAAACGAAGCACTCCTTGGCTAACACACAAACCTTAGGGTGTCTAGACATGCAGCTTGAACTAACTCGTCGTCTATAGATGCTCCGCATATACGCTAATATTAAATAACACTTAACACTTAACTCTAACGTTAGGGGGTGAGTGGCGCTAAAACATGATGTGCCAAACAATGGTATATTAGCCACAACATCTCACCAATCATAAGTCCCAAATTCTGATCTTCTAATCGAAAAGCCTTAGTCCGGAAATCCAAACACATTCCTGGCCTGTATTTGGTCATTTAGCCGGCTGTTCTGTATCCTCAGCTAGGGAGCTTGCTTGTCAAGAACCGATCGGCCTCTTTTGGGTTGTCAAACGTATGTGTTGATCCCTCGACTGTCACCTTAAACCGGGCTGGGAAGAGGAATCCATATCGGATGTTGGCCGCTCTGCATTTGTTGCGTACCTCATCATGCTCTTTCCGTTGGTTCCTCACCTCCAAGGTAAGATCTGGGTAGAAAGACACCCTGGCTCCGTTGTAGTTAAGGGGGAACTTTTGACTAGCCAGCTTGAGGATGAGATCCCTGGTCTGGGGATAGTGCAGCCGTACAATGAATGACCTTGGTGGCCCGCCCTTGGCCGGCTTCGTTGCCTGAGATCTGTGTGCGCGGTCGATCAGGATGGCCGTTTTGAAGTGTTCACTCCCCAGCAGGGCCGGTATCAGCTCCGAGACAAATTCAGAATGTTTCCCTTTCTCAGTGTCCTCCTGGATGCCACATATTTGGATGTTCTGGCGTCTTGAATGCGACTCGAGCGTTTCCAGTCGGGCTTTCAGGGTTTTGTTGTCATTTTTGAACGTTGTGCACGGTTTCTCTATGTCCTGTAGCCTGGCCTCGTGATCGACTGTCGTCTGCTCAACCTCATGCACCCTTCTCTGAGTTGCCTTCACAGTTTCGGCCAAAGTCCCAATACTCTTTGAGATATCAGCCAGCCTTGTGTCCACCTTCTTGCTTAGTGAGTTTATGGCAGCCAGTATGTCACTTTGCGTAGGCTCTGTGGGGGGAACTCTTGGAAGCTAGCCTCTTCAGCTAACTCCTCGTGGGTTGGCGACGTTGAAATTGGTTCGCTGTCTCTCTCATTCAAATGATCTTGTTTAGCGCTCCCTTTTCTGGTGCTTTTTCCCTTTGTCATATTTGTTTGAAGATATAGGTCGTGAGAGGTTAAGATAAATACTCATTTCTTTCAAAATGGAGCGGAACTCTAGCAAAGCACGTCTACTCCATAGCACGCTCTCTAGCGCCCCTCTTCTATACACTTTCGAGGCCACTAATATGTGGTCTGTGCTGTACTAGGTGTGAAATTCACCTCAGATTGAGGGTACTAAAAGAACAAGGTTTACACCTCTATAAAATCATCTTTATCAGCGGAAAGCGTGTGAAATCTACCCACTGTGTTTGTCTAATGCTATCTTCGAAATCTCTTTCTAACCTACAGGGATGGAGCTAACCCTAACTTTCCTAGGTTCTTTCTGGGACATTAGAGCTTTTTACATAAGCGTACAGAATTAAACACACAGTCATTAGCTAAATGAGAGCTAATCCACTAGTCCAAGCTAATCCACTAGTCCAAGCAAATCAAATCAAATCAAATTTATTTATATAGCCCTTCGTACATCAGCTGATATCTCAAAGTGCTGTACAGAAACCCTACTGAAAACCCCAAACAGCAAGCAAAGCAGGTGTAGAAGCACGGTGGCTAGGGAAAACTCCCTAGAAAGGCCAAAACCTAGGAAGAAACCTAGAGAGGAACCAGGCTATGTGGAGTGGCCAGTCCTCTTCTGGCTGTGCCGGGTGGAGATTATAACAGAACATGGCCAAGATGTTCAAATGTTCATAAATGACCAGCATGGTCGAATAATAATAAGGCAGAACAGTTGAAACTGGAGCAGCAGCACGGTCAGGTGGACTGGGGACAGCAAGGAGTCATCATGTCAGGTAGTCCTGGGGCATGGTCCTAGGG
Source organism: Oncorhynchus masou masou (assembly GCF_036934945.1). NCBI lineage: Eukaryota > Metazoa > Chordata > Actinopteri > Salmoniformes > Salmonidae > Oncorhynchus > Oncorhynchus masou. Next base: position 3,829,119 of record NC_088232.1, on the reverse strand, counting down.
CTCAGGTCCTCCGAGAGAGAGAAAGAAAGAGAGGAGAGAATTAGATAACGCACACTTAGATTCACACAGGACACCGAATAGGACAGGAGAAGTAATCCAGATATAACAAACTGACCCTAGCTCCCCGACACATAAACTACTGCAGCATAAATACTGGAGGCTGAGACAGGAGGGGTCAGGAGACACTGTGGCCCCATCCGAGGATGGGCCCTACTGTGGCCCTAATACACTAGTCCAAGCAAGGAAAAACTGCAGAATGACTGTGGAAGCAAACTGACTTGCCGTATCCAGTCAGAATACTGTCTGTTACTGCTGGAAGTAATGTCATTTGTAGTCCAATGCACTTGGACTACAAATGGGGCTGCTGGGCCTAAAAAAAACTGTAATAGTGAAGTACTATACTAAATGGCCTGCACACATGTATTGTTTAGCAATGTTTTGATTCCAAAATTGGATCTTTGTAAGTTCCTGTCATAGAGATCCTATTAAATGAATATTTAATAAGTATTCTAATCCCTAGTTCTATGGTTCTTGGGAATGAAACCGCTAGTCTTGGTGTGCTAGCCACACCAACTGAGTGATCCCATCGCTCTGCTCCTGTCTCTCTGTCTTCCTCCGCAGGATTGACATCTTGAAGTATGTCATCTACGGCGTGGCGGCGGCATTCTTCGTCTACGGCATCCTGCTGATGGTGGAGGGCTTCTTCACCACCGGCGCCATCAGGGACCTGTACGGAGACTTCAAGATCACCGCCTGCGGACGGTGCGTCTCCGCCTGGGTAAGAAACACACTTAATTCAACCCCTATTCTCTGCGCCCTATCCGCCCCCTGTATATCTGAAGGCGTTGGATAGGTATAAGCATTAGGGTAGACAATTAGTACACATGTTTCTGGAGGAAGTACCCGAGAGACGGGATTAGAGATCTGGTGATGGAGAATTTACAGTTTAAGATGTCTCTTCTTTGAATTATGGCCCAATGCTAATGACAGCTGATGAGCCAGTCAGCCTTCTACCGACTTATAACTGTCATTATCTCTCTCTCTCTCTAATGGGCCCATCCCTCACTTCCTTCTCCTCCTTCCTCCCTTTCTTCCCCTCCCTCTCTTTCTAATGGACCATCCTTCTCCTCCTTCCTCCCTCTCTTCCCCTCCCTTTCTCTTTCTAATGGACCATCCTTCTCCTCCTTCCTCCCTCTCTTCCCCTCCCTTTCTCTTTCTAATGGACCATCCTTCTCTTCCTTCTCCTCCTTCCTCCCTCTCTTCCCCTCCCTCTCTCTTTCTAATGGACCATCCTTCTCTTCCTTCTCCTCCTTCCTCCCTCTCTTCCCCTCCCTCTCTCTTCCTAATGGACCATCCTTCTCCTCCTTCCTCCCTCTCTTCCCCTCCCTTTCTCTTTCTAATGGACCATCCTTCTCTTCCTTCTCCTCCTTCCTCCCTCTCTTCCCCTCCCTCTCTCTTTCAAATGAACCGTCCTTCACTTCCTTCTTCTCCTCCTTCCTTCCTCTCTTCCCCTCCCTCTCTCTTTCTAATGAACCCTCCTTCTCTTCCTTCTCCTCCTTCCTCCCTCTCTTCCCCTCCCTCTCTCTTTCTAATGAACCGTCCTTCACTTCCTTCTCCTCCTTCCTCCCTCTCTTCCCCTCCCTCTCTCTTTCTAATGAACCCTCCTTCTCTTCCCTCTCCTCCTTCCTCCCTCTCTTCCCCTCCCTCTCTCTTTCTAATGAACCGTCCTTCACTTCCTTCTCCTCCTTCCTCCCTCTCTTCCCCTCCCTCTCTCTTTCTAATGAACCGTCCTTCTCGTCCTTCTCCTCCTTCCTTCCTCACTCTCTTCTCTTCCCTCTCTTTATTCTTCTCCCTCCCTCCGTTTCTTCCTGCAGTTCATTATGTTGACCTATATCTTCTTCCTGGCCTGGTTGGGTGTGACAGCCTTCACCTCGCTGCCCGTCTTCATGTACTTCAACATCTGGACCATCTGTCAGAACACCACTGTGGTGGAGGGGGCCAACCTCTGCCTGGACCTGCGCCAGTTTGGTAAGGGCGGGCCCGGGTGGCGCCGCCACTGTTGCCATTCACAGTATACGTACACAGTCACTGACACTGGCAGTGGTTAACCAGGGCTTTGCTGGTTTATTTCTAGTAGTTTGTTTGTGTTCTATCATGAATGTGGGTAAGATATCTGACAAGACAATGAACTATAGAGCATACTGTACTAAATAGTGTGTCATTTAGTCTTCTCACTTCACGGACACACAATTCAATCATTATATTTTACATTTCATTGCAGTTTTTTAATGCTCCTGAAGGAGATCTATTTTACAGCCCTTTAACAAGAGTGTTTGTTGTAACTCGCTGCAATAGCTGTTGTTAGGTCTCTGTGGATCGAAGCGCCTGCCAAGCTAAGTCAATTGAAATGTAAATGTGAAATTGAATGTTGTTTTCTCGCAGGCATGGTAACTATCGGGGAGGAGAGGAAGGTGTGCACGGGCTCCGAGAAGTTCTTTAAGATGTGTGAGTCTAACGAGGTAAGGGTGTGTGTGTGTGTGTGTGTGTGGCTGGGGAGCGATGGGGGGGGGGGGGGGTTCTGTCGGCACCCCGGCACCCCTTTGGGACCCCAGGACTAGGATTGGGAACACTGCTATAGGGTTCCTCTGTCATTTTAAATGGTGATTTGTGTGAGTGAGTGAGATGAGGGTAGTGGCGCTACCAGATTTCTTGGGTTTTGAACTTTAACCTCTTGTGGAAAGGGAACAAAAAACATAGCTTAATAAAGATGAGTCTATCTTTCTGTTGACCCTTTATCCTCCTTTATCCTTTTGTCCTACCTCCATTTAATTCCCTTTGAAAAAGTGAGCTAATATTGCACTGGGACAAATCTTAATGCGTCTTGCCCTATCTCACTCTCAAAGCAACCGCTCTGTGATTTGGTTTTTTAATCTCAACATGACCTGGCAATATTGTAAACACAGACATGACAAGTTGGAACAATGCTTTGTGTCCCATTTTGAATACCAACAAAACAAGCACCGATGTTGTATATTGTCTTTATTTCCTGGTGACTAATAAAGCTGTGTTGTGTTTGATTGTCTTTCAGCTGGACATGACGTTCCACTTGTTCGTCTGTGCCCTGGCCGGGGCTGGAGCTGCAGTCATCGCCATGGTGAGACAATGACAGCTCCACTTTATGTCCGAGGGTTGTGTGACCTGCCTATTGGTCCTTGAATGTCTGTTGATAGCATCGCCACTCTGTTCCCTCCCCTCTGTCTGAACACATAAAGATTGACAGGCAGGGTAAACCTTAGTGGGAGAGGATTGTCTTGTTGTATGGGGATATACCAAAGGTTATTCTACAAAGGATTCAAGCGATTGGTAATCGGGAGGAAAAACGGACTGTTTTTTATGCTGCTGACTTTGAAAGAGGTTCTCCCAGTGTTAAGAGCGAGGCAGATCGAGAAAGTGCAAAACAGAGGCAGAATGATCGAGTGATAGATACAGAGAGAGACAGACAGAGAAAGACATTGAGAGAGAGAGAGAGAGACACACACAGAGTAACACATAGCGACAGAGAGGGAGAGGGAGAGGGAGAAAGAGAGAGAGAGAGAGAGAGAGAGCTGTTGATTAGAGGGAGGCGTTAACCTAGCGATGGAGAAGCACAGGGCGCAGTTGCCATGGAAACTGTGGAAGAAGAAAGGAGCTTGTTGAGAGCAGCTAAGTGATGGTGAGGACTGGAGCAACCGTCTTCACTGGAGAAGACTGCTGCGTCTGTAGCCAGGGTGGAAGGATACACATTTAATGAAGGCTGTTATTCGGTATCTAGTTCCTTTTTAAACAAAAACATATGTTCACAGTGAAAATAACAGAAATGTTTTGTCAAAACATCAATGACACTAGTTTCTTATGGTTTGGTTGTCATCAAATAGATATGTCCATAACAGCTTCCTGTTACCACAAAATATAAACAAAATCAAACATTTCCAGTCCTTAGACCCATGACGTAATGTTTTAAATCTACAAATAGGACATTGTTGCTGCGTTGTCTGAGGACTATAAAAGACGAGAGAAAATGAAATGCTAATCAATTTGGGCGGGAGCGGCTCTTCACAACACAAAGTCTGTATCTGTGGCCCAACTGTGTGCTCTTTGTCCACCCGGTGGATGTCTATGGTAATACACAATGGGATGACTCACCAAAGTGTGTTCGTGTTAGTTCTCACCGAGAGCTAAGGTTTAGAAAATGGGTAAGAAATCAATTTGCATAGACAATATTGATGTACCATCTTCTCGTCTAATATTTTCTGTGATAAATGATCTTAGATCATTGTGAGATTGTATGAAGGAAGTACTGTCTGTATCTCCAACTTGGATCTATCTTGGTGAATCTGTTTATTCATGATGAGTTTGAGTCATGTCATTATATAACAAAAGAATAGAATAACTTAATTATCCCAAGCTTAGGGAATTCGTTAGGCATGTTCATCTTCACATCATCATTACGACACAATATCACCGATAGATAAATGCCATACACTGGACCAGAGGCGTGCAGGTGTTTTTCTTTATTTAATTACCTCATAACTACTTCTTCAGAACCTCTGCAGCAGATGCTCTGGTTGGCTGATCACTGACACCTCACTGCCACTCAGTGGAGAAAAGAGTTACTGCAGAAACACATCAGGGATATGTTCCTTAGGTAGGGCTCTCAACGTCGTCGCTACCTGTTTCAGTCCTCCTTCTTCCATTTGGTGCCTAATGAACACCACCCAGAGTCCAATAACTGCTTCTCTCCTTTTCTCTTCCTCTCTGGTCCGATGCGGACAGGCGTCAGCTGCCACGGTCCTCATCCGTAACAAAGTCCTCCTGACGTCTCAGAGTCTGGGCAAATACTGCACCCGCTTCTGACGGGGGCCTATCGGTTGGCCCATCACCTTTACCCCTGACCTCAGTGGTCTCAGTGACATCGCTGTACGCCGTCAGGAGCTGAGAGGAGCCGACCGCCTCGATATCAACATGGCCGAACTGAACTCTGAACTTCGGAGCTTAGGGGTCGCCCCCAAAGCATCGCCAGCTCTGTCATCGGTCACGTCACATGATTCTGTTGTTATTCACTAAAATATGCTTTGCTGACACCACTGATTATAATAACCAAGCTCCTCTGGTTGCTATCGATAGGTATGTTGATAACCGGGCTCTCCTGTCACGCCCCGTTCACCTGACTAGCACAAATGCTGACACATTCGTAACAGACACAGAGCTCACTAAAGAATAAGGTTGATCAACTAATCCATCCCTTAAAGTTTGGTTGGTTTGTTTTTGTTTGAAACCAGTGAAGGCACAGTACCACTAAACGATCTGCTTTGGGCTTTTGGTTACAGCTTTGTCTAATCATCTAACTAACTCTGTTTCAGCCTAATTAATGAATCAATAAACTCTGCCCTGAGGTATAGGCTCGGTCAAGGGGTTAACAATCCTCCCACTAACATCCCTGTAACCCATGTGTCCCTCTAATACAGGTCCACTACCTAATGGTACTGTCTGCTAACTGGGCCTACGTGAAGGACGCGTGTCGGATGCAGAAGTACGAGGACATCAAGTCCAAGGAGGAGCAGGAGCTCCACGACATCCACTCCACTCGCTCTAAAGAGCGTCTCAATGCCTACACCTAAAGCACACGACCCCTCCCCCCCCCCGTCCCATCCCATCCCGTCCCCCTATCCTTCCTTCCTTCCCTCCCTCATAACACACACGTCCATGACACACACGCAGCAGAACACACACAGAAATCACACAAGCTATTCAATGTCTGGTGTTTATGTTCGTAGGGGCACAAGTGTAAGGGGGGGGGGGGGGTTGTGGTGTCGTGTTGTGGGTGGTTTCGACTTCACTAAGCTTACGGGTGTGACGAGACAAGTCGTTCCTACGGGATACCGTGTGTCTTCTCTGACGAACCCTTCTTTCCTGTATTGAGATTTCCTTTCTATTTCTCCTCCTCTTTACTCCTCCCTTTCCTGTCCCGTTTCTTCTTCTCATACCCTACCCGTTCTCCTCTTTCTCCTCGTTCTCCTCTTCTACCTCTTCCCCTCTTCTTTTTCCCTTTGCATTTTGTATACTGGTAGTAGCACATCTTTTTACAATGTGTCATTTCTTTTTACCATGTTGTTCTATATCTCGGCGTCGAGTGCTTCCATTTATTTATGTTTGGTTTTAGGAGGGGTCGGGCTGGGGGCTGTTGAGTTTTTAATCGCTTTTTAATTCACATTTCCGTGTAATTTATATTTATACGTTCCTAAACACTCGTCATCCAACGGAGCTCCAATCATACATAGGTTTTAACATCCATTTTTATTTCAACATATCCACTTAACAAGACCAAAATGTGACCGAACTTGTATAATTTACAGGTAAATTACAGCATAATAAGCTTCCGAAAGAGTAAGCATCGCCGGTATAAAAACTATGTACAGAATCTTTTTTCAGAAAAGTCTTTATTGGTTGGGAGTGCCAGGGATTCTCAAACAGAACAAAGTACCTTCAAGTGACTTTTTACATATTGCTATAACTGTAGCTTGGCCTAACTGTCAGAAACGTATGCTAGCTTTGTTGAGTAGCCTAGTCATTGAACGTGAAAAACACTGATTGTCTGTCAATAATAATAGTGTTCTGAAGCTGTGAAAAGAAAACAGTTGTTTGAGTGGCAAGTCAGTGGAGTGAGGAAGACGATGATGATGATGATATGTCGTATAAAGGAGGAAGAAGTAGAGGGAATGACATGACTGATGACAAATCCATCTGATAGAATGGCCTTTCAGGATTTTGCCGTGGGGGAAACTCTGTAGAAAACCACTTTTCTCATTCATCACAAGCCATATGCAAAATAACATTTTACAGAATTCATTTTTATATGTTTTAATCTTCAACTTTTTAAACGCAAATTACCAGAAGAAGAAATACGAGATGTTTTTTTTGTCAGTATTCTGCTCTGTATAAATATCTACGGTATATAAATATATACATATATGTGAGACACTTCAATTTCAGGTCATTCATTTCATTGGTCAAAGTTTGGTGATATTCTTGTGAACGTCCATTTCAGAGATTCCAGTGAAATAAATATGGTAACAGAATCTAGACGGCAAGCGGATGAACAAGCTTTAGGCCTGAAACGGCCGTATTGCTACACGTGGAAAAAGTTGAATATCACATTGAGAGATAACTGAACCATCTGCAGGGTTGGGTTCAATTCCATTTAAGTCCAGTCCATTCTGGAAATAAACTGAAATTCTTGCAGAATTTACCGAATTGAAAGAAAACTGATCCAAACCCTGACTGTCTGTGAAGCTATACTAAAAAACATGAAATGTCAATAAAACAATTAAAACCATATTACTCTTGAGTATGGACCAACTCTTTCTACTACTCTAGTTTTGCAGTACAGCGTTTCATCATTCCGTTGCTAACAAAAAAAGAACAACAATTTTTTGGTGCACTTATTCAACCATCGTGAGCTTTCTTGGTGTTACGTGCATTTGGATTTGAAGCCTAATATCTGTACTGTAGTCATGCAACGTTTGGTTATTAACCAATAAAAAAATGACTTGTATTATCTAGGTAAAAAAGAACCGTGAATCTAGCTGTTATTTGTGGCATGGTTATGCATTCAGTGGTAATAGTTTTTAACTGATTCAAAAAGTAAAAATATCCTCTCTCTTTATCATTTTCATTTCTCATTTTTACGCTTGGACTGTCTGAGTCAACTGATTTCTTTAATGTGCAGTATTGCAGTTCCTGCGCTAACAGTATTATGCTAAGTAAACAAATAGGTTGTAGTGAATGATTTTGTTTCCCTTCCTCCTTTAGTTTGTAATATTCATTTTTGAAAGCCCTGTCTTAAAAAAACAGATACTACTTGTAATGATGTTGCTTATTCACTTCTTCAGCATAAACCTGATAATGCTTTCCGCTTTCTCCTCCCATATTAGTCTTTTGTACTTTCACTAAGAATGCTTTGTGGCAGGCTGTACGATTCTTCATGATCTGTTTTGTACATACATGTACCAATGGCTTAAACAGTGGCTTTTTTTTAAACTGTAGGAACAAACTTGCTTGCGTGAAATAAAATACACTTGTGTACTTGTTAATAATGAAACCCCCGAGTCCATTTCTTTCTGTATTTATGTCAGAGCTGTATATGTATATACCTGTATACCCACTGGGCACACGTCATTTCAACGTCTCGTTTTGATTTACATCGCTAACGGGAATTCAATGTGTAATCAACAAAAAAACGTCACTATGTCATTGGATTTTAGGTTCAAAGTTGGGTGAAAAAAAGAGTCAATTCCCTTACGTTGATGACTTACGTTGATGACTTCTTGCGAATCCAATCCGTTTTCCACGTTGATTCAACATTCATCACATACTAAAAAAAAATTATGTGGAAACAACATTGATTCAACCAGATTTTGCCCAGTGGGTATGTACATGCCTACAAGGATTCCGTTTATACACACCTCTGGTGCTGTGCATGGAAGTGAAATGGATTTACATTATTAGCATATAAACAAAGTCTACCTTGCATAATGAGGATGATATTATAGCTCTTGCAAAGAGCTTTCTGAACCCATTTATGCAATGCAGGTGTGTTTGAAGACTGTCCAAACACACACATCACCTAAGGCAGTTTCCATCCATCCACGCAAATAGAATGGCCTTACTATACACGACTATACCAGATAGCTTGGCTTGAAGAAGAGTGCCTGATATCATATCGCAAGCATTACCCGGCCTGGGGGAACATTATGCATGCTCTCGCTACACTGGCTAACCTTTACCTGTGGCATTTAAATAGCATATTACATTTGTGGATACAGTGTACCAAATGAAAAACATGTTCGGCAAACTCTCACCAACCCCGGTGAACTTCTCCTCCTGAGCAGATAGACTGAAGCCCTTGAGCCAATCAAAGACAGCCAGTCTGACCTTAAGGTAGTGTGAGAAGGGAAAACAAGCCTCGATCAGATAAAGACTAGAGCAGCTTAGATGACATTCACCATGTCACAGGAAGGCTAGACCAAGGGTGCGTCTGAAATGGCACTGAAATGTGTCTGGAATGGAATAGGGTGCCATGTCGGCATCATTGCAGTGTATACCAGAGGATCACATCCTTTGAATTAGACATATGTGACATGTAACGTACATGTGTGTGTGTCTTATCCTCTCATTTACACACATGACTTCAGCACATTTAACAATTTGCCACATTGGTGGTGGTGAAGGTATCCCTGTTTAGTAGGTCTTAAAGGGGAGTGAAGGTATCCATGTTTTATAGGTCTTACAGGGGAGTGAATGTATCCATGTTTAATAGGTCTTAAAGGGGAGTGAAGGTATCCATGTTTAATAGGTCTTAAAGGGGAGTGAAGGTATCCATGTTTTAGTAGGTCTTAAAGTGGAGTGAATGTATCCATGTTTAACAAGTCTTACAGCGGAAAGAATGTATCCATGTTTAATAGGTCTTAAAGGGGAGTGAAGGTATCCATGTTTAATAGGTCTTAAAGGGGAGTGAAGGTATCCATGTTTTATAGGTCTTAAAGTGGAGTGAATGTATCCATGTTTAACAAGTCTTACAGCGGAAAGAATGTATCCATGTTTAATAGGTCTTAAAGGGGAGTGAATGTATACATGTTTAATAGATCTTAAAGGGGAGTGAATGTATCCATGCTTTATAGGTCTTAAAGGGGAGTGAATGTATCCATGTTTAATAGGTCTTAAAGGGGAGTGAATGTATCCGTGTTTTATAGGTCTTAAAGCGGAGTGAATGTATCCATGTTTAATAGGTCTTAAAGGGGAGTGAATGTATCTGTGTTTTATAGGTCTTAAAGGGGAGTGAATGTATCCATGTTTAATAGGTCTTAAAGGGGAGTGAATGTATCTGTGTTTTATAGGTCTTAAAGGGGAGTGAATGTATCCATGTTTAATAGTTCTTAAAGGGGAGTGAAGGTATCAAGAATGGTCCACCACCCAAAGGAAATCCAGCCAACTTCACACAACTGTGTGAAGCATTGGAGTCAACATGGGCCAGCATCCTTGTGGAACACTCTCGACACACTGTAGAGGCCATGCCCTGACAAATTGAGGCTGTTCTGAGGGTAACATTGTGTGGTTGCCAGTTTGAGTCTTGGGTCTGACAGTTTGCTGAATTGAGCTAGCAACTGATATCAAATCCGAGATGCCTGCAGTTGTGCTCTTGAGCAGAGCACTTAAACCCCCACAACAACTGCTCTTCTCTCATTGATCGAGACAGGTGTCTGTCATCATGACATGCAGCACTTTGGGGTGGACCCACCTGTCTCAATCAATTTGAGAAGATTTGAAAAAGACAAGATGGCAGCATACACATTGTTGAGTTGCTTCATGTAGGGAAACCTTTTTTTAAATGTTAATAACGGAGCATTTTCTAAATTCAAACGGACCCCTGCAACTGGACACGGACATTTTAAGACTCTAGTTTCCACAAATCGAGGACAAAGATAGCATCGCCAATACCAGCTTAGTTGAAAAAATGTATAATGGCTTCCCTCCAAAAAATGTAAATCACATCATCTGGTGTTACAATCTGTAGCTAGCTGGTGAGGAAATGATTATGAACTGGCATCTGGATACAACCCAGACCTGCCAGGACCATCTACTGAACAATACCTTTGGGAACCAAGGGATGAGATCACAGACTGGAGACTGCAGAGACTCAAGTTAGTTCCCCCAGTTTATAATGTAGAACCTTTACTGTTGTCTTCTTTGGAAACTTGGTTTTCAGTGTTGTCTTATGTTTGTGAGTAAGAATAACAACATCTAGTTGATGCTGACAGTTGTTCTATAGATGACAGAAAGTGTGTGCAATACTGGTTCTTGCCAGTTGGTGGCGGTGACAGCCTGTGTAATACTTAACTTCTCTGAACAATGAAAGCTCATCTCAACTGTCGCTGAACAATTGATCTGGGTGGCTCTGGCGAAGCACCAAAAGACACGCCTCCAAACCCACTCCGTCACTACTGACAGTGATGCACTGAAGCCTAACAAAACTATTCAGGAAATAAATGGAAGACTAAGCCCTTTATTGCATGAATTGTAAGTGTGAGCTTTCATTGGCCGGTTTTGGAGCAGGAGCTTGTGGGATAAATGGATGTTTTAAGAGATGTGACTGTGAATGGTAATGTGTGTGTGTGTGTGTGTGTGTGTGTGTGGGGGTTCATGTGTGTCTGTGTGTGTTCAGTGCCACTCTTCAGTGCTACTGTTCTCCACCCGCTCATCATTAGGGAGACAGCAAGGAATGGAGAAATGGACAGGAAGGCAGATAGAAGAGCACAGTAGGTGTACCACAGTGTACTACCCCAATGTATTGCTACATTCACTCTGAGTCAAGGCATACTGGGACTCGATGTGAAAAGTATCGATGTGAAAAGTAACACAAAGGTGCCACAGGTCAAACATCCCAAAAGTTCAGCTTCATTCCTGAGCGATTAAGAATAGCACCCGACCTCAACATGTATACTATTCTGCCCCGTGCAGCGCCGCTGACCTCAGTAACAATCCTAACCTGCCCCAGAAATGTGGGTCGGAAGGTAAAAGAGTAGAAAATAGGATGCTTTTCTTCTCCGTCTTCAGTTCTTCCATAGTCATCGTTTGTGCTGCTGTTGAGTGTAGTAGCGTCCACAGCTGTCTGGTTCCATGTACAGGTTAGACATTTGACTGCATGACCGTGCTGACGTTGTTGTGTTTCGACAGGTGTGCCATCTCGTTTCACACCAGAGTGATGAAATTATAGAGAGCGCCATAATGACTGGAGTTTGAGGTCAAAGAGTGGTTTAAGGACATGCATCGTACTGCTATGCTTTTCTCCCACCTTGGGGTCTGCCTATGTGTTGGGTCACTTTGAAAACTAAAGGGAGGGTAGAGTGCTTACTGGTGTCCACGTTCAATACACTGGAGAGGGAGGGTGGGCACTTACATTGACATTTGCGGGGGCACAGATCTATGTTCAGACGGAAAGCATGGTGAACATAGCTGAAGTTGTTACTGCCTCTAGTCTGAGGTGCTGTCACCTACCAAAAACGGGCTGAACTGGCAATCATAACAAAGAAGAACATAATGTATCCTCAAAGGTCATCAACAGCGACAAGAAGGCTCAGAGACATCAAACTTGAGACAGACATCGCTATGTGTCAATGAACATTTTATAGTGTACAGTACGTATCACTCTATGCTCTCAATAGCCTCTACCTTTGCCCAAGGGTTCCATTCAAATGCCAGTCAGTGTGACAGAACAGTGTCTCTGCTGAGGGCCAGAAGTGCCTGGTCCCAAAATAGAAAATATTAAGTAGACAAGCCCCCTATATAGTGCACTACTTTGAACCTGGGCCGTCTGGTCAGAAGTAGTGCACTATAAATCTTTGAGTTTGTTACTTCGCTCAGGGCCAGAAGTGTCTCCAGAAGTGGTCTCCGAACTGAAAATAGAAGAGCTTACATTCGTCAGGCTCCCTATCAGTCACTGATGATAGTCAGTATTGTATTGTGTTCACTGCTGAGTAAAGACACGACCTTGAGGAAGTGTAGGGAGAGAGAAACAACATTGATTTTGTCACGTGCGCTTGCTTCCAGCAGCCGATGTCGACTTAACACCGGAGCTTAATACAAAGCGTATCCCGATGGTAATGTGTGTCTCGGTGAAGTAGGGGAGCAGCAATACCCAGGCAGAGCAGATATAATCCACTCTGATGATGACTCTGCTCTCAACTCCAATCGACAATTCCCTTCTGTATATGGAGGCATAAACACAAAGGCAACACACAACATGCTCTTACAGACACCAACACATACAGACACACGACGCACACACACGATGGTCTGTTATGATAAAAGCATCACACGGGACTGATTCGCATGCCTAATCCCCTTATCTCCTTCCCCGTGTCTCGAATTATTGAGGAGGTGACTTTATCTCCATAATATCATAAACAGATTCTAAAGCCTCTCTCTACGCCTCTCCTCCACTCCGCTCCCTCACTGCACTGAGATTCACTTCTCCATTTGGAGTGGATGAGGGGATGAATACATTGGAATAAAGATGCAGTCGTACACACACACACAGAGACTTGTGTGTGCATACACATGCAGTAAAACACACACACATATACACTCACACAGCAGACACACACATGTAGCAAACAGAAAACACACATATACTCTTGACGAACACAAGCAGCCGTGAGAGTTTCTCTTGGCTTCGCTGCCGGGCTCCAGAATTCAAAATGAAACTTGCAGAGTTGCAGAAGAATTCTATAGCTCCCTTCCTTCTATGTGCAGGACGATAATAGAGACGGTGACAGAGAAGAACCGAGTCTGAGGGAGAGAGTTGATCGCCACTGTAGACACCAATTACTTCCCTCACTGAGACAGTGTGTGTTTGTGTCCCCAATGGCTCCCTTTTTAGTGCACAACATTTGACCAGGGCCCATAAGGATCCTAAAATCACGGGGCTCCCTAAATCTCTCTTGGATCATTTCAAATCCCACGAGGTATCAAATGTTATTCGTCACATACCTTGTAAACAACAGGTGTAGACTGTGTTCTTACAGGCTCTTCCCAACAATGCAGAGAGAAGAAAAATAGAGAAATAATAGAATGTACAGGGGTTTGAGGTAATTGAGGTAGATATGTACATATAACTAGGAATAAAGTGACGGATAGTGAACAGCAGCAGCAGCGTATGTGGTGAGCAAAAACAAGTTTGTGCAAAAAGGGTCAATGCAGATAGTCTGGGTAGCTATTTGGTTAACTATTAAATTAACTATTTAGCCGTTTTATGGCTTGGGAGTAGAAGATGTTCAGGGTATTGTTGGTTCCAGACATGGTGCATCGGTAATGCTTGCCATGGGTAGCAGAGGGAAAAGTCTATGACTTGGGTGGCTAGAGTCTTGGACAAATTTTAGGGCCTTCCTCTGACACCGCCTGGTATAAAGGTCCTGGATGGCAGGGAGCTCGGCCCCAGTGATGTGCTGGACCGTATGCATTATCCTCTGTAGCGCGTGGCGGTCGGAATGCCAAGCAGTTGCCATAGCAATTGGTGATGCAGCCTGTCAAGATGCCCTCATTGGTGCAGCTGTAGAAATGTTTGAGGATCTGAGGGCCCATGCCAAATCTTTTTAGCCTCCTGCTGGACACCGAGGAACTCGATGCTTTCGACCCATTCCACTACAGCCCTGTTGATGTGAATGGGGGAGTGCTCCATTTCTTGCAGTCCGTGATCAGCTCCTTTGTCTTGCTGAAGTTGAGGGAGAGGTTATTGTCCTGGCAACATACTGCCAGGTCTCTGACCTCCTCCCTGATGGTGGTCATCCTACAGATAACCACCAAAATTTCTGAAATCTCCATCCCTAACTACAACTTTTTCAGACAAGATAGAACGGTCAAAGGGGGCAGTGTTGCAATCTACTGTAAAGATAGCCTGTAGAGTTCTGTCTTACTATCCAGGTCTGTACCCAAACAATTTGAACTTCTACTTTTACAAATCCACCTCTCTAAAAACAAGTCTCTCAACGTTGCCGCCTGTTATAGACCACCCTCTGCCCCCAGCTGTGCTCTGGACACCATATGTGAACTGATTGCCCCCCATCTATCTTCAGAGCTCGTGCTGCTAGGCAACCTAAACTGGAACATGCTTAACACCCCAGCCATCCTACAATCTAAGCCTGATGCCCTCAATCTCACACAAATTATCAATGAACCTACCAGGTACCACCCCAAAGCTGTAAACATGGGCACCCTCATAGATATCACAGAAAATCACATTGTAGGATTTTTAATGAATATATTTGCAAATTATGGTGGAAAATAAGTATTTGGTCAATAACAAAAGTTTATCTCAATACTTTGTTATATACCCTTTGTTAGCAATGACAGAGGTCAAAGGTTTTCTGTGTTTTTCTTCACAAGGTTTTCACACACTGTTGCTGGTATTTTGGCCCATTCCTCCATGCAGATCTCCTCTAGAGCAGTGATGTTTTGGGGCTGTTGCTGGGCAACACAGACTTTCAACTACCTCCAAAGATTTTCTATGGGGTTGAGATCTGGAGACTGGCTAGGCCACTCCAGGACCTTGAAATGCTTACGAAGCAACTCCTTCGTTACCGGGCGGTGTGTTTGGGATCATTGTCATGCTGAAACACCCAGCCACGTTTCATCTTCAATGCCCTAGCTGATGGAAGTAGGTTTTCACTCAAAATCTCACGATACATGGCCCCATTCATTTTTTCCTTTACACGGATAAGTCGTCCTGGTCCCTTTGCAGAAAAACAGCCCCAAAGCATGATGTTTCCACCCCCATGCTTCACTGTAGGTATGGTGTTTTTTGGATGCAACTCAACACTCTTTGTCCTCCAAACACAACGAGTTGAGTTTTTACCAAAAAGTTATATTTTGGTTTCATCTGACCATATGACATTCTCCCAATCATCTTCTGGATCATCCAAATGCTCTCTAGCAAACTTCAGACAGGCCTGGACATGTACTGGCTTAAGCAGGGGGACACGTCTGGCACTGCAGGATTTGAGTCCCTGGCGGCGTAGTGTGTTACTGATGGTAGGCTTTGTTACTTTGGTCCCAGCTCTCTGCAGGTCATTCACTAGGTCCCCCCGTGTGGTTCTGGGATTTTTGCTCACCGTTCTTGTGATCATTTTGACCCCACAGGGTGAGATCTTGCGTGGAGCCCCAGATCGAAGGAGATTATCAGTGGTCTTGTATGTCTTCCATTTCCTAATAATTGCTCCTACAGTTGATTTCTTCAAACCAAGCTGCTTACCTAT
Source organism: Oncorhynchus masou masou (assembly GCF_036934945.1). Classification (NCBI taxonomy): domain Eukaryota; kingdom Metazoa; phylum Chordata; class Actinopteri; order Salmoniformes; family Salmonidae; genus Oncorhynchus; species Oncorhynchus masou. The sequence goes on along the minus strand of NC_088232.1, from coordinate 3,813,274 downwards.
TGCAGATTCAGTCTTCCCAGCCTGGTGCAGGTCTACAATTTTGTTTCTGGTGTCCTTGGACAGCTCTTTGGTCTTGGCTATAGTGGAGTTTGGAGTGTGACTGTTTGAGGTTGTGGACAGGTGCCTTTTATACTGATAACAAGTTCAAACAGGTGCAATTAATATAGGTAACGAGTGGAGGACAGAGGAGCTTCTTAAAGAAGAAGTTACAGGTCTGTGAGAGCCAGAAATCTTGCTTGTTTGTAGGTAACCAAGTACATATTTTCCACCATATTTTGCAAATAAATTCATTAAAAATCCTACGATTTTCTGGATTCTTTTTCTCATTTTATCTGTCATAGTTGAAGTGTATCTATTATGAAAATTACAGGCCTCTCTCATCTTTTTAAGTGGGAGAACTTGCACAAATGGTGGCTGACAATACATTTTTGCCCCACTGTACATCAATGATGTTGCTCTTGCTGCTGGTGAGTCTCTGATCCACCTCTACGCAGACGCAGGTATATCTCTCTGGTCACCCCCAAAACCAATTCTTCCTTTGGCCACCTCTCCTTCCAGTTCTCTGCTGCCAATGACTGGAACGAACTACAAAAATCTCTGAAACTGGAAACACTTATCTCCCTCACTAGCTCTAAGCACCAGCTGTCAGAGCAGCTCACAGATTACTGCACCTGTACATAGCCCATCTATGAATAGCCAAAACAACTACCTCTCCCCCTACTGTATGTATTTATTTATTTTGCTCCTTTGCACCCCATTATTTCTATCTCTACTTTGCACATTCTTCCACTGCAAATCTACCATTCCAGTGTTTTACTTGTTATATTGTATTAATTTGCCACCATGGCCTTTTTTTTGCCTTTACCTCCCTTATCTCACCTCATTTGCTCACATTGTATATAGACTTATTTTTTTCTACTTTATTATTGACTGTATGTTTGTTTTACTCTTTGTTGTTGTATGTGTTGAACTGCTTTTCTTTATCTTGGCCAGGTCACAATTGTAAAAGAGAACTTGTTCTCAACTTGCCTACCTGGTTAAATAAAGGTGAAATAAAAAAATAAAAAATCTGTGATCGTCAGAGTCGTGCAAGGCCATGCAGTCGTGGGTGTACAGGAGGGGACTAAGCTTGCACCCCTGACAGGCCCCCATGTTGAGGGTCAGCATGGCATATGTGTTTTTGCCTTCCCTTGCCACCTGGGGGCGGCCCATCAGGATGTCCAGGATACAGTAGCAGGATCCTTAGCTTTGTGATGAGCTTGGAGGTGTTGAATACTGAGCTGTAGTCAATGAACAATATTCTCTCATAGGTGTTCCTCTTGTCCAGGTGGGAAAGGGCAGTGCAATAGAGATTGTGTCATCTGTGGATCTGTTGGGGCGGTATGTGAATTGGAGTTGTTCCAGTGTTTCTGGGTGATGGTGTGAATCATGACCTGCCTTTCAAAGCATTTCATTGCTACAGATGTGAGTGCTACAGAGTTTTTACTTATTTACTTAGGTTACTTTGACGTTCTTTGACGTTCTTTGATGTTCTTGGGCACATTACTGACTGGGTCAGGGAGAGGTTGAGAATGTTGGTTAAGACACTTGCCTGCTGGTCAGCACATGTCCTGGTAATCCGTCTGGCCCTGCGGCCTTGAGAATGTTAACATGTTTAAAGGTCTTACTTAAATCAGCTACGGAGAGCTTTATCACATAGTCTTCTGGAACAGCTGGTGCTCTCATGCATGATTCAGTTTGTTTGAATCAAAGTGAGAATAGAATGCATTTAGCTCACCTGGTAGGGTCGTGTCACTGGGCAGCTCGCAGCTGGGTTTCCCTTTGTAATTTGTGATAGTTTGCCAGAGCATCATAGCACCAGTAGGTGCAAAAACTTGACTTACCCAGTTGCGGCCCACGTTTTGGAAAACACCACTCGATTTCGTCTCTACGTTATATTGGCATTGAACATGGTACCCTCCCTAGGAGAGGGTGTGACCTCAACAATTTATTGTTAAAATGAGAGGCTGCCTTGATCTTTAATTTAAAGACCCTTGCTCCCTTCGGTCTCAACGTAGACTTTGATCTGAAGCCATTCTTGTGATTATTGTGATTTTGCTATTGTAAATGTTTGTAGGCTTATGTAGCCAAATTATATCTGTGATCGTATGCTATCCATTTATGTTTTTGTATGCCCTTTTAATACATGATAATTAACCAATGAAATCAGGCCACAACTGGCCATGATTACAGACACCTGTGTGTGTCTTTTGACACTATAGAAATGAGTCATCCCGCAGTGTTTGTAATTACACCCTGATAAAGACAGCTTGTCTGTCGAAACGTTGGACATAAATATTTTTGCATCTGAGCTCCGAGAGTGTGCGGCTCTCCTTTATTTTTTAAAGTTTGCTAGCCCTGCTACATCCTACGAGCTTCAGAGCTGGTGCAGTAGGATTCGATCTTAGTCCTGTGTTGTTGGTTTGATGGTTCGTCGGAAAGCATAGGGGGATTTCTTATAAGCACCCGGATTAGTGTCCAACTCCTTAAATGCGGCAGCTCTAGCCTTTATCTCAGCATGGATCATGCCTGTAATCCATGGCTTCTGGGTGGGATATGTACGTATGGTCACTGTGAGGGTGACATCATCGATGCACTTATTAATGAAGCTGGTGACTGATGTGGTAAACTCCTCAATGCCATCGGTTGCATCCCAGTGCCAGTCTGTGCTAGCGAACCTGTAGCTTAGTTGCCACTTCATCGGACCACTTCCGTGTTGAGTGTCACTGGTACTTCCTGTTTGAGTTTTTGCTTGTAAGCAGGATTCAAGCAGGATTTCTTTTCCGACTCTCGGGTCTTAGGGCATGGTCCGGGGTGAGCAGTACGTCCTGCGCCTCCAACTTGATGAAGTAGAAATGTTCATCAAAAACCAGGTTAGTTATCACTCTTTTAAGTAGTTGAAAGATGGTGGAAAAATTATGTAATAGAAAATATCTTTAAAAAAACACAAAAATTCTGAATTGGCTATCCAGTGAAGGTATGACCCCAAACACCCAGAAAAGGCTACTCTCCTTGATGTTATCCTCACAAATAATCCTGATAGGCATTAGTCTGGTGTTTTCTGTAATGACCTTAGTGATCACTGATTAAAGGCCTGTGTTTGTAATGCTCAGTTAAACAACCTGTCCTTATTTATTATAGACGCTTGCTAAAAACTTTTAATGAGCAAACCTTCCTTCATGACCTGCAAATAGTCTGGGTAGCCATTTGATTAGCTGTTCAGGAGTCTTATGGCTTGGGGGTAGAAGCTGTTAAGAAGCCTTTTGGACCTAGACTAATCACTACTTCATTAAGTCAAGAATCCTATTTGACTTAGCCATGCCTCCTTGCCCGCCCAACACTTCTTCATCTCCCAGCCCTTCTAATTCGACTAGCCCTGATGCTCCTCCCTCTTTTTTCCTGCCACTCTACACAGCTTCTCCCTGCAGTCTGAGGTGCTAAAGCTTGACCCCCCAAAAAAACATCTGGGTCAGATGGTTTAGATCCTTTCTTCTTTAAGTTGAAGCCCTTATCATCGCCAAGCCTCTCTCTCACCTTTTTAACCTGTCTATCCTCTCTGGGGAGATTCCCAGTGCTTGGTAGGCAGCCACCGTGCATCGTTTATTTAAAGGGGGAGATCAAGCTAATGCTAACTGTTATTAGGCCAATTTCTATCTTGCCCTGCTTATCAAAAGTGTTGGGAAAACTTGTCAATAATCAACTGACTGGCATTCTTGATGTCTATAGTATTCTCTCTGCCACACAATCTGATTTCCGCTTTGGTTATGGATGTATTACTACAACCTTAAAGGTCCTAAATTATGTCACCTCTGCCATTGACTCTAAGCAGTGTTGTGCTGTTATTTTTATTGCCTTGGCCAGAGCTTTATATACGGATAGACCATTCCATTCTTGTGGGTCGGCTAAGGACTATTGGTGTCTCTGAGGGTCTTTGGCCTGGTTTGCTAACTACCTCTCTCAAAGAGTGCAATGTGTAAAGTCAGAACGTCTGCTGTCTCAGCCACTGCCTGTCACCAAGGAAGTACCCCAAGGCTTAATCCTAGGCCCCACGCTCTACTCAATTTACATCAGCAACAAAGTTCAGGCTCTAGGAATCACTCTCATCCACTTATATGCAGATGATACATTCATACTTGTGTGTTGAACGCTCTACAACAAAGCTTTTTTAGTGCCCAGCAAGCATTCTGTGCCCTCAACCTTGTTCTGAACACATCCAAAACAAAGGTCATGTGATTCGGTGTGATGACTACCTCTGAGGGTTTAGAGCTTGAGTTAGTCTCCTCATACAAGTACTTGGGAGTATGCAAGCTGCAGGCAAAGGTTAAATCTAGACTTGGTTTCCTCTATCGTTATCGCTCCTCTTTCACTCTGATTCAGTGGACCATCCTACCCATACTAGATTACGGAGACATAATTTATACATTAGTAGGTAAAGGGGCCCTCGAGAGGCAGATTTGCCACCAATGCTCCTCATAGGACACATCACTGCACTCTATACTCCACTGTAAACTGTCCATGTCTGAATACCTGGCGCAAGACCCACTGATTGATGCTTATTTATAAAACCCTCTTAGGCCTCACTCCCCCCTATCTGAGATACCTACTGCAACCCTCATCCTCCACATACAGCACCCGTTCTGCCAGCCACATTCTGTTAAAAATCCCCAAAGAACCCACTTCCCTTGGTCACTCCTCTTTTCAGTTCACTGCAGCTAGCAACTGGAACAAGTTGCAACAAAAAAAACACTCAAACTGGACAGTTTTATTTCCATCTCTAAACTCAGACTCAATCAAGGACACTTAATGACACTTGTGGCAGGTTCGTGTGATGCGTTTTTTTGTGCAATTTTTTCCTTTGTGCTGTTGTCTGTGCCTAACAATGTTTTTGCTGCTGTCATGTTGTGCTTCTGCCATGTTGTGTTGCTGCCATGTTGTGGTGTTGTTGTGTTGCTACCATGTTGTGCTTCTGCCATGTTGTGTTGCTACCATGTTATGGTGTTGTTGTGTTGCTACCATGTTGTGCTTCTGCCATGTTGTGCTTCTGCCATGTTGTGTTGCTACCATGTTGTGGTGTTGTCATGTAGTGTTGCTATCATGATGTGTTGTTGTCATGTAGTGTTGCTTCCATGATGTGTTGTTGTCATGTTGTGTTGCTACCATGTTTTATTTTATTCATTAGGATATTCCTTTTCCTGTCCTTATGTCTGTCGTGTGCTAGTTTGCACCAGTATTAGGCTGTTTCGGTTTTCGTGTTACGTTTGTTTGTTTTGTATTTTGATTCGTGTTTTCTTCTGTTTCATTAAACATGGATCATAATAGCCACGCCGCATTTTGGTCTGACTCTCTTTCACCTACAGAAAACTGTGACACTCTCTTCATGCAGTGTTGTGGTGTCTCTTTTGTCGTGATGTGTGTTTTGTCCTATTTTTTAAACTTATTTTAATCCCAGCCCACGTACCCACAGGAGGCCTTTTCCCTCTTGCTAGGCCATCATTATAAATAATCACGTGTTCATCATTGACTTGCTGGGTTAAACAAAGGTTAAATAAAGATACTGTGTGGGGCAATTAATAGCCATAGCTTAAGTCAATATGTGCTATAGCATGTCCCTTTTTAGTAAATAACATAACTTTTGTGGCTGTATGACTTTGTAGTGTGACTCGCATAACACATTTTTAAGAATACGAGGTAGCACATTTTAACAATGCAACATTAACGAATCTAAACGGACAGCGCCGGTGCCAGTAGGGTTGAAAAGTGCAAGTAGCCACATTCAATATGGACTATCACCTCTCGTTAAACGAGCGCACTAGAGTTGACATCCTCGTTAGCGCATCCACGTGGCCCGTTTAGATAACTGCCACAGTTCACTACATGTTTACGCCGTTACCAAGACTGTGTGCTAAACGGCACCCTAGTCCCTACATAATGCACTACTTTGGGTCAAAAGTAGTGCATTATGTAGGGAATTGGGTGCCATTTGAGACGTACACCAAGTTACAACCTAATGGGTTGCTACTGATGCAACCAGCCAGTTGTCTGGATGTGGGTAATACGATGCTCTGGGTTTTTAGATGAACGTCCATCCACTCTGAAGTCTTCTTGGGTTAAGGATTCTTCTTCTTTTTCCGGATGGTGCTTTGAATAACGTATGATGTTGTGATGTATAGTCAATAAGTCTGGGTTATTGGTTTTGCTTCTGACCATATACATGGGATGGAGATTTGTACCAGCCTCAGGGTCATTTCTATTGTAGCTTCTACATTGAGTTTGATATTGAATACTAACTATGAAATGCTTTAGTAACATTTTAGACGGACTGTTTTGCATTTTACGACCAATTTGGAACCTGGAATGGGAATTGTTCTGATCTCTGTTTGAAACAACAGACATAGTATGTATGTGTGCAAAGGGGTCCACCAGGGTTTTCATTACAATACATACACCCATACGGCACCATCCCACCCCCAGAGACCTGTCCATACTTGAGTTGGCCTGTTCCCTGCCATGTGGTCAGCAGAGATGGACCGTTCCATCTCCAGTGAAGGTCCCATCTCACGGACCTGGGGCCTCAGTGGTGACGGGGGATGGGTTGAGAGAGGGAGCAGGTGAGAGTAGAGGAGGAGGAGCGGTGGAGGTGCGGTAGGAAGAGAGGGAGGAAAGGTGGATTTGAGGACAGCACAAGGAGGGAAATGGAGGGGGTGGAGGACGATGAGGACAAGAGGAGCTCTCTCAAGCAGAACTCTCCTGGGAATAAGGCTTCTGTCCAACTCAGGGAACCTTTACCGAACCATACAATAGGCCACCTTTCCATGGAAATCACAAAACTCGTGCAAATCACCTGGCATTCAAAGGTTCCTCAAAGTTATTTCATTGTTAGATACCAGGAATATTGTGGGAGAAGTCGGAGAGAGAATGTTCTGGAGAGAGAATGTTCTGGAGAAAGAATGCTCTGGAGAGAGAATGTTCTGGAGAAAGAATGCTCTGGAGAGAGAATGTTCTGGAGAGAGAATGTTCTGGAGAGAGAATGTTCTGGAGAGAGAATGTTCTGGAGAGAGAACGTTCTGTAGAGAGAATGCTCTGGAGAGGGAATGTTCTGTGAAGACAGTAAATAGTCTTCCTGGACTGAATGTTCACTGCTTGACTTCGCACGAACGGTGTATACAAATTGTTCGTGATATCGTCATTCCATATTTAGAAATATCTCATAAAACAGTATTGTCTATAAGCACTAACTGTTGCTTATGCCTTCATAAATATGAAACTATGTATGATAAACAAAATTGCTGTCAGGCAAACCCCATATAAATTCTAGAATTCAATGTTTGCTCCATTGGCCCCAGGTTTATCATACATAAAACATAACAGAACATGAATCCAGTTTTTCATTTTGTAGGATAATTGTCTTTCGTAGGGGAAAATATAATCTTCCTTGTACTGCATGGCAATATGTTATCTAAGGCAAGGTGTGTGTGTGTGTGTGTGTGTGTGTGTGTGTGTGTGTGTGTGTGTGTGTGTGTGTGTGTGTGTGTGTGTGTGTGTGTGTGTGTGTGTGTGTGTGTGTGTGTGTGTGTGTGTGTGTGTGTGTGTGTGTGTGTGTGTGTGTGCGCGTGCGGACATCGTGCCTGGCACAGAACGTTAATTACAGAGAGCTGACCACTCTCCAGGTTCACTCACTCCGGTGGCAGAGTTGGCTCGTTTGGGATCCTATTCCCATTTAGACGGTTACAAAGGAGACAACTTGTCTTTCATTTGGCGGATTAGAACAGGGACTCCTATGGAAAATGCCTTTTAGTGTTTGTTATAACCCCCCCATTATGTTACACTTCGTTCTTAGAATATGCGTTGCTATGCAGGATGGGCATGTGTTGCTAGGGTGTTTTGCTTGATTTAACAACATGGTTAATTGAGAAGAAAGTGTCCGCTGTAATGCTAATGACTCTAGTCACACAGAGCGATGGGGGGGAGAAAGGAAGGAGAGAGAACTGAGGGAGGGAGAGAGGGAGAGAGGGAGAGAGGGAGAGAGAGAGCAAGAGAGAGAAAATGAAGACAGAGGAAGAGAGAGAGGACGCAGAGAGGTAGAATGAAACAGTGTACATACGCACAGACTACTGCACTCTGGTATCTCCCTTCACTCAAAGCGCTTGTACACAAACAAACATAAAAGGCCTGACAGTTGAAATCAACATCACATTCAGGCTTGATTAGTCACTATAAACAGCATGACATTAGACTGTGGGAGCATCTCAGCCGTGTCCTTCCAAGCCCCCCCCCCCTTATCAGCAAGACCCTGATTATAATGAGCTGAATCAAACTACCTCCCTGATTTCTCCATGTTGAATGTGAAAGGTTATTCACTAACTAAGACACGCTCTGTGCTTGAGACATCTGCGGTACGTGTATCTGGAGATGCTAGGATATCGCAAATGGCTTCTGGTTAATTTGCTGGCGATAATCACACACTAGAAGTGCATCTGAAATGGTACCCTATTCCCTAGGCACTCCATTGGGAATAGGGTGCCTTTCAGACACCCTTAGGCCTATGGATATTATAATGGGATAATGAGTAACATTATGGAATGTGAGGCCATTCTACTGACATTCCACTGATATTGGTATGTAACTCACACAAATGAATGATGCTGTTATGTGCCATAGGAAAAGGGCTTACAAGCCGTGAACATGTAACCAGATTAATTTCATATATGCTCCCTACTTAAACTCACATCTACACCCCAGGATACTTTCATAGCTAGTGTAGTATCACTGTACACGTGAATACCTTGTTCATTCATATCAGTCGGTGATTCACTAGTCACACAAAGTCAGTGTGAGACTACACGGTAAACATTAACTCAGGTCGACAACGTGAGTTGGGCATCTTCTCTCCTGCTGTTTGCCCTGAGTGTTAGAGAACTCGAGACACCGGTGTCACAGGGTGTGTGTGTGTGTCACAGAAAATGTGTTCGGACAGGAGCGAAGGCGGGTGGCGTCACGGACACACTGCAGGTACCTGCCGCTGCCCGAGCAAACGCCGCCAGAGCAACTGCGGTGCGGCCTGATGGGAAGGCGGGGGGAATGGGGTCGACACAGAGCGTGGGCGGTCCTCAGAACACCTAGCCCTGTCAGTGACTAGCGACATGCAGCTCCTGAGAGAAGGGCATTGAATGCATAGGTGACAGACTGTGTTTATTTCTAATGATGCCTTGTTTGTTGGGCCCACTTTTATGATGTAAGAATGTCAGTGGGGTTCTGTCTGGCCCTGTCAGTAACTGGCTACAGCTGCTGAGAGAAGGGAATTGAGTATGTAGTGGTTGCTGCAGTATGTCCACTTCTTTGACTGCACTTCACTTATTCTTTGACGGATGTGACGCAAGATGCCTGTGGCGTTCAGTGCCGCTTCACTTGCCTGTTGGGATTGCTGGAAGGTGTGTGTTTAGTGCCGCTTCACTAGCCTGTTGGGATTGCTGGAAGGTGTGTGTTTAGTGCCGCTTCACTAGCCTGTTGGGATTGCTGGAAGGTGTGTGTTTAGTGCCGCTTCACTAACCTGTTGGGATTGCTGGAAGGTGTGTGTTCAGTGCCGCTTCACTAGCCTGTTGGGATTGCTGGAAGGTGTGTGTTTAGTGCCGCTTCACTAGCCTGTTGGGATTGCTGGAAGGTGTGTGTTCAGTGCCGCTTCACTAGCCTGTTGGGATTGCTGGAAGGTGTGTGTTCAGTGCCGCTTCACTAACCTGTTGGGATTGCTGGAAGGTGTGTGTTCAGTGCCGCTTCACTAGCCTGTTGGGATTGCTGGAAGGTGTGTGTTCAGTGCCGCCTCACTAGCCTGTTGTGATTGCTGGAAGGTGTGTGTTCAGTGCCGCTTCACTAGCCTGTTGGGATTGCTGGAAGGTGTGTGTTCAGTGCTGCTTCACTAGCCTGTTGGGATTGCTGGAAGGTGTGTGTTCAGTGACAGTGCTTAGGGGTTGAAGGTGACAGTCAGGGTGTTGAGGGGAGGGGGCCTGATGAAGTAGGTTATTGATTGAGGTGGGGAGGGAGAGTGGCAGATCGTTCAGGAATGAAGGGTTATTGAAAGGGTGGAGCAGAATGGAATGCTCAGTGATGAAGTAGTACTATTGATGGGGGTGGGAGCTGAGGCAGATGGCTTTGACTTTCCTCATTTCTGTTGATAGAATTCTGTTTGGCCTTGGGTTGGGGAGGGGGAACCTCTGTCTGTGCTCAGCTTCACTTTACCTCTCCATTAACCCCCCTACCCACTACTCCACCCTCTAACCCCCTCTCCCCTGCTCAGCAACGGCTCTGCTTTCCGTGGCGAGGGAGGGAGAGCGGGGAGACAGTTAATTCCATACGACAGGATAGTTTTAGTGCATTCTGGGTTTCAGGGCTCCATGGTGCACCTCCATGACGTGATATAAAGACGAACAGCGTGGCATTGCACGTCTCATTACAGAGATTTAACCTCTAAGCACTGGCAGTGAGAGGGGGGCTATAATTGTGCAGTCTGTCGGCAAGGGTGCTTAGTAAACGGTTAATAGACCCATACATTGTGAGGATGAGACAAGAGCAAGGGAAATAGTATAGGAAAGACACTGTTTAAGGAAAAGACTGTTTAAAAAAAAAATCCTTGAGTTAATTGACGCACCCATGCATAAGTCTAAGTAACGTAATAAAATACCCATCAAAATCCATCAGTTTAAGCTAGAGATATCATGGGCATAGACTACAAATGGAAGTATGGGGCGGCAGGGTAGCCAAGTGGTTAGAGCATTGGACTAGTAACTGAAAGGTTGCAAGTTCGAATCCCCGAGCTGACAAGGTACAAATCTGTCGTTCTGCCCCTGAACAGGCAGTTAACCCACTGTTCCTAGGCTGTCATTGAAAATAAGAATTTGTTCTTAACTGACTTGCCTAGAGGTAAAGGTAAAATAAAAAAAATAAAAAATTAGTGCCAACATAAATAAGAGGTTAAAAATGTGTCCAGAAAACAAATATATTTCTTAAGCTTTCTTTTATCTCCTAGATATTGGACAGACACTTCAAAACCTTATTTCTTATGTCTTTCTTTCCATTTCCGAATGTGTTATTCAATGGGCTATAATAGTAAAAGCCCAATTCAATATTTTATCAAATCATTTTAAAATCTGTTTTATATACTTAATTTTAAAGGGGTCCTAAAATTTGGTAAATCGAATGTAGGGGGTTAAAAGGACATATTCATTTTGAGTGCCAGATACAGCAGGTACAGATGCGGTTAATTTGTGACGACTGTACTCAACATATTGTAGCATAATATGTCAACATTGGATATTTAGTAAAGGTTGAACTATGAGCAAGCTGTGTAATGTAATCTTGAGAACAAATGGGGGAAAAGGCATCACAACATTGCCCCCCCCCCCCTCCCCCCAGCAGTTTTGCTGATAAATCCATATGAAACACTGTTTATCAGCTCCTAACAGCCTATTAACAAATCAGCTCACAGCCATGTCATCTTTAATATATCAAGTTTTGCATGATGTTCGTAATATTGTCCACTTCGCATCAGGAGAATACTATTTTGTTGTTGCAATCTCCTAGGATGTAGGAGGAAGACCTGGTGTGTGTGTGTGTGTGTGTGTGTGTGTGTGTGTGTGTGTGTGTGTGTGTGTGTGTGTGTGTGTGTGTGTGTGTGTGTGTGTGTGTGTGTGTGTTCAATAACTCTTTCTCTGATTTTTTTATTAATGTGGTAACGTTGGGGTTCCGTCCCTCTAACTCTCATTTACTGGCATGTGCATGCATCACTGGTTTATTAATTAGAATAAATGAACCAGTGCTTGGAAGCTAATATAGGACACACACACACACCAGGATATCTGAATGCACCATTACCTTTGTTACTGCCCCAGCGACTCGAACTCAGACACTAAAATGAAATCTAGCTTACCACTGACTCTAGAATAAGTCCCACAGACCTCACACCACCTGAGCCATTCCCTGTAGACAATCACGTGGAGACTTCAGTTATACACATCTCATAACAGCTATTATGCTAGAAATGTACAACTCAATAGTCAAGACACACCTAAGCTTCACACCTGAGCCTTTTTCCAATAGACAAGCACACTGAGGCTTCACAGAACCCAACTGTCTACGGCCGTACCCTACCCTTCCATACAAAGGTAGTTCACATCATATAACAGCTATGATTGACATGCTGAACATGTACAACACAAGTCAAGACACATAAGCTTTACAGTTGAGCTCATTCCCTGTAGACTCCCACATTCATACTTCATGGAGAGCACCCACACACCAACACTCTGTGATTAACATGCTAAACGTGTACTTACTACAACACGATTCAGACATGCAAATGTGAGAAGTAAAGAGGGCATCATCAGCATTCATCATACCGTGCCTTCAGAATGTATTCAGACCCCTTGACTTGTTCACATTTTGTTACGTTACAGACTTATTCTAAAATTGATTAAAAAAAAAACAGGCTTTTATACATTTTTGCACATTTATAAAAAACAGAAATACCTTATTTACATACGTATTCAGACCCTTTGCTATGAGCCTCAAAATTGATCTCAGGTGCATCCTGTTTCCATTGATCATCCTTGAGATGTTTCTACACCTTGATTAGAGTCCACCTGTGGCACATTCAATTGATTGGACATGATTTGGCACACAAGAGCAAAAATCAAGCCATGAGGTTGAAGGAATTGTCTGTAGAACTCCGAGACAGGATTGTGTTGAGGCACAGATCTGGGGAAGGGGACCAACACATTTCTGCAACATTGAAGGTCCACAAGAACCCCCATCATTCTTAAATGGAATAAGTTTGAAATCACCAAGACTCTTCCTAAAGCTGGCTGGCCGGACAAACAGAACAATCGTGGGAGAAGGGCCTTGGTCAAGGAGGTGATCAAGAACCCGATGGTCACTCTGACAGAGCTCTAGAGTTACTCTGTGGAGATGGGAGAACCTTCCAGAAGGACAACCATCTCTGCAGCACTACACCAATCAGGCCTTTATGGTAGAGTGGCCAGACGAAAGCCATACCTCAGTAAAAGGCACATGACAGCCCGCTTGGGGTTTGCCAAAAGGCCCCTGATGAAACCAAGATTGATCTATTTTTCCTGAATGCCAAGCGTCATGTCTGGAGGAAACCTAACACCATCCATACTGTGAAGCATGGCAGTGGTAGCAACATGCTGTGGGGATGTTTTTCAGTGACATGGACTGGGAGACTAGTCAAGATCAAGGGAAACATTTACAGAGTAAAGTACGGAAAGATCCTTGATGTAAACCTGCTCCACAGCGCTCAGGACCTCAGACTGGGGGCGAAGCTTCACCTTGCAACCGGACAACAACTCTAAGTACACAGCCAAGACAATGCAGAAGTGGCTTTGGGACAAGTCTCTGAATGTCCTTGAGTGGCCCAGCCAGAGCCCGGACATGAACCGGATCAAACATCTCCGGAGAGACCTGAAAATAGCTGTGAAGTGAAGCTCCCCATCCAGCCTGACAGAGCTTGAGAGGATCTGCAGAGAAGTATGGGAGAAACTCCCCAAATACAGGCGCGCCAAGCTTGAAACGTCATACCCAAGAAGACTTGAGGCTGTAATCTCTGCCAAAGTTGCTTCAACAAAGTACAGAGTAAAGGGTCTGAATACTTATGTAAATCTGATATTTCTGTTTTTTATTTGTAATACATTTGCAGTAATTTCTTAAAACCTGTTTTCGATTTGTCATTGTGGGGTATTTTGTGTAGATTGTGAGGGGAAAAAACTATTTAATACATGTTAGAATAAGGCTGTAATGTAACAAAATGTGGAACAATTCAAGGGGTCTGAATACTTTCCGAAGGCACCATTTAAACTTTGTGTTTTGTCTGTTTATTTGTTTGTTTGTTGGAGGCTTCGCCATCTTAATACACAAGCCTGTTTGAATTCCTTGAGGCAAATTGGAACAACCCTGTCATAAGGATCAGTCTTTTCTTTTTCTAAACATCTATTTGACTGAATTAAATACATTTTCCATTGTATTTTCCTGAATTAAATGCATCATGAAATGTATTAGTATGGGAGATGTAGTTGTTGATGTGATAATGTATTAGTTTGGAAGATGTAGTTGTTAATGTGATAGATTTAGTTGTTAATGTGATAGATGTATTAGTATGGGAGATGTAGTTGTTATTGTGATAATTTATTAGTATGGGAGATGTAGTTTCAATGTGATAGATGTATTAGTATGGGAGATGTAGTTGATAATGTATTTATAATGAACACGAGGGAGACAGAGAGCTGGTTTCAAGCTCAGGGTGCAGCAGGTGTTTAATGTAAAGGACCACAGGAGGAGGAGGAGACAGGAGGAGGCAGGTAGCTGGGTCCAGGGGCAGGCAGAAGGTCATACACAGGGGGTCCAAAAAGGCAACAGTACAGGCTGGGAAAGGGCTAGTAACGTCGTCCGGGAGATCAGGCAATAGGTAGTTAACAGGAAATCCGCTAAAGTACAGGCAGGGAATAGGCAAAAGGCGCCATTAGTGATGCAGGCAAAAACTATCATTCACGGGATAAACAGAGCTCTGAATAGAAGTGTGTCAAAAACAAACAATACCCCACAATGATGGGGTGCAAATAACTGAAATAAATAGTGTGTGATAATGACATACAGGTGTGTGAACAGGTGATCAGAATTCAGGTGATTGGGATCTGGAGAGTGAGCTGCGTTCAGGGGATCTAGGTGTTTTAGTGTGAGAGCTGGAAGCAGACGATACAGTACTAGTATTGGAGATGTAGTTGTTAATGTGATAGTGTATACTAATAGTTGTACTTAACCTGCTGTGTACTATCATAATGGATTTAGAACAATGTTATATCAGTGAGATATATCAGTGAGATAGAGATGCTACGACATACTATGACTGCTTAACACTGTCGGGATACATGTCGCTCGCCAAAATGACTTATTATATCCTATAACGCCTATCTACATCATGTCTCCTATACAGATGTAGGATCATAACCTGAGCCGGAAAATAATCCTGCAGCAACAAGAAATGTGAATTATTATGTGGATTATAACTAATGGACATTTTGTAGGGGTTGATATATTTTTCGTAATGGATAATCAAGTCTGAAATTTCTAAGTGGAAATTACAAACATCAGAAGCCTTTTTAAACCTCAAATACATTACAAGTTTTTACATTTCCTGCATTGTAGAAAAGTTGTCCTGGAACAGGGCGATCAGTTTAAGATCCGACATATGCAGTGTTATGTCAGCTGTCATAAGCAAAAGACTTATGTTGTGATTAACAGTTGCGTCATGTTAAGCTAGGCTTATTGCCTTTCAGCAACTATGTTATAAGGTATTGTGAGACCATGTTGGTCAGTTGACACTGACAGAGCATCAGTTCTCATTTGAAAAGAGTTTTGAGAAGCTGACACACCACTTAGCAGTCAGCAAAAACAGACTTGAGACAGTGATCCAGCAGGAGACAGCGCTAGCTTTAGGATCGACAGGGAGGGACTCGCCAAGGATGACCCTTGTCACCCATTTCTATTTACAAGTTTCTGCAGTCAAGCACAATTAGCCTTAATGTCACATAAATCGCTCTGCAGTGTTCTTTTGTCAGTGAAAGCTGCACTCGGCTAGATACAGTGTACTCCTATAGGCAAAACAACGCAGCAAAGTAAAATGTCAGTGAATGTACACATTTATGGGTGAAGCTGGCAAGAAACGTTCGTGCAAATCCGCCCCTCCAAAGTTGACACGGTCACTATTACTTCCACGCCTGTGATCAGCTCAAGGTATTTTAATGAAAATGTTAATCAGTTTGACATAATTCAGAGTATTCCTTTGTCTCTGGAAGGGAGGGAGCAGAGAGAACATATTTACATACTGTGAAACACGCCACCTTATCCTGCACTGTTGCATGCGTGACCAAGGAGAGAGCAGGAGGGCCTCAGCATGACAATGTAAAAAAGGGACTCTGAATTTGGTGCGTGTGTGTCTGTGTGCGTGTGCGGTATTTCCGCCCGACGCACAGGAAGACTCCCGCTGTGCTTTTCTATGTTGAATGAGCGTCTATCTAGGAAGAGGCACATCTGTGGGTGGCGAGGAGGAGTGTGCTGACTCTCCGAGTTGACAGTTTCTCACTCACCCCCAGGGAACCGGGAGTGACTCAAATAAAGAGATAGAAACAGAAAGCTAATAGATGCAGTGTGTTTAACTTCACTGCCTCGGAAGGTCAGCCATACAAGAGGGAAGCAGCTATGATGTAACATCCTGCCTGCCTCATTAGAGTCAGTCGCGTGGCAAAACAATGTCTTCTTCTACTCAACTTCTTCACAGGTTTTGATGCACAGGGAAAGGTCCAGGGACCAATGAGGCATATTTATGGTAATTTATGGGTATTTCTGAGTTTCATGTAATGGTTATATGTGTAGTTGTGTTTCAAAAATAATTGCATTGTTGGATTCCATCTGGAAATAGAGGTATTGATGCACAGGGGAAAGTTCAGGAAGAAAACAGGAAAAGGCATATTTGTAGATACTGGGGAAGTCTAGCAGTGTAATAGTTAAAGACATGAAGCTATAGGCTACTTCACTTAAGAGGATATCATGTTTATATTTTATATTTTTGGATTCCCAAGTGTTCTTGTTTGGCAAAGCACTCAGCGTGTATTGGGGTCATTAACATAGTGAGCTGTATGAATGCCAAATATGCCCAGTAAGCTAGGAGGAGGTAACCAGGTTGTGCTGGACATGGAAGGAAAGGCAAAGTCATAAAAGAAGAGTTTGAGGGTTAAACTAATGGATATAAAATGCTACCCTCGAAATCATTCAATCATTAACGTAGAAAACTGGTGATGCAGGATATAAGGTGACTGATATGGAAATGTCCATTGGGTCACAGCTAGGTTAGGCTTCATCTACATCGATCAGCATTACTATAGTAATGTATGCCAATTAGCAGACACTTTCAACCAAAGTGACTTATTGTCATGCGTGTATACATTTTACGTGTGATTGGCCCCGAGAATCAAACCCACAACCTTAGTGGTGCTAGCGTGTATGCTCTACCATCCGAGGCATACACACTCGTATAGATATTGGATTACGTTCTATGTCCACCAGCACCTTAGACAGCAATCGTTTGTATAAACAAACTAAACCTAACTGCTATTTGTGAAATGATTCAATAAATGATTTCCTATCACTTTCAAGCGTTACTTTTCATATGTTAACATTCTAGGATCCAGAGGCTCGTTCTGTATCTAAACGTATTCGCAATCATCACAAATGTTCATCCATGATTTGGTGCAATCACCAGCATATGGTAAAACATGGAATGTGTGAGTCTGTTTGATTGACTCGACCTCTCACCCAATAGAGTGGGGTGGCAGGTAGTGTAGTGGTTAGAGAGTTGGGCCAGTATTCAAAAGGTTGATTGTACAAATACCCAAGAAATCTGTGTATGTGCCCTTGAGCAAGGCACTAAACCTTAATTTACTCCAGTGGCGCTGTACTACTATGGCTGACCCTGTAAAACAACACTGCACCTATTTGGTGTATGTGACAAATAAACACTGTTGCATGATTCAATCTAATAATACCTTTCCAGAAACAAGATTATTTTTGGATTAGGAGGAACCAACCACACACCACATGAGCGAAGGGGGCGATGTAGTGTAAATGTTACCTTGTGCAAATTATGGTAGAGTTCAAATCTCAACGGAGGGGGCTCATCAAGTTCAGGAGGAGTTTAAGGGAAGCTGTGGGTGTTAGATCGCTCGATTGCCCCCTGGGTAAATGTCATGTTTATCTTTGCTGTCTTGAACATTCGGCCCCCATACTGTCAAGACAGTCTGCATTATCGACAGTAACATTTAGCCTTTCACAGAGGAGAATGGACAGTCTTTTAATCTGGTAACTCTGGCCTGTGCCGACCAGTTGCCAGGCATCTTCACACGTATTTTCAACCTCTCCTTGTCCCAGTCTGTAATCCTCACGTCTCAAACTGACCACCATCATTCCTGTTCCCTATAACTCTAAGGCTACCTGCCATTATGAAACGCTTTGAAAGGCTGGTCATGGTACACATCAACTCCATCATCCCAGACACCCTAGGACCCACTCCAATTTGCATACCAACGCAACAGATCTACAGATGATGCAATCTCAATTGCACACCACACTGCCCTCTCCCAACTGGACAAGAGGAATACCTAAGTGAGAATGCTGTTCATCGACTACATCTCGGCCTTCAACACCATAGTGCCCTCCAAGCTCTGGACTCGGGAACTGAACACCCCCCTTGGCAACTGGATCCTGGACTTCATAACGGGTTAGCACCAGGTGGTGAAAGTTGTCAACAACACCTCTGCTACGCTGACCCTCAATGTGGGGGCCCCTCAGGGGTGTGTGCTTAGCCCCCTGCTGTACTCCCTGTTTACCCACAACTGTGTGGCCACGAATGACTCCAACTCCCTCATCAAGTTTGTTGATGACACGACGGTGGTAGGCCTGATCGCCAAAGGCAATGAGACAGCCTATAGGTAGGATGTCAGAAAACTGGCAGTGTGTTGCCAGGACAACAATCTCTCCCCAATATCAGTAAAACAAAGGAGCTGATTGTGGATTACAGGAAACCAGAGGGGTGCACACCCTCATCCACATCTATGGGACCGCAGCAGAGCGGGTCAAGAGCTTCAAGTTCCTGGGTGTCCACATCACTGAGAAATTAACATGGTCACACCAGAACAGTCGTGAAGAAGGCACGGCAAAGCCTCTTCTCCCCCAGGAGGCTGAAATGACTTGGCATGACCCATCAGATTCTCAGGAACTTTTACAGCTGCACCATTCAGAGCTGGTTGTATCACCGTCTGGTATGGCAACTGCACCACCCTCGACCAGAAGGCCTCACAGAGGGTGGTGCAGACGGCCCAGCGCATCACTGGGGGCGAGTGCCCAGCCATCCAGGACGCACATGCCAGGCGGTGTTTGAGAAAGTCCGAAACATTTCCAAAGACTTCAACCACCCTTGACATGGACTGCTCTCCATGTTCCCATCCGGCGATATCGGTGCTTCAAGGCTAACAGACTCCGAAACAGCTTCTATCCCCTGGCCATAAGACTGTTAAATGGCTAATAACTACTGATCTCCCTCTCCCACAGACTATCCACACGGACTCTATGCCCATCCACAGGTCTCTACCCACTCAGACACCTACGCTGCTGCTAAAATCATTATCGATTAGATGTTACTCCATTATGCTGCTGTCTATTGATTACTATTGATCTATTTATCCTGCTAATTGTCACTCTTACTCCTGTTTACATGTGTTTATATAGTACAAGTATTTATATATTCCTACTACCAGACACTTTTCAGCCTTGTTTACATGTATATCCTACTACCAGTCACTTTTTATGTATAAACCACTTTAGTATCCCTGCACATTGAATAAAGTACTGGCAATGACTGGTATATACAGTGCTTTGCAAAAGTATTAATCTCCCTTGGTGTTTTTCCAATTTTGTTGCATTACAACCTGTAATTTAAATGGATTTTTATTTGGATTTCATTTAATGGACATACACAAAATAGTCCAAATTGGTGAAGTGAATTGAAGTAAAGTACTTGTTTTCCAAATACGCATATACAGTGCCTTGCGAAAGTATTCGGATAATTTTGCACGCCCAATTTTTCAGTTTTTGATTTGTTAAAAAGGTTTGAAATATCCAATAAATGTCATTCCACTTCATGATTGTGTCCCACTTGTTGTTGATTCTTCACAAAAAATACACTTTTAAATCTTTATGTTTGAAGCCTGAAATGTGGCAAAAGGTCGCAAAGTTCAAGGGGGCCGAATAATTTCGCAAGGCACTGTATGTGTATATATATGCATATGTATACACCGCCTTTGCTATGAAGCCCCTAAATAAGATCTGGTGCAACCAATTATCTTCAGACGTTACATAATGAGTTAAATAAAGTCACGCTGTGTGCAATCAGTGTCACATGATCTGTCACATGATCTCAGGATATATACACCTGTTCTGAAAGGCCCCAGAGTCTGCAACACCACTAAGCAAGGGGCACCACCAAGCAAGCGGCACCATGAAGACCAAGGAGCTCTCCAAACAGGTCAGGGACAAAGCTGGGGAGAAGTACAAATCAGGGTTGGGTTATAAAAACATGTCCGAAACTTTGAACATCCCACAGAGCACCATTAAATCTATTATTAAAAAATGGAAAGAATATGGCACCACAATAAACCTGCCAAGAGAGGGCCGCCCACCAAAACTCACGGACCAGGCATGGAGGGCATTAATCAGAGAGGCAACAAAGAGACCAAAGATAACACTGAAGGAGCTGCAAAGCTCCACAGCAGAGATTGGAGTATCGGAAGAGGGCTTTATGGAAGAGTGTCCAGAAAAAAATAAGCAAGCACGTTTGGTGTTTGCCAAAAGGCGTGTGGGAGACTCCCCAAACATATGGAAGAAGGTACTCTGGTCAGATGAGACTAAAATGTAACTTTTTGGCCATCAAGGGAAACGCTATGTCTGGAGCAAACCCAACACCTCTCATCACCAGGAGAACACCATGTTTTTCATCAGCAGGGACTGGGAAACTGGTCAGAATTGAAGGAATGATGGATGGCATTAAATACAGAGAAATTCTTGAGGGAAACCTGTTTCAGTCTTCCAGAGATTTCAGGCTAGGATGAAGGTTCACCTTCCAGCAGTACAATGACCCTAAGCATACTGATAAAGCAACATTCGAGTGGTTTAAGGGAAACAATTAAATGGAATGGCCTAGTCAAAGCCCAGACCTCAATCCAACTGAGAATCTGTGGTGTGACTTAAAGATTGCTGTACACCAGCGGAACCCATCCAACTTGAAGGAGCTGGAGCAGTTTTGCCTTGAAGAATGGGCAAAAATCCAAGTGGCTAGATGTGCCAAGCTTATAGAGACATACCCCAAGAGACTTGCAGCTGTAATTGCTGCAAAAGGTGGCTCTACAAAGTATTGACTTTGGGGTGGTGAATAGTTATGCACGCTCAAGTTTTCAGGTTTTTAGTCTTATTTCTTATTTGTTTCACAATAAACAAATATTTAGCATCTTCAAAGTGGTAGGCATGTTGTGTAAATCAAATGATACAAACCCCCCCAAAATCTATTTTAATTCCAGGTTGTAAGGCAACAAAATAGGAATAGTGGGGGAGGGGGGGTGAATACTTTGGCAAGCCACTGTACAGTACTTGGATTCTCTTTGTAGTTCTTGTGTGGTTTTTATTCTTATTTACATGTTTTATTCTATTTTCTATATAATCACTGCATTGTTTGGAAGACCTCTCAAGGTAAGAATATCACTGTACTGTTTTACACCGGTTTTGTCCTGTGCATGTGGTGAATAACGTTTGAAACATTGTTAAGTCTAGCCTGTTATCTCTAACCTGTTTATTTTTTCACCGCAGAGAAGGGAAAGTATTTTAGTCTTGCCTGGTTTATCTAGGCTGGTTTCTCACTGAGGAGAATGGAGGTTTCTTTGTGTGGTAATTAGAGAGATCAATAGCCAGACTGTCAGATTAAATCCTGCAGTGCAGGACATCACAGGGAATGTTTGAGAAGCTGTGACTTAAAAGGCCAGAGGGCAATGGGACAACCAGAAACAAAAAAAGATGTTACCTGTCTTGAGCAAAGACATGCACCAGTAAGTGAAATGGAAGTGCCTGCAACTGACTGAAGGATTTTCTGGGTTTACTGTGTCTTAGTCAAAATCCAAAATCTACACATTTTGTAAGAAGAAATAGAGAAAAAACATGCACGCGCATACACACACACACACACACACACACACACACACACACACACACACACACACACACACACACACACACACACACACACACACACACACACACACACACACACACACACACACACACACACACGTACACACGCACACATATATATACACACACACTCACGTACACAAACATACACAAACACACTCACATACAGACACACACATGCATAAACACACACATGCTCACGTAGACACACAAACACACGCGAACGCAGTCAAGCCTAGAAGACGTTCAAATCAATATGGCGGCTATATGAAAAGGCTACGTATGAAAGTACAATGAACATTTCCAAAATGTCACCCTGTTGATGGTAATACGTCACGTCAACAGATTACAACCAAGTCTAAGTTGAAGAGGTGTAGAGGGCAATGATCAGCCACCATAGATAATGCTAATATGGGAACCGGCTCAGGGAACCAGCTCAGTCTGCATACTACCGCTTTTTACTATCACTTTGGTACTAATTTCAGATCGTTGATGTCATTTTTCAAAACTCTAGACACAAAACTCACAACCGAGGATCAAAATGCACATTTATTTTCAAAACTCTTAACACTTTTTCCAATTTCTTTGATACAATACACAAAAAGCTAAGATAATTTGTTCATTGAACTAAAATCACCTGTTCAAAATTACTTAACATCAAAGTATTACCATTTCAAAATGCAATTCACACATTACGTCTGAGATGACTGTCTATCCATTTCGTTACAATGATCTAACTATCAATTGATACAACTGCTCAAAATGAGAAGTAACTGTTGCATTACGCGTAATGCATAGTTTTATGGAAACTGACAATCAATACTCTGTTTAGATCATGAAAGTTTCAGGATAACGAGATCCATTGACACCAGTTACCGTGGAACATGAACCAATTGGACTACATTATCTATGGATGTAATATTTCATCATCATTCTTTATATCAGACACTGTTTCTATGGTCCCACGTACCACTTTTCCAAACCATGTTTTCAGATTTGACATTACTGTACACTCACCGGCATCTTTATTAGGTACACCTATCTGGTACTGGGTAGGACCCCCATTTGCCTCCACAACAGCCTGAATTATTAATGGCGTTGCACGTTAACAGATGCCCTTCTGCACACTTCTGTTTAAAATGGCTGTTATTTGAGCATTTGTGGCCTTTCTGTTAGCTTGAATGAGTCTGGACATTCTCCTCTGACCTCTCTCATGAACAAGGTGTTTTTTTGCCCACAGAACTGCCGCTCACTGAATGTGTTTTGTTTATCGCACCATTTTCTGTAAACTCTAGAGACTGTAGTGTGTAAAAATCCCAAGGGGCAGTGGTTTCTGAGATGCTGGAACCACCATGTGTGGCATCAACAATCATACCACGGTCAAAGTTGCTTAGATTACGCATCTTGCCCGTTCTAATGTTTGGTCGAACAACAACTAAAGCTCTTTACTCTATATACTCTATATATTGAGTTGCAGGCAGCCACATGATTTACTGCTCGAAGGAGCAGGCTACTTGCCTTAACATGCAGGTGTACCTAATAAAGTGGCCGGTGAGTGTATGTATTCAGGTCCTTGTCATTGCTTTTCCAATACTGCCAGCTCGTTACTGATGATTGATTTCACATTGTGGTATGAGTATATAGTGAAATGAGCGTTATCCACCTACAACAACATAGCGATAACATGGAGCCGGCAGGTGATCCAGGTCACAATGGAGGTCAAGCAGTGGGAGGAGAAAGACGTGCTGGTCAAAGGAATGGCAGGGGATAAGCACCCCTTCTGAGAGGTGGTCGTGGGCCTTGTTTGAGAGGTATGGGGGAATGTGGTGGTAGAGGACAAGGCCACGGACCAAGACAGCGGCAGCAGCAGAAAAGAGTGTCCAATGAAATCCGAGCAATAGTTGTAGACCATGTCGTAAATCATGGCACGACAATGACTGAGGCAGCTACAATGATTCAACCAAACCTCAGATGATCAACCGTGGCCTCAATCATCAGAACTTTCTGCAATGAGAACCGGTAAGTCTTCAGCATGCACTAAACATTAGACTGCTCTCAATTAACAAATGACTGTATACTGCATGCCAATATGTACCACAGAGTAGGTGATGTGACTAAATGTGTTGTTACTGTCATTTTCCTTGCAGAATTGAGACTAGGCCACATAGAGGATGCTGCGGCAAAATTCTGACTGACCAACAAGAACTGGCTGTGGTCAATTTGGTTCATGCCAGAAATGATGTTCGCCTTACAGAAATTCTGCAGCACATCTTGGACAATGACGACATGTTCAACAATGTGGAAGCCATAAGTTTGCCGACTATTGCACGCATGCTGAAAAGGCACCAGGTGTCTCTAAAACAGATATACCGTGTGCTTTTTGAAAGAAATGCAGACAGAGTGAAGCAACTGAGGACTGAGTATGTTCAGGTATGTTCAGTTTCAAGATGCCTGTTGTGAAGAATTCCCCCATAATTCTACATCATTGTAATCAGTAATTCTCTTTCCAAAATGTCTTTTTAGAGGGTGATGGAGCTGGATGCTGACGAAAACCATCACAAATTCAAATTTTTGGATGGCAGGCTTCAACCTGGCCAAGACAAGGAGGAGAGGTCGGAATTTAATTGGTGGAAGGTATATGATAGGCGCCCTCACGAACAAGCCACCCTTCTCCAGGCCATGGATGATGCATACAATGACTTCACGGCAGACAAGTGTCAGGCCTGGATTCGCCATGCCCGAAGATTCTTCCCAAGATGTTTGGCTAATGAAAACATCCATTGTGATGTGGATGAGAACCTGTGGCCAAATCCACAAGACAAGTTTGATGGAAATATAGAAGTACAGTAATCAATCCTTTGTTTTGCTTTTTACAGTAAGCCAGGTGATGAACACTACAGTTGACATTTACTGCAGTTTTTTTCTTTTTTGTAGCTAATCATTTTTTGCTATGATTCAAAGAAACCTATGTTGTGATTTTATTGTATTGGATCTAAAGGAATGTTCCTATGGTATTTCATGATTAATGAGTTATTTGAACCAATGATTCTGCAAGTGCAAGTTTTCTTTAAAGATATGAATGCACCATGCAATGTTTTGAACATTGGGACAGCCTGTTTTACAAGTGATGACCGTTATGAGTTTTGTGTCTTGAGTTTTGAGAAATGACCTCAAGGTTCTGAAATTTGTGCCAAAGTGATATAAAAAAAACGGTAACGAGGCCATTAGCGCCGGGATAATCACCGGGATAATCACCGGGATAATCACATGATTGATTCGAGGTAAACAAATCATTATTTTTGATATTCTTCAAGAACCAATGAGTATCATTAATTAAATTATCAAAACTGTCTGTAGGCCTTTATTTATTGAAGTTGAAGTCAGATGTTTACAAACACTTAGGTTGGAGTCATTAAAACTTGTTTCTCAACCACTCCACAAGTTTCTTGTTAACAAACTATAGTTTTGGCAAGTCAGTTAGGACATCTACTTTGTCCATGACACAAGTCGTTTTACCAACAATTGTTTACAGACAGATTATTTCACTTATAATTCACTGTATCACAATCCCAGTGTGTCAAACGTTTACACACACTAAGTTGACTGTGCCTTTAAACAGTGTGGAAAATTCCAGAAAATTATGTCATGGCTTTAGACTGTGCTAATTGGCATAATTTGAGACAATTGAAGGTGTACCTATGGATGCATTTCAAGGCCTACCTTCAAACTCAGTGCCTCTTTGCTTGACATCATGGGAAAATGAAAAGAAATCGGCCAAGACCTCCAAATTTTTTTTGAAGACCTCCACAAGTCTGGTTCATCCTTGGGAACAATTTTCAAATGCCTGAGAGTACCACGTTCATCTGTACAAATAATAGTACGCAAGTATAAACACCATGGGACCACGCAGCCATCATACCGCTCAGGGAGGAGACGTGTTCTGTCTCCTAGAGATGAACGTACTTTGGTGCGAAAAGTGCAAATCAGTCCCAGAAAAACAGCACAGGACCTTGTGAAGATGCTGGAAGAAATAGGTACAAAAGCATCTATATCCACAGTAAAGCGAGTCCTATATCGACTTAACCTGAAAAGCCGCTCAGCAAGGAAGAAGCCACTGCTCCAAAACCGCCATAAAAAACCCAGACTACGGTTTGCAACTGCACATGGGGACAACAATGGTACTTTTTGGAGAAACGTCCTATGGTCTGATGAAACAAAAATAGAACTGTTTGGCCATAATGACCATTGTTATATTTGGAGAAAAAGGGGGCTGTCACATCCTGACCTTAGTTCCTTTTTTTATGTCTCTATTTTAGTTTGGTCAGGGCATGAGTTGGGGTGGGCATTCTATGTTTTTGTGCTATGTTTTTGTATTTCTGTGTTTGGCCTGGTATGGTTCCCAATCAGAGGCAGCTGTCTATCGTTGTCTCTGATTGAGAACCAGTAGCCCACCATGGGTTGTGGGTAGTGATTTTCTGTTTAGTGTGTTTTGCATCTGACGGAGCTGTTTCAGTTGTTCTTTTGTTGCTTGTTTGATAGTGTTCAGTTTTACCATTAAAATGATGAACACTTACCACGCTGCACCTTGGTCCTCACCTTTTTCCACCAACGGCTGTTACAGGGGAAGGCTTGCAAACCAAAGAACACCATCCCAACCGTGAAGCACGAGGGGTAGCAGCATCATGTTGTGGGGGTGCTTTGCTGCCGGAGGGACTGGTGCACTTCACAACATAGATGGCATAATGGGGTAGGAAAATCATGTGGATATATTGAAGCAACATCTCAAGACATCAGTCAGGAAGTTAAAGCTTGGCTGCAAATGGGTCTCCAAATGGACAATGACCCCAAGCATACTTCCAAAGTTGTGACAAAATGGCTTAAGGACAACAAAGTCAAGATATTTTATTTTTTATTTTTTTTATTACATTTACATTACATTTAAGTCATTTGGCAGACGCTCTTATCCAGAGCGACTTACAAATTGGTGAATTCACCTTATGACATCCAGTGGAACAGCCACTTTACAATAGTGCATCTAAATCATTTAAGGGGGGGGTGAGAAGGATTACTTTATCCTATCCTAGGTATTCCTTAAAGAGGTGGGGTTTCAGGTGTCTCCGGAAGGTGGTGATTGACTCCGCTGTCCTGGCGTCGTGAGGGAGTTTGTTCCACCATTGGGGGGCCAGAGCAGCGAACAGTTTTGACTGGGCTGAGCGGGAACTGTACTTCCTCAGTGGTAGGGAGGCGAGCAGGCCAGAGGTGGATGAACGCAGTGCCCTTGTTTGGGTGTAGGGCCTGATCAGAGCCTGGAGGTACTGCGGTGCCGTTCCCCTCACAGCTCCGTAGGCAAGCACCATGGTCTTGTAGCGGATGCGAGCTTCAACTGGAAGCCAGTGGAGAGAGCGGAGGAGCGGGGTGACGTGAGAGAACTTGGGAAGGTTGAACACCAGACGGGCTGCGGCGTTCTGGATGAGTTGTAGGGGTTTAATGGCACAGGCAGGGAGCCCAGCCAACAGCGAGTTGCAGTAATCCAGACGGGAGATGACAAGTGCCTGGATTAGGACCTGCGCCGCTTCCTGTGTGAGGCAGGGTCGTACTCTGCGGATGTTTTATTTCACCTTTATTTAACCAGGTATTCAAGTTGAGAGCAAGTTCTCATTTACAATTGCGACCTGGCCAAGATAAAGCAAAGCAGTTCAACACATACAACGACACAGAGTTACACATGAAGTAAAACACACATACAGTCAATAATACAGTATAAACAAGTCTATATATGATGTGAGCAAATGAGGTGAAATAAGGGAGGTAAAGGCAAAAAAAGGCCATGGTGGCAAAGTAAATACAATATAGCAAGTAAAACACTGGAATGGTAGATTTGCAATGGAAGAATGTGCAAAGTAGAAATAAAACAAATGGGGTGCAAAGGAGCAAAATGAATAAATTAATTAATATAAATACAGTAGGGAAAGAGGTAGTTGTTTGGGCTAAATTATAGGTGGGCTATGTACAGGTGCAGTAATCTGTGAGCTGCTCTGACAGTTGGTGCTTAAAGCTAGTGAGGGAGATAAGTGTTTCCAGGTTCAAAGATGTTTGTAGTTCGTTCCAATCATTGGCAGTAGAGAACTGGAAGGAGAGGCGGCCAAAGAAATAATTGGTTTTGGGGGTGACTAGAGAGATATACCTGCTGGAGCGTGTGCTACAGGTGGGAGATGCTATGGTGACCAGCGAGCTGAGATAAGGGGGGACTTTACCTAGCAGGGTCTTGTAGATGACATGGAGCCAGTGGGTTTGGCGACGAGTATGAAGCGAGGGCCAGCCAACAAGAGCATACAGGTCGCAATGGTGGGTAGTATATGGGGCTTTGGTGACAAAACGGAGTGCACTGTGATAGACTGCATCCAATTTGTTGAGTAGGGTATTGGAGGCTATTTTGTAAATGACATCGCCAAAGTCGAGGATTGGTAGGATGGTCAGTTTTACAAGGGTATGTTTGGCAGCATGAGTGAAGGATGCTTTGTTGCGAAATAGGAAGCCAATTCTAGATTTAACTTTGGATTGGAGATGTTTGATATGGGTCTGGAAGGAGAGTTTACAGTCTAACCAGACACCTAAGTATTTGTAGTTGTCCACGTATTCTAAGTCAGAGCCGTCCAGAGTAGTGATGTTGGACAGGCGGGTAGGTGCAGGTAGCGATCGGTTGAAGAGCATGCATTTAGTTTTACTTGTATTTAAGAGCAATTGGAGGCCACGGAAGGAGAGTTATATGGCATTGAAGCTTGCCTGGAGGGTTGTTAACACAGTGTCCAAGGAAGGGACAGAAGTATACAGAATGGTGTCGTCTGCGTAGAGGTGGATCAGAGACTCACCAGCAGCAAGAGCGACCTCATTGATGTATACAGAGAAGAGAGTCGGTCCAAGAATTGAACCCTGTGGCACCCCCATAGAGACTGCCAGAGGTCCGGACAGCAGACCCTCCGATTTGACACACTGAACTCTATCAGAGAAGTAGTTGGTGAACCAGGCGAGGCAATCATTTGAGAAACCAAGTCTGTCGAGTCTGCCGATGAGGATGTGGTGATTGACAGAGTCGAAAGCCTTGGCCAGATCAATGAATACGGCTGCACAGTAATGTTTCTTATCGATGGCGGTTAAGATATCGTTTAGGACCTTGAGCGTGGTTGAGGTGCACCCATGACCAGCTCTGAAACCAGATTGCATAGCAGAGAAGGTATGGTGAGATTCGAAATGGTCGGTAATCTGTTTGTTGATCTGTTTTTTTGAGTGGCCATCACAAGACCTGACCTCAATCCTGTAGAAAATGTGTGGGCAGAACTGTGCAAGCGTGTGCAAGCAAGGAGGCCTACACACCTGACTCAGTTACACCAGCTCTGTCAGGAGGAAAGGGCCAAAATTCTCCCAACTTATTGTGGGAAGCTAATGGACGGCTACCCGAAACTTTTGACCCAAGTTAACTTCTTGAAACTCCCCATCCCGGATCCGGGATCGTGACTCAAGCCTCAGGCTCATTAGCATAACGCAACGTTAACGATTTCTGAAAATCGCAAATAAAATTAAAATAATGCGTCTGCTCTCAAGCTTAGCCTTTTCTTTACAACACTGTCATCTCAGATTTTCAAAATATGCTTTTGAACCATAGAAATTGACTAATTTGTGTAAGAGTATGCAAAGCTAGCATAGCATTTTGTGTAGCATGTAGCACGCAACATTTTCACAAAAACCAGATAACCAAATAAATAAAATCATTTACCTTTGAAGAGCTTCTGATGTTTTCAATGAGGAGACTCTCAGTCACATACCAAATGCGCAGTGTTTCCTGAAAGCGTCTGTGTGTAGGAGAAATCGTTCCGTTTTCTACATTGCGTCTGGCTACCGAAACGAACCGAAAATGCAGTCACCTACAACGTAAAACTTTTTCCGGATTAACTACATAATATCGACCGAAACATGGCAAACGTTGTTTGGAATCAGTCCTCAAGGTGTTTTTTCACATATCTCTTCATTGACATGCAGTTCGTGGAAGCTTGCTTTACTCTCTGTATTGTTTGGAAAAATACTGGCAGGTGACTTTTGCGCACCAATTTCGGCGCAGGACACCGGGCGGACACGTGGTAAATGTGGTCTGTTATGGTCAATCTTCCAATGATCTGCCTACAAATACGTCACAATGCTGCAGACACCTTGGGGAAACGGCAGAAAGGGCAGACTTACTCCTCTCGCGTTCACAGGCATATAAGGAGACCATGGAAAACAGAGCCTCAAAAATCCTTGTCATTTCCTGGATGCCATCTCATCTTGGTTTTGCCTGAAGCTCACGTTATAGGGCACGCACAGAGAAGATCTTTGTATTTCTGGACACGTCAGAGTGTTTTCTTTCGAACGGTAGCAATTATATGCATAGTCGATCATCTTTTTGTGACAAAATATCTTGTTTAAAACGGGAACGTTTTTCATCCAAAAATGAAATAGCGCCCCCATAGATGTAAGAGGTTAAACAAGTTTAAAGGCAATGCTACCAAATACTAATTGAGTGTATGTAAACTTTTGACCCACTGGGAATGTGATGAAAGAAATAAAAGCTGAAATGCATCATTCTCTCTCCTATTATTCTGACATTTCACATTCTTTGTCACGTTCTGACCATCGTTCGTGTGTGTTTTCCTTGTTTTAGTGTTGGTCAGGACGTGAGCTGGGTGGGCATTCTATGTTGTGTGTCTGGATTGTCTATTTCTATGTTAGGCCTGATATGGTTCTCAATCAGAGGCAGGTGTTAGTCATTGTCTCTGATTGGGAACAATATTTAGGTAGCCTGTTTTGTGTTGGGTTTTGTGGGTGATTGTTTTTGTCTTTGTGTTTGTGGCACCAGATAGGACTGTTTTGGTTTTTCACGTTTCTTGTTTTGTAGATTGTTGTACTTTCATCTTTATTAAAGATGCACAAAACTAACCACGCTGCATTTTGGTCCGCCTCTCTTTCCCCAGAAGAAAACCATTACATTCTTAAAATAAAGTGGTGCTCCTAAATGACCTACGACAGGGCATTTTTACTAGGATTACATGTCAGGAATTGTGAAAAACTGAGTTTAAATGTATCAGGCTAACTATCAAATGCATCAGGCTAAACTTCCGACTTCAACTCTGTGTGTGTGTATGTATGTATGTGTGTGTGTGTGTGTGTGTGTGTGTGTGTGTGTGTGTGTGTGTGTGTGTGTGTGTGTGTGCGTGCGTGCGTGCGTGCGTGCGTGCGTGCGTGCGTGCGTGCGTGCGTGCGTGCGTGCGTGCGTGCGTGCATGTATGTATGTATGTATAATGATTTGTTGATTGTTAACAAGTCATTAGCTTTGTTTTAATACAACAACAAGAAACATGACCATGCAATTTCATATATGTTATAGTCTGGGAAAGATGAAGACTGAAGAAGGAGGTATTGATGAATGTTGAAAACACTTAACAACAACAGCACATGTCCATTCAACAGGCGCCGGCGAGGGGAATAGAAATCCAATGAGTCTATGAATTTACTGACAGGTTCGCTGGTGCCTGGCTCCTTGGGAATGAGAAGTACTGTACCAAGTTGACTGTGTGGTGTGTGTATGTGTATGTGTGTGTCGAGAGGTATCGAGCGAACGGCAGGACGATGTACAGTTGGGGCCCCTCAATAAACTTCACCATGGTTACAGACACGTCGTTAAACCTGATGTCATCCATATATTCATGTCCCCTGGCCCTAATAACATCTTAATGTGTTTGTATACCAGCATAATAACAGTCCTGGTACCAAGGTATGCATTCACATCATGTGAAAACCCAGAAAACAGTTTGGATTTACACTAGAACAGATTGTGATGTTGCTAATCAATAAAGGGTTTATCAGTCAAGTGATATTGGGTGGCCTACAGTATGTTACCACTGGATTTCACAATGGTGACATCACTTTTTCTGGTTATTTATTTTTAAACAAAGTGTGTAGCATCATATCAGTGCATTTACAGCAACAGCCCTTCTGTAACTAGCATGTAGCTACACCGGTATTCACAAACACTCCTTATCTATGACAGCAGGAGGAGAGTGGGGATAGCATGTCTACTACAGCACTTTAAATGGAACCCCTCCCTGCCCTGACCGGAGACGGTACAGTAAACTATAGAGAGAACCCCTCCCTGCCCCGTCTGTCTACTACAGCACTTTAAATGGAACCCCTCCCTGTCCCAACCAGAGATGGTACAGTAGACTAGAGATGGATAGGAAATAAGATGTATCACTGGTTAGTGCCATAACTATCGGTCACCTTGGATGATGTGTAACTACAGTGCCTTGCGAAAGTATTCGGCCCCCTTGAACTTTGCGACTTTTTGCCACATTTCAGGCTTCAAACATAAAGATATAAAACTGTGTTTTTTTGTGAAGAATCAACAACAAGTCGGACACAATTATGAAGTGGAACGACATTTATTGGATATTTCAAACTTTTTTAACAAATCAAAAACTGAAAAATTGGGCGTGCAAAATTATTCAGCCCCTTTACTTTCAGTGCAGCAAACTCTCTCCAGAAGTTCAGTGAGGATCTCTGAATGATCCAATGTTGACCTAAATGACTAATGATGATAAATACAATCCACCTGTGTGTAATCAAGTCTCCGTATAAATGCACCTGCACTGTGATAGTCTCAGAGGTCCGTTAAAGCACAGAGAGCATCATGAAGAACAAGGAACACACCAGGCAGGTCCGAGATACTGTTGTGAAGACGTTTAAAGCCGGATTTGGATACAAAAAGATTTCCTAAGCTTTAAACATCCCAAGGAGCACTGTGCAAGCGATAATATTGAAATGGAAGGAGTATCAGACCACTGCAAATCTACCAAGACCTGGAGAAGACTGATCAGAAATGCAGCCAAGAGGCCCATGACCACTCTGGATGAAGTGCAGAGATCTACAGCTGAGGTGGGAGACTCTGTCCATAGGACAACAATCAGTCGTATATTGCACAAATCTGGCCTTTATGGAAGAGTGGCAAGAAGAAAGCCATTTCTTAAAGATATCCATAAAAGTGTCGTTTAAAGTTTGCCACAAGCCACCTGGGAGACACACCAAACATGTGGAAGAAGGTGCTCTGGTCAGATGAAACCAAAATTGAACTTTTTGGCAACAATGCAAAACGTTATGTTTGGCGTAAAAGCAACACAGCTCATCACCCTGAACACCCTATACCCACTGTCAAACATGGTGGTGGCAGCATCATGGTTTGGGCCTGCTTTTCTTCAGCAGGGACAGGGAAGATGGTTAAAATTGATGGGAAGATGGATGGAGCCAAATACAGGACCATTCTGGAAGATGGAGTCTGCAAAAGACCTGAGACTGGGACGGAGATTTTTCTTCCAACAAGACAATGATCCAAAACATAAAGCAAAATCTACAATGGAATGGTTAAAAAATAAACATATCCAGGTGTTAGAATGGCCAAGTCAAAGTCCAGACCTGAATCCAATCGAGAATTTGTGGAAAGAACTGAAAACTGCTGTTCACAAATGCTCTCCATCCAACCTCACTGAGCTCGAGCTGTTGTGCAAGGAGGAATGGGAATAAATTTCAGTCTCTCGATGTGCAAAACTGATAGAGACATACCCCAAGCAACTTACAGCTGTAATCGCAGCAAAAGGTGGCGCTACAAAGTATTAACTTAAGGGGGCTGAATAATTTTGCACGCCCAATTTTTCAGTTTTTGATTTGTTAAAAAAGTTTGAAATATCCAATAAATGTCGTTCCACTTCATGATTGTGCCCCACTTGTTGTTGATTCTTCACAAAAAATACAGTTTTATGTCTTTGTGTTTGAAGCCTGAAATGTGGCAAAAGGTCGCAAAAAGTCGCAAAGTTCAAGGGGGCCGAATACTTTCGCAAGGCACTGTACTATGGTTAATATGATAACATTCTGTGGACTTTCTAATGACTTCTCTATCTTTGATTATATCTACTACTGTACTGTACTGTGTTCCTGACTATCATAACACACACTGAGGTACCCTGCTGTTGTATTTTTTAAAGAAATGTCTCTTTCAATTAAGTAGAAGAACACCAGCAAGAGGAGTCAAGCCTGTTGATCACAGAAAAGTTAGAGATTGAGAAAAGAAGAAAACAAAATCACAAAGATGGAGAGAAGAAGAAAACAAAATGACAAGGACAGTAGAAGAAATAAAAGACTAGAGTTGGCTGGGAAACTTTACAACAATTCAAGATTAGAGGGAACAAACTCTTCAGACAGACAACCCACTGGGCACAGACGTCAATTCAACGTCTATTCCACGTTGTTTCTACCAGTGTGTGCCCAGTGGGAAGTGTGTGATTTCCAATATAGAAGTTCTGTGAAGGTCTAGAAGTGAACGCACAGGGACAGCTGGCGGCTTGGCTGTGTACATGTCTCCGACCCTGTCTGTGCCAAATGGTGTGTATGAAAACGCAGGTAGTGTTTTCAGACACAAATTCATGACCAAATTTCAGCAGCAACTGGACTGCAGAACGGCTGGACGACACTGTGAGAATGAAAAATGGACGCTGGAAAAGGAACAACCGGAGCGCCTCCGTCGGAAAGAAATGAAGTACAAGGCCCATTAGTCTGATATCATGACTCTTTTCAACTCAGAAAGTGTGTGTGTGCGTGCGTGCGTGTGTGTGTGCACGCCGAGCGAAAGGCACAGAGAGATAGAAGTCTAGCAGTTAGCAGCGCATCATTATGTCATCACCCTCTGGGGGGAGAGTGGATGAATTAGCTGTTATAACAGCATGCACTATTTAGTATGTGCACCACTGAGTGACACCAAGCAAGAGTTCTGCTTCACTGGAGCACAGAGGTCTGGTCAGTCCCAGACTTTAGACACGTTTCTTCCCCACTGATGTTAACAATCAAACAAACTGGAGTGTCTGTTAAGTGGTGGAATTACCGCAGCAGCAGCAAACACGAGTTCTGCTCTTCGTCGACAACCGTGACTGAAGCTATTTCCGTTTCTAGTGTGTACTCCTAACTTTACCTTCCAGTTGAACTACTGTACCTTCTAAAAATGACTGCAATATTCTGAATGAGAATATACTGTATCTCGGGAGAAGGAGTAGTCTTTGGTGATAGGCCTACGTGGCTAGGACTCACAATTTTGCCCGAAATGTGCAGTGGACAATCTCTGAGAAAGCTGTTAACGAGACCGTGTTAATACCTAGGATAGGATAAGTAATCCTTCTCACCACCCCCCCCCCCCTTAATGATTTAGATGCACTATTGTAAAGTGGCTGTTCCACTGGATGTCAGAAGGTGAATTCACCAATTTGTAAGTCGCTCTGGATAAGAGCGTCTGCTAAATGACTTAAATGTAATGTAAATGTAATAAAACAGTAAATGCGAATGCAGCTCTTCCTCATAGGTCTCTCACTAGAAAACAAATCGAATCGACTCCTCAGATTTATCAATTCTGTTTTCCTTCTCCATCTCTCCCTCCGTAGTGCAGTTTGCCCATGCTGAGAAAAAGACAAGACCCCTGGGTTACTCTGGGTCTATTGACTCATAACTCCGTATCCTTATCCTTCCTTATCTTTTCAACAGCCCATAAAAGACCCTGTTGGGTAAGGTATTCACAGCAGCAGACACTTTTATCCAAAGCGACTTACAGAACTGTCAACAAGTATTCAGTATGTGGCCCATGACACTGTTTAAATGAGTGTACAAGGAACCATAACAGGAAGCTAGCTGGTGGATGTGTCACATGCTTTTATCACCAGAGTGCTCCTCTCTGGTGGGGGACACAACCCAAACTGGACGGGGTTATTGTGGGGTTACAAGGAAGTTCTCCCATTTAAAAAAAAACGTTTTTAACCAGGGAGGAACGGGATCGAACGTGACAGCTAAGTGTGGGGGAGGGGATGATTCTCATTCTGCTCACTTAAGTACCCAAATGCACATTTCTCTTTTCAAAAGAATAGTTTTTTACTCTTTGTTCAGGCTATGAATGTCTCCTCGCATAACTCGTAGTATATTTATGTTTAAAAAGGCTTCTAAAGTTTGTCTCAGTCTGCGGAAGCCAGGGAGGGAGGACAGGTAAAGCCCCCAAAATATGGAGCCTGCACAGTGACTGCTCAATTATGTAATATCAGTCATAGGGGTTCCGGTAGATTATCGCAAGCAAAATATTATGAAATGTGACAGGTGGGACCTTTTGTGAGGTTCACCATTATGGGGGTGAAAATACATTTGTCTGTTCTATTAGCTGCAGCGATTTTGAAATGACTATTGTAATCATGCATGCAAAAAGGCTACTACCAAAGGTTCAAACACTCTACTAAACTGCTACGACCTTTAGTCCATCATAATGAGCCTAGATGGATATTTGCCCTGTGTCCCCAATAGGTAAGCCTGTCGTTTCTGCTAGTTATCATATTGTTGAAAACCGTTTGTTGAAATGTCCTACATAAGTTTCTCTTTCTTTAGTAAAACGGACAGTTTTGGCCAGACCATGTGCCGAAAACCATCCATCAATACAGTCCATTTTTTTTCCTGCTGGAATTTCCACTGCAATTACATTTGTGGACTGGAAATGTTCTGGGTTGAAATCTACCCATACTAAAATATGTGTGCTTATCTATGTTCATCATTGTGAGGAAACTAGCAGTTCTACTACAATAATCCCACCTTGCCGCAGGCTGAGAAGAGATAATCTCGTTTAAAAAGATGAATTCCAAATTAATCTTTTTAAACTGTTAGGAGCTCATCAAGGAAACCAATTTCACTAAAATACCTTTTCTAACTCGCGTAACAATTTCACAGCTGCACACAATCAATTCAAGTGTAATTTCCAAAACCGTTAATTATTTATAAACTTTATCCATATTTAATGTTGTTCCAAGGGAAAGAGGGGGAGTGAGAGAGTTGAAAATAAGTCCAATAACTCCAGGTTTTTAAACCCAGCCTGCTCTATGGACAATGTATTAAACTAAAAGTAAAGGAGGCATGCCACTCTCCTTCAGGTTTCGATATACTTTATTTTATTTTATTTAACCTGTATTTAACTAGGCAAGTCAGTTAAGAACAAATTCTTATTTACAATGACGGCCAACCCCGGCCAAAACTGGACAACGCCGGGCCAATTGTGCGCCTCCCTATGGGCCAGATAACGGCCAGATGTGATTCATCCTGGATTCGAACTAGGGACTGTAGTGACGCCTCCTGCACTGAGATGCAGTGCCTTAGACCGCTGCGCCACTCAATTTTCAGGTTAAAAAAAATTCTCCATCTACACTTTCTTTTACACCAAAAGCATATCAAGAATGAATGGACATTACTCACTTTGAACTGCGGGTGTACAAGAGCTATGTCACATCCTGACCTGTTCCTTTTTTATGTCTCTATTTTTGGGGTGGGCATTCTATGTTTTGGTTCTGTGTGTTATATTTCTGGGTGTTTGGCCTGGTATGGTTCCCAATCAGAGGCAGCTGTCAATCGTTGTCTCTGATTGAGAACCATACTTAGGTAGCCTTTCCCACCTGGGTTTTGTGGGTAGTTGCTTTCTGTTTCGGTTGTTCTCTTTATTGTGTTGCTATTCAGTGTACAGTTCAGCTAATAAAGGATGAACACGTACCACGCTGCACCTTGGTCCTCACCTTCTTGTAACAGCCATTACAAGCTAATGTAGTAGTACTCTATGAACCAGAGCCTGCTCTGTTTGAGGACATTCCTTTGGGTGAAGTAGTATCTCATATAATAACTTCAATATTGTTGGGTCACATGATGTTTTCTTGAACCTTACATTACTGACTATTCGATCTACTGACTATGACATATGCAGTCTGTTATGTCACGCTAATGACGGCTGAAGTATTGCGTTGACTGAATACCATCGTTGACTGACTACCAATATATAGTGCCTTCAGAAGGTGTTCACACCCATTACATTTTTCCAAATATTGTTGTGTTACAAAGTTGTTGTCAATGATCTACACAAAATACACTAATGTCAAAGTTCAAGAAAGTGTCAAAAAAATTTATGGAAAATAAAACATTAGTGTAACTGTTCAACCCCCTGAGTCAATACATGTTAGAATCACCCTTTGCAGTGATTACAGCTGTGAGTTTTTCTGGGTAAGCTTTCAACACCTGGATTGTACAATATTGGTCCATTAACCATTAAAATAATTATTCAAGATCTGTCAAGTTGATCATTGCTAGACAGCCGATTTCAAGTCTTGCCATATATTTTCAAGCCGAAATAAGTCAACACTGGAGCTTGGCCACACAGAAACATTCTATGTTCATATCACCATCAAACTGAGCAGCAGCAGTTTATTGTTGTACTTTTTTATTTCTCCTTTATTTAACCAGGTAGGCCAGTTGAGAACAAATTCTCATTTACAACTGCGACCTGGCCAAGATAGAACAAAGCAGAGTTACTCATGGGATAAACAAACGTACAGGTGTGTGCACAGTGTGTGCAAATGGAGTAAGATTCCGGAGGTAAGGCAATAAATAGTCCATGGTGGCGAAATAATTACAATTTAGTAATTCAACACTGGAGAGTAAGATGTGCAGAAGATGAATGTGCAAGTAAAGATACTGGGGTGCAAAGGAGCAAACAAATAAATAACAATATGGGTATGAGGTATTTTTTGGGATATTTACAGATGGGCTATGTACAGGTGCAATGATCGGTAAGCTGCTCTGACAGCTGATGCTTAAAGTTAGTGAGGGAGACTCCAGCGTCAGTGATTTTTGCAATTCGTTCCATTCATTGGAAGCAGAGAACTGGAAGGAAAGGTGGCCAAAGGAGGAGTTGGCTTTGGGGGTGACCAGTGAAATATACCTGTTGGAGCCTGTTCTACGGGTGGGTGCTGCTATGGTGACCAGTGAGCTGATATAAGGCGGGGCTTTACCTAGCAAAGACTTTTAGATGACCTGGAGCCAGTGGGTTTGGCAACGAATATGAAGCGAGGGCCAGCTGACGAGAGCATACAAGTCGCAGTGGTGGGTAGTATATGGGGTTTTGGTGACAAAACGGATGGCACTTTGATAGACTGCATTCAATTTGCTGAGTAGAGTGTTGGAGGTTATTTTGTAAATGACATCGCCGAATTCAAGGATTGGTAGGATAGTCAGTTTTACGAGGGTATGTTTGGCTGCATGAGTGAAGGATGCTTTGTTGCGAAATAGGAAGCCGATTCCAGATTTAATTTTGGATTAGAGATGCTTAATGTGAGTGTGGAAGGAGCATTTACAGTCTAACCAGACATCTAGGTATTTGTAGTTGTCCACATATTCTAAGTCAGAACCGTCCAGAGTAGTGATGCTAGACCGGCATGCGGGTGCGGGCAGAAGAGCATGCATTTAGTTTTACTTGCATTTTAGAGCAGTTGGAGGCAACAGAAGGAGTGTTGGATGGCATTGAAGCTCGTTTGGAGGTTTGTTAACACAGTGTACAAAGAAGGGCCAGAAGTATACAGAATGGTGTCGTCTGCGTAGAAGTGGATCAGAGAATCACCAGGAGTAAGAGTGACATCATTTATGTATACAGAGAAAAGAGTCAGCCCGAGAATTGAGCCCTGTGGCACCCCATAGAGACAGCCAGAGGTCCGGACAACAGGCCCTCTGATTTGACACACTGAACTCTTATCTGAGAAGTAGTTGGTGAACCAGGCGAGGCAGTCATTTGAGAAAACAAGGCTGTTGAGTCTGTGGTGATTGACAGAGTCGAAAGGCTTGGCCAGGTCGATTAATATCGCTGCACAATATTGTCTTTTATCGATGGCGGCTGTGATATCGTTTAGGACCTTGAGCGTGGCTGAGGTACACCCATGACCAGCTCGGAAACAAAATTGCATAGCGGAGAAGGTACGGTGGTATTCGAAATGGTCGGTGATCTGTTTCTTAACTTGGCTTTCGAAGGCTTTTGAATGTTAAGGTAGGATAGATATAGGTCTGTAACAGTTTGGGTCTGGAGTGTCTCCCCCTTTGAAGAGGGGGATGACTGCGGCAGCGTTCCAATATTTTGGGATCTCAGACGATATGAATGAGAGGTTAAACGGGCTAATAGGAGTTGCAACAACCGCGGTGGATAATTTTAGAAAGAGAGGGTCCAGATTGTCTAGCCCTTTTGTAGGGGTCCAGATTTTGCAGCTCTTTCAGAACATCAGCTATCTGGATTTGGGTGATGGAGAAATGGGGGAGGCTTGGGCAAGTTACTGTCGGGGGTGCCGAGCTGTTTACCGGGGTAGGGGTAACCAGGTGGAAAGCATGGCCAGCCATAGAAAAATGCTAATTGAATTTCTTGATTATCGTGGATTTATCGGTGGTGACATTGTTTCCTAGCCTTAGTGGACATGGACGTTACAGTGTCCCAGAAGTGTTTTGAGTTTTTGCTACAGGATGCAAATTTCTGTTTGAATAAGCTAGCCTTTGCCTTCCTATCTGCCGTTGTATATTGGTTCCTAACTTCCCTAAAAAGTTGCATATCGCAGGGGCTATTCAATGCTAATGCAGAACGCCATAGGATGTTTTCGTGCTGGTCAAGAGCAGTCATGTCTGGAGTGAACCAAGGGCTATATCTGTTCTTAGTTCTACATTTTTTGAACGGGGCATGCTTATTTAAGATGGTGAGGAAAGCACTTTTAAAGAATAACCAGGCATCCTCTACTGGCGGAATGAGGTCAGTATCCTTCCAGGATACCCGGGCCAGGTCGATTAGAAAGGCCTGCTCGCTGAAGTGTTTTAGGGAGCGCTTGACAGTGATGAGGGGTGGTCTTTTGACCAAGGACCCACTACGGACACAGGCAATGAGGCAGTGATCGCTGAGATCCCGGTTGAAGACAGCAGAGGTGTATTTTGAGGGCAGGTTGGTCAGGATGATATCTATGAGGGTGCCCGTGTTTACGGATTTAGGGTTGTACCTGGTAGGTTCCATGATAATTTGTGTGAGATTGAGGGCATCTTACTTAGATTGTAGGATGGCTGGGGTGTTAAGCATATCCCAGTTTAGGTCACCTAACAGTACAAACTCTGAAGATAAATGGGGGGAAATTAATTCACATATGGTGTCCATGGCACAGCTGGGGGCTGAGGGGGGTCTATAACAAGCGGCAACAGTGAGAGACTTATTTCTGAAAGGTGGATTTTTAAAAGTAGAAGCTCAAACTGTTTGAGCACAGACCTGGATAGCATGACAGAACTCTGCAGGCTATCTGTGCAGTAGATTGCAACTCCACCCCCTTTGGCAGTTCTGTCTTGGCGGGAAATGTTGTAGTTGGGGATGGAAATTTCCGAATTTTTGGTGGCCTTCCTAAGCCAGGATTCAGACACGGCTAGGACATTAGGGTTGGCGGAGTGTGCTAAAGCAGTGAATAAAACAAACTTAGGGAGGAGGCTTCTGATACATGGATGAAACCACGGCTTTTACGGTTACAGAAGTCAACAAATGATAGCCCCTGGGGAATAGGATTGGAACTTGGAGCTGCAGGGCCTGGGTTAACCTCTACATCACCAGAAGAACAGAGGAGGATGATAAGTGTATGGCTAAATGTTAAATGCTATAAGAACTGGTTGTCTAGTGCATTGTGGACAGAGAATAAAAGGAGCAGATTTCTTTGCGCGGTAGAATACATTCAAGCCATAATGTACATGCCAGGGTATGGTAGGATGTGAGTACAGTGGAGGTAAACCTAGACGCTGAGTGACGTTGAGAGAGATTTCGTCTCTGGGGGCACAAGTTAAACCAGGTGAAGTCTCGAAAGATCTAGCTAAGCATTTTGAGTGGGACTGAAGGCTCTACAGTGAAATAAAACAGTAAAAGTAAAAACTAGCCAAGACAGCAGTAGACAAGGCATATTGACATTAGATAGACGTATAAAGCAATCACAGGTTTTGATCAGGAGAGCTAAGACAACGGGTAAATGGCGATGAATGGGCAGAGCGGGTCAGTTAGGTACATACAGTACCTGAGTTTGAGGCTGGGGCCAACAGGTAAACAAAATGAGGTACCGTGTCATTGAAACAATCCAGGGGGCATCAGCTGTGTAGCCGAGTGATCATAACGTCAAAAGAGCAGCAATAGGTAAGTCCGGGTGCTGTTCGGTAGTCACTACTACGCTAGGTGAGCAGGGGACACAGTGTTCAGAAAAGCTAGTGGGCCGGGGCTAGTAGATGGTTCTTCGGCGACATCGTAACAGAATAGCCTGTTGAGAAGACATTGGGCGATCACATCGGCACTCCAGTCGTGATGGATCAGCAGGGCTCCGTGTCGACAATAAAGGGTCCAGGATAATTGGCAAAGGAGGTATTGTAGCCCTAGAATTTGCTGGTATATGGGGCTAGCTCAAGGCTAGCTGGTGCTTGCTTCGGGACAGAGGCGTTAGCTAACAGTAGCCACCCGTTGGCAGCTAGCTAGCTGTGATGATCCGGAGTAATGATCCGGTGCAATGATCGAGAGCGGCAGGAATCCGGTGATTTGGTAGAGAGAAGCAGTCTGATTTGCTCTGAGTTGATATCGCGCTGTGTAGGTGTTGACTGAGGTAATGCTCTGAGAGCTCCTCCTAAAATGTGAATATTTTTGTTTAAAAAATGTTTAAAATTAGTGAACAGTTTGGTTGTAACAATGCAGTGTTGTGTTCTACACATCTGGAGATGTTTTTCCTTTGATAAGATAGTGGATAAAATATAGAATAAAACCTCCAGAAAAGGAATTGGTTTGGAGGATTTCTGGAGGATTTCTGGAGGAAAGACAGTACAAGGCATTGGAAAGGATACAAACAAACATGGAACATTTGGCCCACATCATGATTATAAAAAAACAATGACAGCTCATCTGGTTAAGGGGTGGGATTGTTCTGGACATCGTAATTGATGTGTACAGTGTTAATCACACTGAATTACATGTTGAATAGCTTTTATATTTTCATTATAAAAAGAGTGCTTTATTTAAAAAAAATAATGGCAGAAGTATCCCCCCCCCCTCCATGTACTTTGGCCATGTTAGAAAGAGAGGAATCACTAATGGTCGACAGATCTTGGTATTTGATGAACAGGAGCCTGATTCAAGGCCCTTGACCTCTATATAAGTGAGTTTACATCACTGAAAGAGCTGGCAGACACCTTGAAAGATAACTGCTACACTTCAATCAGAAATGACAGATTGGATGAGTCCCCCCCACCCTCATTTAACCAAGCCACCCTAGCAGAGAGACAACCTGTCCCTGGCCTTTGGGAGTATCTCCCTG
The DNA here is from genome assembly GCF_036934945.1 of Oncorhynchus masou masou. Lineage (NCBI taxonomy): Eukaryota > Metazoa > Chordata > Actinopteri > Salmoniformes > Salmonidae > Oncorhynchus > Oncorhynchus masou. Next base: position 3,770,135 of record NC_088232.1, on the reverse strand, counting down.
AGCTTGGTGGTGAGAGGACAGTTCTGAGGCAGGATAAGGAGGAGCTGAGAGAGAAATGGGCATCGATGGAGAGCATCATGTGGAGAGAGGTAGCAGACATCAGAGAGGAGCTACAAGGGGAGTTGTCAGGAGTCATAGAATGGCTAGAACACAGAGAAACCACCATCCCCAATCTAAGAGAACAACTGGAGCCTACCACAACCCTCATCACCACACCTTCACATCCCTGTATCAGCAATACTACTTCTTCTCATAGTGAACCTCCGGTACTCACACAGACTCAGCACAAGAGGTCAGTAACCAGACCCAGTACATCTCCTCCTCCCACACCAGCACATTCCCCTTGTCAGAAAGGTCTGACCAGACCTCCCCAAGATCCTCACATCCCAGCCCCAGAGCACCAGAGCGCCATGCTGGGACCCTCGGGAGAGAGGAAGATAAGGAAAGGCGACCTGTGGTCCCCAGCCAAAGAACGTCGCTCCAGACACCACAGCCCACAACACCAGCACATGGGCTGAATGCCCTAGAGCCTTCATTTTATGTGACTCCAAAGGGAAATTTCTCAGCGAGAAACTGCTATCCCCTGGCATGTCAGTGTGAAAGCTATGGAGCCCAACAACAGCAAGTGCCTTGAAAAGTCTGTCAAGCAACAAACATATTATAATCCACACAGGTACTAATGATTTGATGGCAATGAGAGGACATGTACTGTTGCTACTGCAATGCAGCAAGTGGCAGCCAGAGACACAGAGAGGTTTCCTAACACCAAAATCACTATGTCCACCTGTTGCCATATGGAGATGTGCCCTTCCACATTATTCAGAGCAACAACACTGAGCTGTCTAGAGGCTGTGCTCTCTTGGACAATGTTTACCTATCGAACCACTGTGACATTCACCCCCGGCTGATATACGACCGAGTACACTTGAACAAACAGGGTGTCAATGTGTTTTCTAGGAAACTAAAAGAAACTGCTCTGGGACAAAGCAATAACCAAAATAAGAGGAACTCTGTCATACATCCTTCAATATCATGATGCAGCAATCAATATATGCTTCAAAACATGGAGAGTAGTACTCAGTAATGTGTTGTATTGGATTTGCACTAAGCATAACACTTTGTATTCAGGGAAAAAAGTTAATTTGCAGTATTACTTTAGTGCGTTGTTCAAAACAGGATGCATATTTTGGAATATTCTGTACAGACGTCCTTCACTCTGTCAATTAGGTTAGTATTGTGGAGTAACTACAATGTTGTTGATCCATCCTCCGTTTTCTCCTATCACAGCCCTTAAACTCAGTAACTGTTTTAAAATCTCCATTGGTGAAATACTGAGCGATTTCCTTTCTCTTTGGCAACTGAGTTAGGAAGGATGCCTTTATCTTTGTAGTGACTGGATGTATTGTTACTGTACACCATCCAAAGTGTAATTAATAACTTCACCAAGCTCAAAGGAATATTCAATTATAATTGTTTTGTTTGTTTTACCCATCTACCAATAGGTGCCCTTCTTTACAAGGCATTGGAAAACCTCCCTGGTCTTTGTGGTTGAATCTATGTTTGAAAATCACTGTTTGACTGAGGAACCTTACAATTATCTGTATGTGTGGGAAAGATGAGGTGGTCATTCAAAATGACCTTAAACACTATTATTGCACACAGCGTGATTCCATGCAACTTATTTACCTGACTTCTTTAGCAAATGTTTACTTCTGAACCTATTTAGGCTTGCCATAACAAAGTGATTGAATACTTATTTGACTCAAGACATGTCAGCTTTACATTTTCTATTCATTTCCCCAAATTCCGAAAACATAATTCCGCTTTGACATTATGGGGTATTGTGTATTGATCAGTCACACAACATCCACTTTAAATTTGGGCTGGAACACAAAACACATGTGGGAAAAGTCAAGTGGTCTGAATACTTTCTGGAGGCTCTGCTGTGCCTTTACTCCAAGGAGCTGCTTGCCTGACTGACAGCTGAGTGGAATCCATGTAGCAGAAGCCTGGGGATTTCTTGTGTATTGTGTATCCATATTTAATGGTTAGATCTACATGGATTAGAAGCCTGTTCCTCCTTGATTGTGGCTCCTGGGGACAACTGTAACATAATGCAACTCGTGTAGCCTCCAATTACTCCCAAGTGAAAGCAGTAGTGTATCTCTTCAACATTCTGAAACTCTCCAAGATTTCATTCCAAATTTATTTCCCGCTGCCATTCATATGAGTCACTAGCGACACGAGTGATTAAAAATTGATTCAGAGTGGATTTTCATTCTTTAACTCGCTGGGTAACACTGGGGCTGATACATTTCCCTGCCTCCTAGATATTGATATTGTCTGACAGTTTGAGTTACTGTCAGCCCAGTTGGTTTTTCTGAGGGAAACCAGCCCACATTAGCCCTTCAGTGTGAAGATGTTCTTATGAAAATGTAAAGTGTGTGACTGTAGAGCATGGAGATTTGACTCTCTATTTCTCTGTCTCTGTCTCTGTCTCTGTGTGTGTATTTTCCACTGGAAGTGTACTTGAGTGTACATTCCACACTGAGAAGTATTTGTATCTTTATAGGCAGATACAATACACACTGAAGATAGGGGCACATTTGGGAAAAGTTGTTGTGATGAGGTTTCTTGACGTATAAAGGTCAGGTTGGTTACCGGTTGTGGTAACACTTTATTTCTCTTCACAACACTTTCGTAACCCTTCTATAACACCTAAGCAGAACATAAGCATTTCATAAAGACGCCTTTATCTGGTTGTTATCTGATATCCCCCCACCCCCCAAAAAAGTAAGTATATTACATTTTGACGTTGTCATGCCATGTCACTGATGTGTACATTGTATCCTCTGCAAACCAAGGATAGCTCACAACATTATATACAGGGGATTGTTCCCATCCATTGTCTAGATATCTGCTAAATGGAATGAAAAAAAAATCCAGGGATCCTTATAAAGGTCTCACTGATAGACATTCGCTAGAGGACAAGAACATCCATTCATCTTCCTCTTCATCTTGTCTTCTCTACTTGACTTAGTGAAAAAGCATTTCCTGCCTTTTGATTTCCCATCCAATCAGTACCTTAGAGCAGAAGCAGACCGTATTGGACTTGACTGACTCAGCCATTTGCCTGAGGTGAGCGCATCTAGTCGTCCGCCTTGATATCAGTGACCAAAACCTATTGTTGCGCTTGTTCGAAACCTTGTTTGTTTCTTGTTTCCAAGGAGACAACTCCCATCTCCGTGGTAACCCGTCTGTTTGCATTTGTCCATCGAACTTCACCTCGCGTCCTCCGCCGCTTTGCGTTTGTTGTATAGACTGGGAATGCCCTTGGTGAATAGAATCCAAACCAACTGACAAATCGGCAGTGACATGATCACCTAGCGCTGGACGCTAATAAGTTCACTCTTTGCCCAGAGAGCTTGTTTCCATTCGAGCGAGCGTTAGCATGCAGTGAGTCCAGGTTAGCAAAGCGTATAGGCCTCAGGGCAATGCATTGGACCCTGATCATCATGAATCATGGCAAGCTGGACATTTATTAGACATCTCCTGTGTGCGAGTCACAAGACTCCATCAAACAGGCTTTTTAATGCAACAGGCATTTAGGGAATCCATTTTTTGATGTAGAAGTACATGTTGAGATAGTTCTAGTGGCAGTAAATCTGCTTGACATAAAGTAAATGTTGAGATACGTGTAACAGTACATACATTTTACATAAAGTTATTATTAAGCTATAGATAAACAAATGGGGGTAATGGCTGGTCTGTGGGACCTGTCACTTGGCTGACACTACGGTCATAACTGTTAAGGGGGTTGTGCTCCGTCAGCACAGTTTGGCAGGTTAACACATCCCAGGGGCGACCCCATCAATTAGACTTCTACTACACTTAGGACATCAAAAATAGAAGACTACATAAGGTTAAAATAATACATAAATTGTAAATACAATGACATGTAATGAAATTAAATATAATACAATGGTTATACATAATAAATGCCACTTTAATAATGTTTACATGTCTTGCATTACTCATCTCATATGTTCAATTGAAGTCGGAAGTTGACATACACTTAGGTTGGAGTCATTAAAGCTTGTTTTTCAACCACTCCACAAATTTCTTGTTTAACAAACTATAGTTTTGTCAAGTCGGTTAGGACATCTACTTTGTGCATGACACAAGTACTTTTTCCAACAATTGTTTGCCGACAGATTATTTCACTTATAATTCACTGTATCACAATTCCAGTGGGTCAGACACTAAGTTGACTGTGCCTTTAAACAGCTTGGAAAATCTCAGAAAATTATGATGACTTTAGGACTTTAGGAGCTTCTGATTGGCTAATTGACATCATTTGAGTCATTGGAGGTGTACCTGTGGATTTATTTCAAAGCCTACATTCAAACTCTTTGCCTCTTTGCTTGACATTATGGGAAAATCAAAAGAAATCAGCCAAGACCTCAGAAAAAAATGTGTAGACCACAAGTCTGGTTCATCCTTGGGAGCAATTTCCAAATGCCTGAAGAAACCATGTTCATCTGGACAAACAATAATACGCAAGTATAAACACCATGGGAAAATGCAGGCGTCATACCGCTCAGGGAGGAGACGCGTTCTGTCTCCTAGAGATGAACGTACTTTGGTGCAAAAAGTGCAAATTAATCCCAGAACAACAGCAAAGGACCTTGTGAAGATGCTGGAGGAAACAGGTACAAAAGTATAGTAAAACCAGTCATATATTGACATAACCCGAAAGGCCGCTCAGCAAGGAAGAAGCCACTGCTTCAAAACAGCCAAAAAAAGCCAGACTACGGATTGAAACTGCACATGGGGACAAAGATCTTTTTGGAGAAATGTCCTCTGGTCTGATGAAACAAAAATAGAACTGTTTGGCCATAATGATCATTGTTATGTTTGGAGCAAAAAGGGGGATGCTTGCAAGCTGAAGAACACCATCCCAAGCGTGAAGCACAGGGGTGGCAGCATCATGTGGTGGGGGTGCTTTGCAGCAGGAAGGATTGGTGCACTTCACACAATAGATGGCATCATGAGGTACATAGTTATGTGGATATATTGAAGCAACATCTCAAGACGTCAGTCAGGAAGTTAAAGCTTGGTCGCAAATGGGTCTTCCAAATGGACAATGTCCCCAAGCATACTTCCAAAGTTGTGGCAAAATGGCTTAAGGACAACCAGGTCAAGGTATTGGAGTGGCCATCACAAAGTCCTGACCTCAATCCCATAGAAAATTTGTGGGCAGAACTGAGAAAGTGTATGTGGGCAAGGAAGCTTACAAACCTGACTCAGTTACACCAGCTCTGTCAGGAGAAATGGGCCAAAATTCACCCAATTTATTGTGGGAAGCTTGAGGAAGGCTACCCGAAACATTTGACCCAAGTTAAACAATTTAAAGGCAATGCTACCAAATACTAATAGAGTGAATGTAAACTTCTGACCCACTGGGAATAAATCATTCTCTCTACTATTATTCTGGCATTTCACATTCTTAAATAAAGTGGTGATGCTAACTGACATTAGACAGGGATTTTTAGTAGGATTAAATGTTAGGAATTCAATTTATTTGGCTAAGGTGTATGTAAACTTCCGATTTCAACTGTATATACTGTATTTTATACCATCTATTGCTTCTTGCCTATTCTGCTCATCCATATATTTATATGTTCATGCATACATTTTTATTCCATTCATTTTCTTACATTTGTGTGTATTACGTAGTTGTTGTGGAATTGTTAGATTACTTGTTAGATGTTGCTGCACTGTCGGAACTAGAAGCACAAGCATTTCTCTACACTCGCAATAACATCTGCTAAGCATGTGTATGTGACCAATAATATTTGATCTGATTTAAATTAAGTAAAAGGCTAAATAAGGTAATTCTGGCCTGATTAAAGGTTTAAAAAATAAACTAAAAAAACAAGTAGACATTTTAAATGTTAATGCTGTACAGAGACTGAGAACACCTTTATGAATCATTAACTAAAAGGTTGGGAGTACCAAGCACAATTTCTATAATTTATCAATATCATCAGACCTAGGGATGAAGTTACTTTTCATTTCATTAGTTGTTTTTTGTCCACAAATGTTATTTTCATTAGTGGGGTATATACTGTAGTACTTCAGTTTTCAGCCTCCCAAGATTCTCGGGCCGTTGGAATCAATATCGTATTTTCTTTGTAAAAATAATTAAAATAAAAAATTCATTATTTAACCATTATTTAACTAGGCAAATCAGTTAAGAACAGATTCTTATTTACAATGACGGCCTACAACAGCCAAACCCGGACGACGCTGGGCCGATTGTGCGCCGCCCTATGGGTCTCCCAATCACGGCCGGTTGTGATACAGCATGAAATCGAACCAAGGTGTCTGTAGTGACGCCTCTAGCACTGAGATGCAGTGCCTTAGACCGCTGTCCCTACCCACCGCCCTGTCTCCTTCACCTTCCTCCCCCTCTCCATTCCTCCATCCTCTCACCCTTCATCCAGTTGTGGAAAAAGTACCCAATTGTCATACTTGAGTAAAATTAAAGATACCATAATAGAAAATGACTCAAGTAAAAGTGAAAGTCACCCAGTAAAATACTACTTGAGTAAAAGTCTAAAAGTATTTGGTTTTAAATATACTTCAGTATCAAAAGTAAATGTAATTGATAAAATATACTTAAGTATCAAAAGTATAAATCTTTTCAAATTCCTAATATGAAGCAAACCAGGTGGCACCATTTTCTTTTCTTTTTAAATGTACCGATAGCCAGGGGCTCCAACATTGACATAATTTAGTCTGCCAGATCAGAGGCAATGGGGATGACCAGAGATGTTCTGTCCGGCTAACCATTCAAAATGTAACGAGTACTTTTGAGTGTCAGGGAAAATGTATGGAGTAAAAACTACATAATTATGTATTGAAGTAAAATCTAGTGAAGTAAAAGTAGTAAAAAAGATTAATAGTAAAGTAAAATACAGATACCCCAAAAAACTACTTTCAAGTAGTACTTTCAAGTACACCCCTGCCTTCATACTCTTCCTCCCATCCACTCTGCTGTGTCTTTCAAGCCATATTCCCCAATGAGCTCAACCTCCCTTATGATATAACCTACGTCCTCTTCTTTTTCTTTTTCATTACAATACTTTTTGCTTACTATACTCTCCATCCAATGCTCTACTATCCCCTTTGCGTGACTCCGATCCGGAGAGAGGAGAGAAGTTTGACTTCACAGAAAAGCAAGCGTGTCCCTATGAATCAGAGGCTCAGCAGAGCAAGCTCCATGTAGCGACGTTTGCATGACTCCGATGCTTTTCTCTTCCGAGAGGGGAGTCACGATGGACAAACCCCGTTGTCTTTCCACCCTCCAGAGGCTTGGAGTCTCTCAGAGTGACTCGTTGCCAGTCGCAGTTTGTTCCTCGCTCAGCTCAGCAGGACTGTTCCTGCCAGAAGATGGAGAGGACAGATGCGAGAGACTGGGCCGGAAAATGGCCGGCTCAGAGGCAGATGGTACAGCATAGAGCAGTGGTTCGCAAGCTTTTTGGTCACTATACAGCCTGCTTGAAGTCCCCGCTCATGTGCAACCGATCATTTGGCTTATGCACTTATGGGGTTTTCCAAGTACCCCTTGTGGCAAAGCCAGGTACTCAAGGTTAAGAAACAAAGTCTTCTTAAAAAACAAAGAAGTTATGTGAGGCGTTTGTTTTGTCTTTACACTCCATTCCTCTAACAGTCTTGTTATATTGGATGCACCGGGAAAAAGCTGGCTTCATAATTGGCTTCCCAATTGACTTTGTTTGTCTTACACAGCTCCACTACACTGCTCTTGTCTTCTTGTGTTTAAAGAAGGGAGGTGCTGTGCTTGTTTTGAAGAAACCTCATCCTCTGCAAATGCAAGAGCCATGTTACAAAGGGCTGCATGTTAAATTACTAATGGGCCAGGGATATACTTGACAAGCGTAAAAGATACACCTTGACATTTCCGTAATTGGGTTTCTCAATAGTTTTCAAGGTAAGACAAAGGGTTTAATGAAAAAAACAATTTTGAGATTAAACTTTTGTTGTGTAATGGTAAAGTAGTGTGGATTTGCACAGTAAGTGGGGAAAACTGAATGGGGTGAACTGACACAGTGAAGGGGGTGAAATGACACAGTGAATTGGGTGAACTGCTTCAGTAAATGGGTTGAACTGACACAGTAAATGGGGTGAACGGACACAGTAAATGGGTTAAACTGACACAGTAAATGGGTTAAACTGACACAGTAAATGTGTAATGGTTTTCTTCCGTTGAAGGAGAGGACCAAAGCTCAGTGTGGTAAGTGTCCATGGTATTTATTTAAACACATAAACTGAACACCATACAAAAACAATACACGTAACGTGAATAACCAAAACCGAAAACAGTACCGTGTGGTGTAAAACACAGACACGGAAACAATCACCCACAAAACAACAGTGAAACCCAGGCTACCTAAGTATGATTCTCAATCAGAGACAACTAACAACACCTGCCTCTGATTGAGAACCATACTAGGCCGAACACAGAAAAACAAACTAGAAACACAAAACATAGAATGCCCACCCAACTCACGTCCTGACCAAAACTAAAACAAGGAAAACACAAAAGAACTAGGGTCAGAACGTGACAAAATGGATTAAACTGACACAGTAAATAGGGAGAATTGACACAGTAAATGGGGTGAACTGACACAGTAAATGGGTTAAACTGACACAGTAAATGGGTTAAACTGATACAGTAAATGGGTTAAACTGACACAGTAAATGGTTTAAATTGACACAGTGAATGGTTTAAATTGACACAGTAAATGGGTTAAACTGATACAGTAAATGGGTTAAACTGATACAGTAAATGGGGTGAACTGACACAGTAAATTGCCAAATAATCATCATTTGTGAACTCACTTAGAAGAGGGAGAGAGAGAGAGAGAGACCTTGTCTTCTTTCTGCTTGATAGCGCATTAATTACTTTTCATAAACTCGTCAAACAGAAGTTTTTATGATGCATCTGTGTATGAGTTTTGACCCTACACTCTGTTTATAATTACGTACGCAAATTTGATTGAGATATAGAACCCTTTTCTACGAATTTATTGAGTATCTATGTTGATTTTATGGTGTATTGGAGGCGAAGTCAAGTGCTGAAGAGCAGATTATAATGAAAAACGAGAGCACGACATGAATCAAACGCGCTCAAAAAATGGAAGTAGAGCGCGTAAACTAACACCACCTAACATGAAAACAATTACACACAAAACATGATGGGAAACAGAGGGTTAAATACAAGTAGCTTAATTGGGGTAATGAAACCCAGGTGTGTATGGAAACAAGACAAGACAAATGGATATACAAAAAATGGAGCGGCGATGGCTAGAAAGCCCGTGTGTCACACCCTGACCATAGTTTGCTTTGTATGTTTATATGTTTTGTTTGGTCAGGGTGTGATATGAGTGGGCATTCTATGTTACATGTCTAGTTTGTCTAGTTCTATGTTTGGCCTGATATGGTTCTCAATCAGAGGCAGGTGTTAGTCATTGTCTCTGATTGGGAACCATATTTAGGTAGCCTGTTTGGTGTTGGGTTTTGTGGGTGATTGTTCCTGTCTCTGCGTTTGTTGCACCAGATAGGGCTGTTTCGGTTTTCCACGTTTTTTTTTTTTTTTTTTTTTTTATTGTTCGTGTTTCATCTTCATTAAAGATTTATCTAACTAACCACGCTGCATTTTGGTCCGATCCTTGTTCCACCTCTTCGTCAGAGGAGGAGTTAGAAGAAAATCGTTACAGAATCACCCACCACAACAGGACCAAGCGGCATGGTAACAGGCAACAGCGGCAGCAGGAGCAACAAAGAGAGGAAAGGACATGGGAACAGAATCTGGACTACACTACGTTGGAAGAAATAGACAGGTGGGCGGCCGACCCTGGAGGAGTGCCCGAGCCCGCCTGGGATTCGCTGGAGCAGTGCGAAGAGGGGTATAGAAAAATGGAGTTGTTGAAGCAAGCACGGCGGCGCGATCGGAAGCCCGGGAGTCAGCCCCAAAAATTTCTTGGGGGAGGCTCACAGGGAGTATGGCGACGCTAGGTAGGAGACCTACGCCAACTTCCTGTGGTTACCGGAGGGCGAGAGAGAACGGGCAGGCACCGTGTTATGCTGTGGTGCGCACGGTGTCTCCAGTTCGCCTGCATAGCCCAGTGCGGGCTATTCCACCTTGCCGCACTGGCAGAGCGACCGGGAGTATTCAACCAGGTAAGGTTGGGCAGGCTCGGCGCTCAAGAGCTCCAGTGCGCCTGCATGGTCCGGTCTACCCAGTACCACCTCCACACACCAGCCCTCCGGTGGCAGCTCCCCGCACCAGGCTTCCTGTGCGTGTCCTCGGCCCAGTACCACCAGTGCCAGCACCATGCATCAGACCTACTGTGCGCCTCACCTCTCCAGCGCTGCCGGAGCCTTCCTCCTCTCCCCTGTTCAGCGCAGCCAGAGCCTTCTTCCTCTCCTGCGCTGCTGGAGTCTCCCGCCTGTTCAGCGCAGCCAGAGCCTTCTTCCTCTCCTGCGCTGCTGGAGTCTCCCGCCTGTTCAGCGCAGCCAGAGCCTTCCGCCTCTACAGAGTTGCCGGAGCTGCCAGTCTGCATGGAGCAGCCAGAGCCGCCAATCTGCATGGAGCAGCCAGAGCTGCCAGTCAGCATGGAGCAGCCAGAGCCGCCAGTCAGCATGGAGCAGCCAGAGCCGCCAGTCAGCATGGAGCAGCCAGAGCCGCCAGTCAGCATGGAGCAGCCAGAGCCGCCAGTCAGCATGGAGCAGCCAGAGCCGCCAGTCAGCATGGAGCAGCCAGAGCTGTCAGTCAGCATGGAGCAGCCAGAGCTGTCAGTCTGCCAGGATCCACCAGTCAGCCAGACTCTTCCAGATCTGCCAGTCAGCCAGACTCTTCCAGATCTGCCAGTCAGCCAGACTCTTCCAGATCTGCCAGTCAACCAGACTCTTCCAGATCTGCCAGTCTACCAGACTCTTCCAGATCTGCCAGACAACCAGACTCTTCCAGATCTGCCAGTCAACCAGACTCTTCCAGATCTGCCAGACAACTAGACTCTTCCAGATCTGCCGGTCAACCAGACTCATCCAGATCTGCCAGTCAACCAGACTCTTCCAGATCTGGCAGTCAACCAGACTCTTCCAGATCTGCCAGTCAACCAGACTCTTCCAGATCATACACCGTGACGTTGATCGCCGAACGCCGCCCGAACAAGGAGAGGGGCTGACTTCGGCCGAAGTCGTGACACTGACGTTAATGTCCTTGTTAAAACACAGAGAATATTATTATAATGTACTTAAACACTTAAGATTCCCCTTGGCCCTTTGCTAACGGATGTACCGTACTGTACCGTACAGTATGTGATTTACTTAGCAGAAATATCCCTGAGTATCTCTGGAGATCTAATAGCTTCCTGTGTGTGTTTTTAATGTGGTCAGATCACTCCATACTTTTACACAACTCTGAAACTCATCCATCATGAAAATCACAGGGGATGGCACACACACACACACACACATACTGTACACACACTTGCATACACACCTCTTCTTAAGCATGGAATCTACATATACAGTGCCTTCACACCCCTTGACTTTTCCCACATTTTGTTGTGTTACAGCCTGAATTTAAAATGGATTCAATTGTCACTGGCCCACACACAATACCCCATAATGTTAAAGTGGGATTATGTCATTTGAAATTTGTGCTAATTAATACATAAATGAAAAGCTGAAATGTCTTGAGTCAAAATACTCAATGACTACTTATTCCCTGTACCCCACACATACAATTTATTTGTAAGGTCCCTCAGTTGAGCAGTACATTTCAAACACAGATTCAACCACAATGACCAGGGAGGTTTTCCAACGCCTCGCAAAGAAGGACACCTGTTGGTAGATGGGTAAAAGAAAGCAGACATTGAATATCCCTGGATGGTGTATCAATACACCCAGTCGCAATGAAGATACAAGGGTTCTTCCTAACTCGGTTCCCGGAGAGGAAGGAATCCGCTCAGGGACTTCACTTATGAGGCCAATGGTGATTTGAAAACAGTTAAAGAGTTGAATGGTTGTGATAGGAGAAAACTGAAGATGGATCGATAACATTGCATTTACTCCACAGTACTAACCTAAATGACAGAGTGAAAAGATGGAAACACGAACAGAGTAAAAAATATTTCAAAATATGTATCCTGTTTGCAATGAGGCACTGCAGTAAAACTGCAAAAAATGTGTTAAAAAAATGCTCTGAATAGTATTTTCAAGTCTTGTTGTAGAATTTAAAGCCGATTTAAGTCAAAATTGTAACTAGGTCACTCAGGAACATTCAATTTGGTCTAGGTTAGCAACTTCAAGTTGAATTTGTCCCCCCGGTGTCTGTTGGAAAGCAGACTTGAAAATATTTGTCCAGCAATGATCAACAACCAACGACAGCGCTTGAAGAATGAAAAAATAATACTGTGCAAATATTGTTCAAGTGTCCAGCTCTTGGAGACATACCCAGAAATAATTGCATCTGTAATTGGTTGCTAGTTGATTCCATATGTGTTATTTTGATGTCTTATAGACCCTGGATGAGTAGGTGTGTCCAAAGTTTTGACTAGTACTTTTTAGAAATGAGATATTTCTATATTTCATTGCCAATAAATTTGCAAACACTTCTAAAAACATGTTCTCACTTTGTCGTTATGGGGTATTGTGTGTACATGGGTGAGGGAAAAAAATATTGAATCCATTTTGAATTCAGGCTGTAAGGCAACAAAATGTGGTCAAGGGGCATGAATACTTTCTGAAGGCACTTTCTGTATACACCTGTCACTATCTCTCTACCTTTCTCTCACAACCTTATGAATTTCCATAATGAAATTATCCCAGAGCTTTTCTATATGGCACTCTCAATAACCCTCCCTCCTCTACAAGAGAGGGAGATATTCTCTCCTCATACCTCAGTGCTCGAGTGGGAATGAGTGAGCAGCAAATGAAGGGGGTTAGAAAGAGAGGAGGGGTGGAGGTGGTTGGTCCCATGGGAGGTCCCCTCCTCCCCCTCCTCCTGTCATCTCCTCCTCTCTTCCCTTTCTCCCAGAGCCTGTTGAAGCTGCAGATGAAAAGCCCTGAGCAGATCATTAGTCTGCAGTGGCACTGCCTTAGCTTAGTCTCTCATCCTCCTCTCCTGCTGTGTTCCTGTGTCGCTAAGCTGTGTAGTCCGTACGGTTTCACGTTGAGTTTATGACTGGGTTGTTTGTTTCATGTTTTGTCATGACTTGTTAGCAGGTTAGTTTAAATTTGGGACTATTTCTGTTAGTCGGTAATGAGTTGCTTATGTTCTCTGCTGGTTTTCAGAATCATGGACTTTGTCTAGAAAACCCCACAAATTGATCTTACAGCAGCAGATGCCCGTTACCGTAGATGATTCAATTAATAATCAAATACTTGGGATTTGAAAGCACCCCCCCAAAAAATGATTTGAAAGAATCTAGGTTGAGAAGTTCCGACGAGCTCTGAGCGCTCTCCATCTAACTTTTTCAAGTCGCACGTCAGATCTTCAGAGGGAGAAACGAAGCATTTGAAACAAATAGTATTTTAAAGCGACCTAGATTCTCCTGCTGCCTGCCTGCACGAAGTGCGTGAGTCAAACACAGGAGAGATGAACATCACAGAGTCGAAATGCCACTTCTTATTACCACCATATTGGCTTCCTGCTATCCCACGTATTCTTCCTCCCTCCCACAATGCTTTTAGCCGCAACACTGGTAAGGTACATCACAGTACCTCTCATGTATGATGTACTGTATATTAATGCATCGATACTGTACATATACCATAGTCACGCGAGGCACTTCCACCACTCACGGCTATAGTTCCCACTCTGTAACCGTGAACATAATGCTGTCATGCATATTGAATTGACAGACTCCCACACCTAAATCCTACATGTTTAGTATAGCCAGGTATCCCAAAGCATTTGAAATCTCCTACATCTCCAAATTTGGATTAATCTTTTAGAAGTCAGCAGGTTTAGTAAATACATTTTTCTGGGGGGGGGGATAACTACCAAATATTATCACCATATGCTAGCGCAGAACAGAATCTAATGTAGCTAGCTATATGTCAACATTTTATCAAGGTGAAACTGACATTTTGTCCGACTCCATAATAACATCAGGTTATTGCTATAGGGAGAAAGGCGCAAGGCTAAATCCATGACCCGTCTAACAGAGGAACACATTAAGGAAACAGAGAAACTATTACCTTCCACTCATAAATCAGGCAAGAGTCCCTAAAGGGGAAGAAAGTCAGCTCAGATTAAATGAAATGCTAAACCTATAGGCTAACAGAGGGAACGTGCTGACCCAGACAGGCTAAAAAAGAAAAAGGCAAAGCCGCCGTGATGAATTTAGCTTCTGGTCATTACATTGCTAATATCCATCTATTTGGACATGAAACAAGCTCTTTGTTAGTGATTAACAACAGAAATATCAGGCCGTAAATTGCCGACTCTCTGTTTTATTTTCTGGGCCGATGAAAAATTCAAGTCTGATGTAGGATCGGAAGATCAGAGGATCTGGCTTTGGGCCAGAAGGACCTGTTAGAGACCAGTTTACTGGCCCATTGTACAGGCAGTGCGTTGCCACATCTCATTTTACCATTCCTAAGGCATAAAGGGGCCTATCCTGCTGATATACTGTATATCCTATACATTCTTTACCAGGCTCTCTCTTTCTTTTCCTCGTTCCCTCTCTCCTTTGCTCTCTTCATCTCCCTCTCTCCTTCTCTCCCCTAAAGGAGGAGAGTGTGATGAGAACTAAAGAGGTGAGAGAGGGAAAGAGAAGAAGGGATGAAGAGAAGAGGTAGCTCTAGGGATAAGAATCTCTCAGCCACACTTAAGGCATCGCGGCAGGTGCGTGTCAGGAATCACAAGCAGACATGACACCCTGCCTAGGGCCACATACGCACTGAGACACACACTGAGACAGAGACAGAAACTTAATTGTTATCGATTGCAGAATAATGTTTTTAATGTCAGCATGTTATGGAATAACCCTTCATTAGACTAATTGGAGGATGATAATAAGTCATAGATCAGATGTGTGGGGAGTCCGCCCACTCCTCCCTTGTATCCTCATTCCCTTGATTAACTTAATTCCATCTAGTCTACACGATTCCACAGAATCTCTCAGTATACAGTGCAGTGGATACGATAATGCCAGTCCAGTCTACCGACCAAAAACTACTTGTGTCCTCCACTATAACACACTCCAACACACTGCCATATCACACACTCCATTTGCTGAGATGCTTAGGACGACATCCAATAGGATGCTAGATAAACTCCCAGATGGGCGTAACGGGCTCAGTGCGTCTCCATGCTGCGGCATAATGGAATGTCCAATAATTGATGTGGATCAGTGTATGTGTGTGTGCGCATGTGCGTGAGTGCGTGCACGTGCTTCTGTCCATCTCTCTATTTAGGCTCAATTGACCATTCCGTCAGCTATTGTTGGACACCAGTCTGGGCTTATTCCCATGTTGTCATACAGACTGCCTTTCATTAGATATATCGCTGATGCTGTGCTGTGGGGTAGCCAGGCCAAAGTCCGTTAACCAATGGGAGAGGAGGAAATCAGAGACAATGCAGTGACCATCACCATCCCTTTGGTCCAAGGTTTATATTTTCATTACAGTAAGAAAGATAACCACACACTGTTGAATTCTCCGGTGGTTCCATTGTGCAGTGTTTCGACCCTGAGGGCTATGTTTTCATTAATCCATCTAACCGTTCAGTCTGGGAAGGGGATTCTTGCAGGTGTATGGATATTGTGGTTATTGGTTTCAGGTCTACTGTTTTCATTACCACTCGTTTTATTGAACTTTGCCACTCAGCAATGATTCTCTCAATCCCAGGTGCTGAATAATTGACTAGAAAATAAAATGTATACTATAAATCAAATCAAACTTTATTTGTCACGTGCCGAATACAAGTATAGACTTGTATTCGTGAAATGCTTACTTACAAGCCCTTAACCAACAGTGCAGTTCAAGAAGAAGAAAATGTTAACCAAGTAAACTAATAAAAAAGTAATAATAAAAAGTAACACAATAAGAATAACAATAGCGAGGCTATATACAGGGGGCACCGGTACCGAGTCAGTGTGCAGGGGTACAGGCTAGTTGAGGCAATCTGTACATGTAGGTGGGGGCGAAGTGACTATGCAGAGGTAACAAACAAACAGCGAGTAGCAGCAGTGTACAAAAGGGAGGGGAAATTGTCCGGTGGCGATTTGATGGATTATGGATTGCAGTCTTATGGCTTAGGGGTCGAAGCTGTTGAGGAGCCTTTTGGTCCGAGACTTGGCGCTCCGGTACCACTTGCCGTGCGGAATGCAGAGGAAGCAGTCTATAACTTGGGTGACTGGAGTCTTTGACACTTTTTTGGGCCTTCCTCTGACACTCCTATTACTGTATATAGGTCCTGGATGGCAGGGAGCTTGGCCCCAGTGATGTACTGGGCCGTTCTGCCTTACGGTCAGATGCCGAGCAGTTGCCATACCAGGCGGTGATTCTCTCGATTTTACCCGCGTAAAACTGACTATTCTGCCGATCTTTGACTTCGGCGATGTCATTTACAAAACAGCCTCCAACACTCTACTCAGCAAATTGGATGCAGTCTATCACAGTGCCATCCATTTTGTCACCAAAGCCCCATATACTACCCACCACTGTGACCTATATGCTCTCGTTGGCTAGACTTCGCTCCATATTCATCGCCAAACCCACTGGCTCCAGGTCATCTATACGTCTTTGCTAAGTAAAGCCCCGTCCTATCTCAGCTCACTGGTCACCATAGCAGCACCCACCCATAGCACGCGCTCCAGCAAGTATATTTCACAGATCACCCCCAAAGCCAATTCCTCCTTTGGCTGCCTTTCTTTCCAGTTCTCTGCTGCCAATGACTGGAACGAATTTCAAAAATTACCCCGGTATCTCTACTTGCACATTCATCTTCTGCACATCTATCACTCCAGTGTTTAATTGCTAAATTGTCATTATTTTGCCACTATGACCTATTTATTGCCTTATCTCCCTTATCTTACCTCATTTGCAAACACTGTATATAGACTTTTTTTCTACTGTGTTATTGACTGTATGTTTTTTTATTCCATGTGTAACTCTGTGTTGTTGTTTGTGATGCACTGCTTTGCTTTATCTTGGCCAGGTCGCCGTTGTAAATGAGAACTTGTTCTCAACTGGCCTACCTGGTTAAATAAAGGAGAAATAAAAAAATAAAATGAATAAATAAATTTAAAGACGGTGCAGCTGTAGAACCTTTTGAGGATCTGAGGACGCATGCCAAATCTTTTCAGTCTCCCAAGTGGGAAAAGGTTTTGTCGTTCCCTCTTCACGACTGTCTTGGTATGTTTGGACCCTGATAGTTTGTTGGTGATATGGACACCAAGGAACTTAAAACTCTCGACCCGCTCCACTACAGCCCCATCAATGTTAATGGGGGCCTGTTCAGCCCGCCTTTTCCTGTAGTCCACGATCATTCCAAAATCCGCAGCAGCATATCACTTAGAACGCATGCCTATACTTTGTTCATTCTCAGTGCTACACCAGTATGGACATAGGAACAGATATAACAGGGAGACTACACCGTCTTTAATGAAAAGGCCTTCTGCAGCATCTCCAGCAAACAGACCAAACCTGACCCACTGACCTGCATCCAGCTAACAGCACAGATACAACAGTCGTGCTGTGCTGTAAGGCAGGTTAAAGAGGCAAACCAGGATCTGCGGATGGAGCTGAAACGCATGACGGAGGAACTCATCATGAGAAAGCAGCACAGCCAGTCCCTGGAGAGACAGCTGGAAGAGATGAGGACCATCATCATCTCCACCCTGAAGACAGATATCCACACACACACACCACACATACACACTACTGGCACCCAAACCAACAACCTCTCCAAAACACACACACACACACCATTCCTGACACTAACAATCATACATAGATCACACATACCACTGACACATATTCAACACCCTGCATTGACAACCACACACCCAACATTCCCAGCACTAACACATATACTCAACCTCTGCCCCATGAAGAACATTTTTAGCATGTAACTCTTGGGGGTGGGACCCCCCCACCCCCCAAAGGAATAAAAACAACAACATGTGTATGCATGCCAGCAAAGTCACTACACTACACAACACTAAACAATGCATTAATTGCATTAATTGCACTATAACGGTATAATGGGTTTCCATTGGCCGAGCAGCCGCACACAAGCCTAAGATCTCCATGCACAATGCCAAGCATAGGCTGGAATGGTGTAAAGCACCTCAATTGGACTCTGGAGCAGTGGAAACAATCACGGTTCACCATCTGGCAGTCCAACGGACGAATCTGGGTTTGGTGAATGCCAGGAGAGCGCTACCTGCCCCAATGCATAGTGACAGGTGTCAAGTTTGGTGGAGGAGGAATAATGGTCTGGGGCTGTTTTCCATGGCTCGGGCCCCTTAGTTCCAGTGAAGAGAAATCTTTACTCTACAGCATACAATGACATTCTAGATGATTCTGTAATTCCAACTTTAATGGTTGTAGCATTAGTTTTTATTAGTTATATTAGTAGTTGTAGCTGTAGTTTGTATTAGTTATATTAGTAGTTGTAGCTGTTTTTCTGTATTAGTTACATTAGTAGTTGTAGCAGTAGATTTTATTAGTTGTATTAGTAGCTGTGGCAGTAGTTGTCACGGCTTTCGTTGTGGGAAGGAGGAGCGGACCAAAATGCAGCGTGGTTGTTATTCATTTTATTTATTAAAGAAACTATACACGATAAACTAACAAAATAACAACCGTCCGAAAACAGCCCTATCTGGTGCAAAACACAGAGACAGGAACAATCACCCACAAACAAATATGGTTCCCAATCAGAGACAATGACTAACACCTGCCTCTGATTGAGAACCATATCAGGCCAGACATAGAAATAGACAAACAAGACATCCAACATAGAATGCCCACTCAGATCACACCCTGACCAACCAAACATAGAAACATACAAAGTAAACTATGGTCAGGGTGTGACAGTAGTTTTTATTAGTTGTATTCATAGATCTAGCAGTAATTATATTAGTTGTATTAGTAGTTGCAGCAGTGGTTTGTATTAGTTGTAGGCCTAAGTCGTTTTTTATATTGTTAATGTATGTTTTTTATTTGCATTATTATTATTATTATTATTATTATTATTATTATTATTAGATATAAGTTACCATTGTTGGGTTGTAAATAAATAGAGTAAAAAACTCACGGACGCTTATTAAACCTCAAACCCCGCTGAGTCATTCAGCTGCATAAGACAAGGAACATATTCAAACAAGCACTGTTATTTAACCCTTTCTCCTATGCTGTGCCCCTCCTTACACATCTGAACAGCCAACACACCTCTGTTGCTATCCAGACCTTTAGTGATAGCTGTTCTTCCTCACGTCATCTGACCTGACCTCAGCCCCACATTCCTCACTCCTCCCCATAGGGTCCCTGACGTCGAACAATAACATGTTCTGACAGTATTTACACGTCCGGCCTCCCTCTCTCTCCCTCTGCGACATGATTGAGGATGTCTGACGTTTATAGGTCAAAACCCATCACCCTATTATTCTTGTTAACATTCTCAATTCACATTTTTTATTTACACTCTTCAAAACAAGAGATTTCAACCCGGCAAAATTTCAAATAAATTAATGAACAGATATCCTGTTATGACACATTGCGTATTGTACACCATCGCCACTTCCTGCTTGGCCAAACATATGTGCTCATCCCGAATATGAGGAAAAGGGAAAGTAATCTTTGGTGACAAGCCTGATAAGGCTAACACCTGGGACCACCTGGGAGCTGCTGCATATAATCCAGTTTCGCCTACCCGTCCTCTCGTAATCAGTAATCAGTAATAACAGTTATCTCTAACCATAACATATTGTAGAGGGGTTGGGTTAAATGCGGAAGACACATTTCGGATAAATGCATTCAGCTTCCCCATTCCCTATTGACAGGTTTTGTAAGTGATTCTAGCCTCTGGAAATAATTGCTGTTTGTTACTAGAGGAGATATGACAGGTGTGGTAACAACGGTTTCAATCAGAATAATTTGTTTTAATAAACAGAGCCGGTGAGGCTATATCCATGGAAACCGTTCGTGAGGCACTAGTGAGGGGGAAATGTTCTTTGCTGTCTCTAACGTCAACTTCACCTCTCTACGTCTTGATTTGATTTAATGTGGCAAACACACACGAGAAATTGCATCAAATACATTTGTGGGTGGAGGTAGTGTTGTGTGTTTAAAGGCACTTCCATTACAATCACCTCCTTGGATTGTGAAAACATCAGGTTGAACAATGGCAAGACCAATGGAAGAGACAAATCAGCTCATTCCAAACCTACTGATCTGTGAAACCAAACATAACCATTTGAGTCGGATAACTCTAGTGAACTTACAAAATAGTGCCATTTCCCAGCATCCCTGGTGAGTTCCAACCATTCCCTACTCATGTCTCGATACATGTGGCTTGATTGTAATGTAATCTAGATTTGATTTTCTAAGTCACAAGGGAATAACACAACACTCTCAAATGTGAATATGTTTAATGTTGAATCTATTATAATTCCTTTTCTCAAAACATCCGCTTCTCCCTTTCAAGAGCTCTATCCTGTCCGTGTTGCTTTCTTGAGCATGGGTAATGAGCAAAGGGCAGAGAGGCCCACCCTGATTGTTCTCACTGCTTTGATGTGAAGGCATCGGTCTCTCCGTTGGCAGGCCTTGTTTCAAATCGCATGTGGTTTTTGGAGGTTGTGAAATGCATCTTACATCGCCCATTTTTTAAAGATCAAGACTACACTGTTTATTATGCAAGCACTTTGAAGGGGGAGGGGAGAGAGAGGCTATAAATATGATTCTATCATTTATTATAAATAACCCAAGGCTCAGTTGTTGAATGCCTCCCTGTCAAAATTGGGAAGTTTGCCCCGGCTTATGAAAAATACATAGAATTACAACTCAATTCCCTTTTCAGGTCTCCAGATTTGCTATTATACGTAATGTTTTCCCTGTTATTTCCGTTGCCCTGTCATTAATGGGTCATAATCATATTAAAGTGAGACACACACACACACACACACACACACACACACCATTTGGAGTGGAGTAAATGTCTTCCCTAGTATATCATCGTTGAGAATGTCAGCCGGTTGGTTGGTAGCTGTCATCAGCTCCCTGTTTGGGCTCTGTGACCTCTCTATTACGCCTTTCACAGTGGGGTTAAGAGGAAAATGTGTCCATTTGGGATCAGTTACGGCTCAGTTGGTCATGGATGGTCAGGTTTGACTGGTGCTGGGTAAAGGTCAAAGGTTTTCCTCACAGGACTTTAAAGAAGACTCATCTAACTGGCCTTGTAATGTGTGTGTCCCAGATTGATTATGTCAACTTTGGGTCCCATATATCTTACATTACATTGGCTGCTGGAGTTTGAAGACCTTTTTCGGGAGAGAATGTGATTGGAAAGTTCTAAGAAAACCAGTTCTCAGAAAGTCTCAAGAAATTAGCAGTTTTCAAAAGGCTTCTTCTACTGCCGTATGCCTTGGAGCTGATACCCAGATGGATTATTGAAAGAGCATGTGCACTGTGTGTAATGCTCTGATGAGACAGAGAGAAACGCATTGCTGTGCACTGTGGTGAAATCAAATGCACCATGAAGAATAGCTTCGGTGGAAAGCTAGCTACAAACTGCTGCTGAGCTGTAGCTCCGTGGTAATGATGAGCGCTTCATGTCTCCCAGCTCTGCTAACCAAGATGCAGTCATTCTCATTTCTAGCTGGTGCCCGGCTCCATCTGTGCCCCTATTGGTTGATTAGATTAACTCGAGGCCCATGTGACACTCTGCTATCTAGGAGAAAGGATGGCAAAGGGTGCATGCTCACACACACATATTTGCATGGAGATTGAATTAACCTGAATAATGACGTTGAAAATAGGCCACCCTCAACTCAGAGAGAGAGAAAGAGAGAGAGAGAGAGAGAGAGAGAGACCTTTATTAGACTTACAAATTGACTTGAGACTGTATTGGATGAGACACGCGTTTCTCTGTCGCGCCTGTTTTCAGTGATCTGGACGTGTTAGTCTATTGTCAGTGATCTGGACGTGTTAGTCTATTGTCAGTGATCTGGACGTGTTAGTCTGTTTTCAGTGATCTGGATGTGTTAGTCTGTTGTCAGTGATCTGGAGGTGTTAGTCTGTTTTCAGTGATCTGGACGTGTTAGTCTGTTTTCAGTGATCTGGAGGTGTTAGTCTGTTGTCAGTGATCTGGACGTGTTAGTCTGTTTTCAGTGATCTGGACGTGTTAGTCTGTTGTCAGTGATCTGGACGTGTTAGTCTGTTTTCAGTGATCTGGATGTGTTAGTCTGTTGTCAGTGATCTGGAGGTGTTAGTCTGATTTTAGTGATCTGGACTTGTTTGTCTGTTTTCAGTGATCTGGAGGTGTTAGTCTGTTTTCAGTGATCTGGACGTGTTAGTCTGTTTTCAGTAATCTGGTGGTGTTAGTCTGTTTTCAGTTATCTGGACTTGTTAGTCTGTTTTCAGTGATCTGGACATGTTAGTCTGTTGTCAGTGATCTGGAGGTGTTAGTCTGTTGTCAGTGATCTGGACGTGTTAGTCTGTTTTCAGTGATCTGGACGTGTTAGTCTGTTTTCAGTGATCTGGATGTGTTAGTCTGTTGTCAGTGATCTGGAGGTGTAAGTCTGTTTTCAGTGATCTGGAGGTGTTAGTCTGTTGTCAGTGATCTGGAGGTGTTAGTCTGTTTTCAGTGATCTGGACGTGTTAGTCTGTTTTCAGTGATCTGGACGTGTTAGTCTGTTGTCAGTGATCTGGACGTGTTAGTCTGTTTTCAGTGATCTGGATGTGTTAGTCTGTTGTAAGTGATCTGGAGGTGTTAGTCTGATTTTAGTGATCTGGACTTGTTTGTCTGTTTTCAGTGATTTGGAGGTGTTAGTCTGTTTTCAGTGATCTGGACGTGTTAGTCTGTTTTCAGTGATCTGGTGGTGTTAGTCTGTTTTCAGTTATCTGGACTTGTTAGTCTGTTTTCAGTGATCTGGACATGTTAGTCTGTTGTCAGTGATCTGGAGGTGTTAGTCTGTTGTCAGTGATCTGGACGTGTTAGCCTGTTTTCAGTGATCTGGACGTGTTAGTCTGTTTTCAGTGATCTGGATGTGTTAGTCTGTTTTCAGTGATCTGGTGGTGTTAGTCTGTTTTCAGTTATCTGGACTTGTTAGTCTGTTTTCAGTGATCTGGACATGTTAGTCTGTTGTCAGTGATCTGGAGGTGTTAGTCTGTTTTCAGTTATCTGGACTTGTTAGTCTGTTTTCAGTGATCTGGACATATTAGTCTGTTGTCAGTGATCTGGAGGTGTTAGTCTGTTGTCAGTGATCTGGACGTGTTAGTCTGTTTTCAGTGATCTGGACGTGTTAGTCTGTTTTCAGTGATCTGGATGTGTTAGTCTGTTGTCAGTGATCTGGAGGTGTAAGTCTGTTTTCAGTGATCTGGAGGTGTTAGTCTGTTGTCAGTGATCTGGAGGTGTTAGTCTGTTTTCAGTGATCTGGACGTGTTAGTCTGTTTTCAGTGATCTGGACGTGTTAGTCTGTTGTCAGTGATCTGGACGTGTTAGTCTGTTTTCAGTGATCTGGATGTGTTAGTCTGTTGTAAGTGATCTGGAGGTGTTAGTCTGATTTTAGTGATCTGGACTTGTTTGTCTGTTTTCAGTGATTTGGAGGTGTTAGTCTGTTTTCAGTGATCTGGACGTGTTAGTCTGTTTTCAGTGATCTGGTGGTGTTAGTCTGTTTTCAGTTATCTGGACTTGTTAGTCTGTTTTCAGTGATCTGGACATGTTAGTCTGTTGTCAGTGATCTGGAGGTGTTAGTCTGTTGTCAGTGATCTGGACGTGTTAGTCTGTTTTCAGTGATCTGGACGTGTTAGTCTGTTGTCAGTGATCTGGATGTGTTAGTCTGTTTTCAGTGATCTGGTGGTGTTAGTCTGTTTTCAGTTATCTGGACTTGTTAGTCTGTTTTCAGTGATCTGGACATGTTAGTCTGTTGTCAGTGATCTGGAGGTGTTAGTCTGTTTTCAGTGATCTGGTGGTGTT
The DNA here is from genome assembly GCF_036934945.1 of Oncorhynchus masou masou. Taxonomy (NCBI): domain Eukaryota; kingdom Metazoa; phylum Chordata; class Actinopteri; order Salmoniformes; family Salmonidae; genus Oncorhynchus; species Oncorhynchus masou. The sequence continues at coordinate 3,745,891 of NC_088232.1, read as the reverse complement.
AGTCTGTTTTCAGTTATCTGGACTTGTTAGTCTGTTTTCAGTGATCTGGACATGTTAGTCTGTTGTCAGTGATCTGGAGGTGTTAGTCCGTTGTCAGTGATCTGGAGGTGTTAGTCTGTTGTCAGTGATCTGGACGTGTTAGTCTGTTTTCAGTGATCTGGACGTGTTAGTCTGTTTTCAGTGATCTGGATGTGTTAGTCTGTTGTCAGTGATCTGGAGGTGTAAGTCTGTTTTCAGTGATCTGGAGGTGTTAGTCTGTTGTCAGTGATCTGGAGGTGTTAGTCTGTTTTCAGTGATCTGGACGTGTTAGTCTGTTTTCAGTGATCTGGACGTGTTAGTCTGTTGTCAGTGATCTGGACGTGTTAGTCTGTTTTCAGTGAACTGGAGGTGTTAGTCTGTTGTCAGTGATCTGGACGTGTTAGTCTGTTGTCAGTGATCTGGACGTGTTAGTCTGTTTTCAGTGATCTGGATGTGTTAGTCTGTTGTCAGTGATCTGGAGGTGTTAGTCTGATTTCAGTGATCTGGACTTGTTAGTCTGTTGTCAGTGATCTGGAGGTGTTAGTCTGTTGTCAGTGATCTGGACGTGTTAGTCTGTTTTCAGTGATCTGGATGTGTTAGTCTGTTTTCAGTGATCTGGACATGTTTGTCTGCTTTCAGTGATCTGGAGGTGTTAGTCTGTTGTCAGTGATCTGGACGTGTTAGTCTGTTGTCAGTGATCTGGAGGTGTTAGTCTGTTGTCAGGTATCTGGACGTGTTAGTCTGTTGTCAGTGATCTGGACGTGTTAGTCTGTTGTCAGTGATCTGGAGGTGTTAGTCTGTTGTCAGTGATCTGGAGGTGTTAGTCTGTTGTCAGTGATCTGGAGGTGTTAGTCTGTTGTCAGTGATCTGGAGGTGTTAGTCTGTTGTCAGTGATCTGGAGGTGTTAGTCTGTTGTCAGTGATCTGGAGGTGTTAGTCTGTTGTCAGGTATCTGGACGTGTTAGTCTGTTGTCAGGTATCTGGAGGTGTTAGTCTGTTGTCAGTGATCTGGAGGTGTTAGTCTGTTGTCAGGTATCTGGACGTGTTAGTCTGTTGTCAGGTATCTGGACGTGTTAGTCTGTTGTCAGGTATCTGGACGTGTTAGTCTGTTGTCAGGTATCTGGACGTGTAAGTCTGTTGTCAGGTATCTGGACGTGTTAGTCTGTTGTCAGGTATCTGGACGTGTTAGTCTGTTGTCAGGTATCTGGACATGTTAGTCTGTTGCCAGGTATCTGGACGTGTTAGTCTGTTGTCAGGTATCTGGACGTGTTAGTCTGTTGTCAGGTATCTGGACGTGTTAGTCTGTTGTCAGGTATCTGGACGTGTTAGTCTGTTGTCAGGTATCTGGACGTGTTAGTCTGTTGTCAGGTATCTGGACGTGTTAGTCTGTTGTCAGGTATCTGGACGTGTTAGTCTGTTGTCAGTGATCTGGAGGTGTTAGTCTGTTGTCAGGTATCTGGACGTGTTAGTCTGTTGTCAGGTATCTGGAGGTGTTAGTCTGTTGTCAGGTATCTGGACGTGTTAGTCTGTTGTCAGTGATCTAGAGGTGTTAGTCTGTTGTCAGGTATCTGGAGGTGTTAGTCTGTTGTCAGGTATCTGGACGTGTTAGTCTGTTGTCAGGTATCTGGACGTGTTAGTCTGTTGTCAGGTATCTGGACGTGTTAGTCTGTTGTCAGTGATCTGGAGGTGTTAGTCTGTTGTCAGGTATCTGGACGTGTTAGTCTGTTGTCAGTGATCTGGAGGTGTTAGTCTGTTGTCAGGTATCTGGACGTGTTAGTCTGTTGTCAGGTATCTGGAGGTGTTAGTCTGTTGTCAGGTATCTGGACGTGTTAGTCTGTTGTCAGGTATCTGGACGTGTTAGTCTGTTGTCAGGTATCTGGACGTGTTAGTCTGTTGTCAGGTATCTGGACGTGTTAGTCTGTTGTCAGGTATCTGGACGTGTTAGTCTGTTGTCAGTGATCTGGAGGTGTTAGTCTGTTGTCAGTTATCTGGACGTGTTAGTCTGTTGTCAGTGATCTGGAGGTGTTAGTCTGTTGTCAGGTATCTGGACGTGTTAGTCTGTTGTCAGGTATCTGGACATGTTAGTCTGTTGTCAGGTATCTGGACGTGTTAGTCTGTTGTCAGGTATCTGGACGTGTTAGTCTGTTGTCAGGTATCTGGACGTGTTAGTCTGTTGTCAGTGATCTGGAGGTGTTAGTCTGTTGTCAGGTATCTGGACGTGTTAGTCTGTTGTCAGTGATCTGGGGGTGTTAGTCTGTTGTCAGGTATCTGGAGGTGTTAGTCTGTTGTCAGGTATCTGGACGTGTTAGTCTGTTGTCAGGTATCTGGAGGTGTTAGTCTGTTGTCAGGTATCTGGAGGTGTTAGTCTGTTGTCAGGTATCTGGACGTGTTAGTCTGTTGTCAGGTATCTGGACGTGTTAGTCTGTTGTCAGGTATCTGGACGTGTTAGTCTGTTGTCAGGTATCTGGACGTGTTAGTCTGTTGTCAGGTATCTGGATGTGTTAGTCTGTTGTCAGGTATCTGGACGTGTTAGTCTGTTGTCAGTGATCTGGAGGTGTTAGTCTGTTGTCAGTTATCTGGACGTGTTAGTCTGTTGTCAGTGATCTGGAGGTGTTAGTCTGTTGTCAGGTATCTGGACGTGTTAGTCTGTTGTCAGGTATCTGGACATGTTAGTCTGTTGTCAGGTATCTGGACGTGTTAGTCTGTTGTCAGGTATCTGGACGTGTTAGTCTGTTGTCAGGTATCTGGACGTGTTAGTCTGTTGTCAGTGATCTGGAGGTGTTAGTCTGTTGTCAGGTATCTGGACGTGTTAGTCTGTTGTCAGGTATCTGGACGTGTTAGTCTGTTGTCAGTGATCTGGGGGTGTTAGTCTGTTGTCAGGTATCTGGAGGTGTTAGTCTGTTGTCAGGTATCTGGACGTGTTAGTCTGTTGTCAGGTATCTGGACGTGTTAGTCTGTTGTCAGGTATCTGGAGGTGTTAGTCTGTTGTCAGGTATCTGGACGTGTTAGTCTGTTGTCAGGTATCTGGACGTGTTAGTCTGTTGTCAGGTATCTGGACGTGTTAGTCTGTTGTCAGGTATCTGGACGTGTTAGTCTGTTGTCAGGTATCTGGACGTGTTAGTCTGTTGTCAGTGATCTGGAGGTGTTAGTCTGTTGTCAGGTATCTGGAGGTGTTAGTCTGTTGTCAGGTATCTGGACGTGTTAGTCTGTTGTCAGGTATCTGGACGTGTTAGTCTGTTGTCAGGTATCTGGACGTGTTAGTCTGTTGTCAGGTATCTGGACGTGTTAGTCTGTTGCCAGGTATCTGGACGTGTTAGTCTGTTGCCAGGTATCTGGACGTGTTAGTCTGTTGCCAGGTATCTGGACGTGTTTGTCTGTTGTCAGTCTGGACGTATTAGTCTGTTGTCAGGTATCTGGACGTGTTAGTCTGTTGTCAGTGATCTGGGGGTGTTAGTCTGTTGTCAGGTATCTGGGGGTGTTAGTCTGTTGTCAGGTATCTGGACGTGTTAGTCTGTTGCTAGGTATCTGGACGTGTTAGTCTGTTGTCAGGTATCTGGAGGTGTTAGTCTGTTGCCAGGTATCTGGTCGTGTTAGTCTGTTGCCAGGTATCTGGACGTGTTAGTCTGTTGTCAGGTATCTGGACATGTTAGTCTTTTGTCAGGTATCTGGACGTGTTAGTCTGTTGTCAGGTATCTGGACGTGTTAGTCTGTTGTCAGGTATCTGGGGGTGTTAATCTGTTGTCAGGTATCTGGAGGTGTTAGTCTGTTGTCAGGTATCTGGGGGTGTTAATCTGTTGTCAGGTATCTGGAGGTGTTAGTCTGTTGTCAGGTATCTGGAGGTGTTAATATGTTGTCAGGCATCTGGAGGTGTTAGTCTGTTGTCAGGTATCTGGAGGTGTTAGTCTGTTGTCAGGTATCTGGAGGTGTTAGTCTGTTGTCAGGTATCTGGAGGTGTTAATATGTTGTCAGGTATCTGGACGTGTTAGTCTGTTGTCAGGTATCTGGAGGTGTTAGTCTGTTGCCAGGTATCTGGACGTGTTAGTCTGTTGTCAGGTATCTGGGGGTGTTAGTCTGTTGTCAGGTATCTGGAGGTGTTAGTCTGTTGTCAGGTATCTGGAGGTGTTAGTCTGTTGTCAGTGATCTGGAGGTGTTAGTCTGTTGTCAGTGATCTGGAGGTGTTAGTCTGTTGTCAGGTATCTGGAGGTGTTAGTCTGTTGTCAGGTATCTGGAGGTGTTAGTCTGTTGTCAGGTATCTGGACGTGTTAGTCTGTTGTCAGGTATCTGGAGGTGTTAGTCTGTTGTCAGGTATCTGGAGGTGTTAATATGTTGTCAGGTATCTGGAGGTGTTAGTCTGTTGTCAGGTATCTGGGGGTGTTAATCTGTTGTCAGGTATCTGGAGGTGTTAGTCTGTTGTCAGGTATCTGGAGGTGTTAATATGTTGTCAGGTATCTGGAGGTGTTAGTCTGTTGTCAGGTATCTGGAGGTGTTAATATGTTGTCAGTGATCTGGGGGTGTTAATCTGTTGTCAGGTATCTGGAGGTGTTAGTCTGTTGTCAGGTATCTGGAGGTGTTAGTCTGTTGTCAGGTATCTGGAGGTGTTAATATGTTGTCAGGTATCTGGAGGTGTTAGTCTGTTGTCAGGTATCTGGAGGTGTTAATATGTTGTCAGGTATCTGGAGGTGTTAGTCTGTTGTCAGGTATCTGGAGGTGTTAGTCTGTTGTCAGGTATCTGGAGGTGTTAGTCTGTTGTCAGGTATCTGGAGGTGTTAATCTGTTGTCAGGTATCTGGACGTGTTAGTCTGTTGTCAGGTATCTGGAGGTGTTAATATGTTGTCAGGTATCTGGACGTGTTAGTCTGTTGTCAGGTATCTGGAGGTGTTAGTCTGTTGCCAGGTATCTGGACGTGTTAGTCTGTTGTCAGGTATCTGGGGGTGTTAGTCTGTTGTCAGGTATCTGGAGGTGTTAGTCTGTTGTCAGGTATCTGGAGGTGTTAGTCTGTTGTCAGTGATCTGGAGCTGTTAGTCTGTTGTCAGTGATCTGGAGGTGTTAGTCTGTTGTCAGGTATCTGGAGGTGTTTGTCTGTTGTCAGGTATCTGGACGTGTTAGTCTGTTGTCAGGTATCTGGAGGTGTTAGTCTGTTGTCAGGTATCTGGAGGTGTTAGTCTGTTGTCAGTGATCTGGACGTGTTAGTCTGTTGTCAGTGATCTGGAGGTGTTAGTCTGTTGTCAGGTATCTGGACGTGTTAGTCTGTTGTCAGGTATCTGGACGTGTTTGTCTGTTGTCAGTCTGGACGTATTAGTCTGTTGTCAGGTATCTGGACGTGTTAGTCTGTTGTCAGTGATCTGGGGGTGTTAGTCTGTTGTCAGGTATCTGGGGGTGTTAGTCTGTTGTCAGGTATCTGGACGTGTTAGTCTGTTGTCAGTGATCTGGAGGTGTTAGTCTGTTGCCAGGTATCTGGGGGTGTTAGTCTGTTGTCAGTCTGGACGTGTTAGTCTGTTGTCAGGTATCTGGACGTGTTAGTCTGTTGTCAGTGATCTGGGGGTGTTAGTCTGTTGTCTGTTGTCAGGTATCTGGACGTGTTAGTCTGTTGTCAGTGATCTGGACGTGTTAGTCTGTTGTCAGTGATCTGGAGGTGTTAGTCTGTTGTCAGTGATCTGGATGTGTTAGTCTGTTGTCAGGTATCTGGAGGTGTTAGTCTGTTGCCAGGTATCTGGGGGTGTTAGTCTGTTGTCAGTCTGGACGTGTTAGTCTGTTGTCAGGTATCTGGACGTGTTAGTCTGTTGTCAGTGATCTGGGGGTGTTAGTCTGTTGTCTGTTGTCAGGTATCTGGACGTGTTAGTCTGTTGTCAGTGATCTGGACGTGTTAGTCTGTTGTCAGTGATCTGGAGGTGTTAGTCTGTTGTCAGGTATCTGGACGTGTTAGTCTGTTGTCAGGTATCTGGAGGTGTTAGTCTGTTGTCAGGTATCTGGACGTGTTAGTCTGTTGTCAGGTATCTGGGGGTGTTAGTCTGTTGTCAGGTATCTGGACGTGTTAGTCTGTTGTCAGGTATCTGGACGTGTTAGTCTGTTGTCAGGTATCTGGACGTGTTAGTCTGTTGTCAGGTACCTGGACGTGTTAGTCTGTTGCCAGGTACCTGGACGTGTTAGTCTGTTGCCAGGTATCTGGGGGTGTTAGTCTGTTGTCAGGTATCTGGACGTGTTAGTCTGTTGTCAGGTATCTGGACGTGTTAGTCTGTTGTCAGGTATCTGGACGTGTTAGTCTGTTGTCAGGTACCTGGACGTGTTAGTCTGTTGCCAGGTACCTGGACGTGTTAGTCTGTTGCCAGGTATCTGGGGGTGTTAGTCTGTTGTCAGGTATCTGGACGTGTTAGTCTGTTGTCAGGTATCTGGAAGTGTTAGTCTGTTGTCAGGTATCTGGACGTGTTAGTCTGTTGTCAGGTATCTGGACGTGTTAGTCTGTTGTCAGGTATCTGGACGTGTTAGTCTGTTGCCAGGTATCTGGACGTGTTAGTCTGTTGCCAGGTATCTGGGGGTGTTAGTCTGTTGTCAGGTATCTGGACGTGTTAGTCTGTTGTCAGGTATCTGGATGTGTTAGTCTGTTGTCAGGTATCTGGACGTGTTATTCTTTTGTCAGGTATCTGGACGTGTTAGTCTGTTGTCAAGTATCTGGACGTGTTAGTCTGTTGTCAGGTATCTGGAGGTGTTAGTCTGTTGTCAGTGATCTGGACGTGTTAGTCTGTTGTCAGTGATCTGGAGGTGTTAGTCTGTTGTCAGTGATCTGGACGTGTTAGTCTGTTGTCAGTGATCTGGAGGTGTTAGTCTGTTGTCAGTGATCTGGACGTGTTAGTCTGTTGCCAGGTATCTGGACGTGTTAGTCTGTTGTCAGGTATCTGGACGTGTTAGTCTGTTGTCAGTGATCTGGGGGTGTTAGTCTGTTGTCAGTGATCTGGAGGTGTTAGTCTGTTGTCAGGTATCTGGAGGTGTTAGTCAGTTGTCAGGTATCTGGACGTGTTAGTCTGTTGCCAGGTATCTGGACGTGTTAGTCTGTTGTCAGGTATCTGGACGTGTTAGTCTGTTGCCAGGTATCTGGACGTGTTAGTCTGTTGTCAGGTATCTGGAGGTGTTAGTCTGTTGTCAGGTATCTGGACGTGTTAGTCTGTTGTCAGGTATCTGGACGTGTTAGTCTGTTGCCAGGTATCTGGACGTGTTAGTCTGTTGTCAGTGATCTGGAGGTGTTAGTCTGTTGTCAGTGATCTGGAGGTGTTAGTCTGTTGTCAGGTATCTGGAGGTGTTAGTCTGTTGTCAGGTATCTGGACGTGTTAGTCTGTTGTCAGGTATCTGGACGTGTTAGTTTGTTGTCAGGTATCTGGACGTGTTAGTCTGTTGCCAGGTATCTGGACGTGTTAGTCTGTTGTCAGGTATCTGGACGTGTTAGTCTGTTGTCAGGTATCTGGACGTGTTAGTCTGTTGTCAGGTATCTGGAGGTGTTAGTCTGTTGTCAGGTATCTGGAGGTGTTAGTTTGTTGTCAGTGATCTGGAGGTGAGTGAGTCTGCTGCTTTTCAGGAGTCCGGTCACTTCTTCTCCTCCTCATCTCTGCACATGTCATCTCATGTGGAATCATATTAGGGAGCACCAAGGTTGAGTGAAATCTCCAGGCATTTTCAATTTCTCCCCTCTGGTTCTCTGATTCTATTCCTTCTACTGGGACTCCTCACACCATCTCCCTTTCTCTCAATCGCTCAGTGTTCACTTTCTTCCCCATTCCCTCTCTCCATTTTTCTTTCTCCCTCTCCTTCACTTCCTCTCCTACATCTCACCCCCATCTCTCTCCATTCCGCCTACCCCACTGTCGTTCTCTTCTCCTCCTCTCCCAGTTGATCAGGGCCCATCTAGGCCCAGTGGTATATTGATTGCCAGTCTGTGGTGACTGCTAGCCCATTCTGACAGCTTCAAATGACCGTGGCGACCTCAGTCAGCCGACTCACGTTTTTAGGGGGGATTAATCCTGATTATGTGACTTTAAAACGGTGACACATTGGGGTTAATGTGATGGAACTTTATTGCTCAAATATTGTGTTTCGGCACTCACTTTTCATTTTTGCAGTTGTCTGTCATTTCAAAGTAAATAGCTTTAAAGCTAAGTACTATAATTACACTCCGGATAATTAAGCATATGACTACTGCTTGGCATGCCATGATATTGTATCATCCTGAACAATCTCTCCATCTCTTATAGGCACTCTCTGACCTATATTTATGCATAGGGAGTCTTGCACACACTCTTCACTCTCTCAATCACTCAGATAAACACACACACACCATCTTTCTCTCTATCCCCCCCATACAATTGGCTAATAATCCCATTTCTCCTGGCTGACAAAAGTCCTCTCACACTAATGCTCATATGCACTCAGCCACTTCCCCCTACTTTCTCCCTCACTCGCATCACACTGTGCTGAATTGTGCAAGCTGTTCAGGGAGGGGAAGGTGGGGTGCCACAGAAATGTATCACACTGTTAAAGAGCTTGGCTGCGAAGCCAGAAAGAGCAGCTCACCAACTCCGACCTGTCCCCAAATGGCTTATTGTTGATGCCTTGGCTGGCTTCCCTCCCCATCCACCCGTTGAGACTTTGGGAATAATACTCCCTGTCTATTTGACATTCATTTATAATACATGTTCCATGCCTGTGATCTTGGAAGAGAAGAGAGCTTCTGGAGGTTTAGTGTTATGTGAGAGCAGAGATGGAGTAGGGGCACTACGGCTCCTAATTAATCAACCTCTTAGATGTAAAGTCCCCTGTTTAGGGGACCTGCGTGGTTCTGGTACCGGTTCCCACCAATATTTATGCTTTTGAATCGATCTGTGAGCCTTTGTGACATAGGATGTGAAATCTGAAACCACTTGAAGATGGGATGTCCGTCCTACCATTTCATTCACTCATCTGACTGTCCATCAACTCCTGGCTGAACCCTATGTCACAGTGAACCCTGACAAAGCACATGTCTGGAATCCTTACATCGTAGTGCAGCAGGAGGGGCTGGTTTTGTCACTGGAGCACATTCAGAGATCAATTTATAGCCATTAATCAAAAATAATTCATCGATTTTAAACAAAAGGAAACATTCTGTTTGTCATAGATTGACAGGAATATGAAATGAAAGGTGAATTCCTAATGAGTTCAAGAAGCCAAGCCAGAGCTCCCTGAGACGTTTACAGCGATGGGGGTAGATGTTTTGATCAAGAGAGACCTTTTGGAAATAATAAATATACAAATATGTATTTTACACGTATAAGGAAGGTGAAATCTTATAGTTAGTCAAGTTATAATTTGATTATACTATATTTAGCGTATAAGTCATTTCAAGCCTTCACACAGTGTTGTTGAATAGGAAAATATTTCTACTGTTTCTACTTCATATTTGTACTGTGTACTTAAGCTTTTGTCCACAAATGTGACTACATTTTAAACTATCACCAGAAAGGTGAGATTTGAACCTTTCTTGGAGTATGCAGCATTACTAGTTATTGTTAAATAATGACTTTTGTTGTTACGTAGATTACATTTTCGATTACATTTAGTTACATTTAACTGGTTTTAATGCAGCTGGTAACAGTAGAATGGCTAATTGATTGATTGCCCCGTTTCAGACAGGGACCTCCACTAATGAATACAGTGTGTGTGTTTGTTTGTGTATGGGGTGGGTTTCCACAGTGTACGCTTCTAGCATCTGTCAAGTGTGTTGTATTCTATCATCATGTCATGTATTTATGATTCATGAGTTAACAAACGAAATCCGTGCACCTTGTTTTAATCAGTAGACCATCACCATTTCATTGTAAAGGGGTTCATCAGCCCTGTGTCGGTTTGAAACTCAACGTGCTGTGACGATAAGACCGCAATATAGATGATGGCTCAGTCCCAACAATCTCAAAGGGCTTCATCTGCGTCACTCTCTGTGATCTCTGATCGGTGTAAATCAAATCAAATGTATTTATAAAGCCCTTTTTACATCAGCAGATGTCACACAATGCGTATGCAGAAACTCAGCCTAAAACCCCAAACAGCAAGCAATGCAGATCTGGAACCCATGTAACCCAGAGAGTAAAGGAGACACTGAAAATTATTCATATTTACATTTACATTTACATTTAAGTCATTTAGCAGACGCTCTTATCCAGAGCGACTTACAAATTGGTGAATTCACCTTCTGACATCCAGTGGAACAGCCACTTTACAATAGTGCATCTAAGTCATTAAGGGGGGGGGGGGGGGGTGAGAAGGATTACTTATCCTATCCTAGGTATTCCTTGAAGAGGTGGGGTTTCAGGTGTCTCCGGAAGGTGGTGATTGACTCCGCTGTCCTGGCGTCGTGAGGGAGTTTGTTCCACCATTGGGGGGCCAGAGCAGCGAACAGTTTTGACTGGGCTGAGCGGGAACTGTACTTCCTCAATGGTAGGGAGGCGAGCAGGCCAGAGGAGGATGAACGCAGTGCCCTTGCTTGGGTGTAGGGCCTGATCAGAGCCTGGAGGTACTGCGGTGCCGTTCCCCTCACAGCTCCGTAGGCAAGCACCATGGTCTTGTAGCGGATGCGAGCTTCAACTGGAAGCCAGTGGAGAGAGCGGAGGAGCGGGGTGACGTGAGAGAACTTGGGGAGGTTGAACACCAGACGGGCTGCGGCGTTCTGGATGAGTTGTAGGGTTTAATGGCACAGGCAGGGAGCCCAGCCAACAGCGAGTTGCAGTAATCCAGACGGGAGATGACAAGTGCCTGGATTAGGACCTGCGCCGCTTCCTGGGTGAGGCAGGGTCGTACTCTGCGGATGTTGTAGAGCATGAACCTACAGGAACGGGCCACCGCCATGATGTTGGTTGAGAACGACAGGGTGTTGTCCAGGATCACGCCAAGGTTCTTAGCGCTCTGGGAGGAGGACACAATGGAGTTGTCAACCGTGATGGCGAGATCATGGAACGGGCAGTCCTTCCCCGGGAGGAAGAGCAGCTCCGTCTTGCCGAGGTTCAGCTTGAGGTGGTGATCCGTCATCCACACTGATATGTCTGCCAGACATGCAGAGATGCGATTCGCCACCTGGTCATCAGAAGGGGGAAAGGAGAAGATTAATTGTGTGTCGTCTGCATAGCAATGATAGGAGAGACCATGTGAGGTTATGACAGAGCCAAGTGACTTGGTGTATAGCGAGAATAGGAGAGGGCCTAGAACAGAGCCCTGGGGGACACCAGTGGTGAGAGCGCGTGGCGAGGAGACATATTCTCGCCACGCCACCTGGTAGGAGCGACCTGTCAGGTAGGACGCAATCCAAGCGTGGGCCGCGCCGGAGATGCCCAACTCGGAGAGGGTGGAGAGGAGGATCTGATGGTTCACAGTATCGAAGGCAGCCGATAGGTCTAGAAGGATGAGAGCAGAGGAGAGAGAGTTAGCTTTAGCAGTGCGGAGCGCCTCCGTGATGCAGAGAAGAGCAGTCTCAGTTGAATGACTAGTCTTGAAACCTGACTGATTTGGATCAAGAAGGTCATTCTGAGAGAAATAGAGGGAGAGCTGGCCAAGGACGGCACGTTCAAGAGTTTTGGAGAGAAAAGAAAGAAGGGATACTGGTCTGTAGTTGTTGACATCGGAGGGATCGAGTGTAGGTTTCTTCAGAAGGGGTGCAACTCTCGCTCTCTTGAAGACGGAAGGGACGTAGCCAGCGGTCAGGGATGAGTTGATGAGCGAGGTGAGGTAAGGGAGAAGGTCCCCGGAAATGGTCTGGAGGAGAGAGGAGGGGATAGGGTCGAGCGGGCAGGTTGTTGGGCGGCCGGCCGTCACAAGAAGCGAGATTTCATCTGGAGAGAGAGGGGAGAAAGAGGTCAGAGCACAGGGTAGGGCAGTGTGAGCAGAACCAGCGGTGTCGTTTGACTTAGCAAACGAGGATCGGATGTCGTCGACCTTCTTTTCAAAATGGTTGACGAAGTCATCTGCAGAGAGGGAGGAGGGGGGGGAGGGGGAGGAGGATTCAGAAGGGAGGAGAAGGTGGCAAAGAGCTTCCTAGGGTTAGAGGCAGATGCTTGGAATTTAGAGTGGTAGAAAGTGGCTTTAGCAGCAGAGACAGAGGAGGAAAATGTAGAGAGGAGGGAGTGAAAGGATGCCAGGTCCGCAGGGAGGCGGGTTTTCCTCCATTTCCGCTCGGCTGCCCGGAGCTCTGTTCTGTGAGCTCGCAATGAGTCATCGAGCCACGGAGCGGGGGGGAGGACCGAGCCGGCCTGGAGGATAGGGGACATAGAGAGTCAAAGGATGCAGAAAGGGAAGAGAGGAGGGTTGAGGAGGCAGAGTCAGGAGAAAGGTTGGAGAAGGTATGAGCAGAGGGAAGAGATGAAAGGATGGAAGAGGAAAGAGTAGCGGGGGAGAGAGAGCGAAGGTTGGGACGGCGCGATACCATCCGAGTAGGGGCAGTGTGGGAAGTGTTGGATGAGAGCGAGAGGGAAAAGGATACAAGGTAGTGGTCGGAGACTTGGAGGGGAGTTGCAGTGAGGTTAGTGGAAGAACAGCATCTAGTAAAGATGAGGTCGAGCGTATTGCCTGCCTTGTGAGTAGGGGGAAGGTGAGAGGGTGAGGTCAAAAGAGGAGAGGAGTGGAAAGAAGGAGGCAGAGAGGAATGAGTCAAAGGTAGACGTGGGGAGGTTAAAGTCGCCCAGGACTGTGAGAGGTGAGCCGTCCTCAGGAAAGGAGCTTATCAAGGCATCAAGCTCATTGATGAACTCTCCGAGGGAACCTGGAGGGCGATAAATGATAAGAATGTTAAGCTTGAAAGGGCTGGTAACTGTGACAGCATGGAATTCAAAGGAGGCGATAGATAGATGGGTAAGGGGAGAGAGAGAGAATGACCACTTGGGAGAGATGAGGATCCCGGTGCCACCACCCCGCTGACCAGAAGCTCTCGGGGTGTGCGAGAACACGTGGGTGGACGAAGAGAGAGCAGTAGGAGTAGCAGTGTTATCTGTGGTGATCCATGTTTCCGTCAGTGCCAGGAAGTCGAGGGACTGGAGGGAGGCATAGGCTGAGATGAACTCTGCCTTGTTGGCCGCAGATCGGCAGTTCCAGAGGCTACCGGAGACCAGGAACTCCACGTGGGTCGTGCGCGCTGGGACCACCAGATTAGGGTGGCCGCGGCCACGAGGTGTGGAGCGTTTGTATGGTCTGTGCAGAGAGGAGAGAACAGGGATAGATAGACACATAGTTAACAGGGTACAGAAGAGGCTACGCTAATGCAAAGGAGATTGGAATGACAAGTGGACTACACGTCTCGAATGTTCAGAAAGTTAAGCTTACGTAGCAAGAATCTTATTGACTAAAATGATTGAAATGAAACAGTACTGCTGGAGTAGGCTAGCTGGTAGTGGCTGCGATGTTGACACTACACTAATCAAGTCGTTCCGTCGAGTGTAATAGTTTCTACAGTGCTGCTATTCGGGGCTAGCTGGCTAGCTAGCAAGGTTGATTGCGTTCCGTTACTTAAAAGAACGACAATAGCTGGCTGGCTAACCTAGAAAATCGCTCTAGGCTACACAATTGTCTTAGATACAAAGACGGCTATGTATCTAGCTAGCTACGATCAAACAAAACAAACCGTTGTACTGTAATAGTTACTACGGTGCTGCTATTCAAACAGTAGAAGAACGACAATAGCTGGCCAGCTAACCTAGAAAGCTAACCTAGAAAATCGCTCTAGACTACACAATTGTCTTAGATACAAAGACGGCTATGTAGCTGGCTAGCTACGATCAAACAAATCAAACCGTTGTACTGTAATGAAGTGAAATGAAAATGTGATACTACCTGTGGAACGACGCGGAATGTTGACCGGGTAGTTGGAGTTCAATTCGGTAGAGGTTGGCTAGCTGTTGGCTAGCTAGCTAGCAGCATTTCCTACGTTAAGGACGACAAATAGCTGGCTAGCTAACCTCGGTAAATTAAGATAATCACTCTAAGTCTACACACTCTAAACTGCACAATTATCTTGGATACGAAGACAACTATGTAGCTAGCTGACACTACGCTAATCGAGTCGTTCAGTTGAGTGTAATAGTTACTACAGTGCTAGTGGACAGTGGATGTTAGCTAGCTGCTTAGCTGTATGTTCAATACTTGAACATACATCGCGGTCCTTGACCTCCAGCCCCTTCCTCTTGAGTGTTGGGCTGAGCTGTCAATCAAGACGGGCTGTGTCACAAGGCCTGTATTATATGATATGCCCTCCCCTTCGGCCTGCCCCTCCTCCAGTGTTGACAAGACTCAGAGCACATTCACACCCCTTCATACATATTTACACCCGCCCGCCCACATCAACATGTTGAGTTCCTTCAGAAGGGCTTCTATGGTTCAAGGACAAAGTTGGCATGGCATGTTGTGAACATTGAAAGAGCAGCCGTGACAGCTAATGCCACAGTTTTAGCGTGACCAATGTATGTGAAATGATAATGTGCTAGGGTCATTTGGATCCTGTGTGAATGTGGCTGAAATGTGATGTGCTGTTGTGTGCTATTCTTGCTTTGACTATGCGTTGCAGCTATGAAACTACTTAAACATGTAATATACCTCTCACACACACATAGAAACACTTTAATTATCTCTCTCTCTCCTACCTTTCCTTTGTCTCTCTGTCTCGCTCTCTTTTCCCTTCTGCCTATCTTCTCTCTTTCTCTCTCTCTCTCTCTCTCCTACCTTTCCTCTCTCTCTCTCTCTTCCCTTCTGCCTATTTTCTCTCTTTCTCTCTCTCTCTCTCTCCTACCTTTCCTCTCTGTCTCTCTCTTCCTTTCTGCCTATCTTCTCTTTTTTTCTCTCTCTCTCTCTTCCCTTCTGCCTATCTTCTCTCTTTCTCTCTTTCCCTCGCTCTCTTCTCTCTCTCGCTCTCTCTTCTCTTCTGCCTATCTTCTCTCTTTCTCTCGCTCTCTTCTCTTCTGTGTATCTTTTCTTTCGCTCTCTCGCTCTCTCTCTCCTGGCTTTCTTCTCTGTCTCTCTCGCTCTCTCTTCTCTTCTGCCTATCTTCTCTCTTTCTCTCACTCTCTTTTCTTGTCTTTCTCTCTCTTGCTCTCTCTTCTCTTCTGTCCATCTTCTCTTTCGCTCTCTCTCTCTCTCTTCTTTTCTCTTGTCTTTCTTCTCTCTTTTCTCTGGTTAGAATAGTGATTGTGCTTCTGCCTTGTTAGCTCATATTTCCAGGTCAGGTGTGCTCAATGATTTTAAAAGCCTTTTGGAGAAGGATGATAATTTGCCTCACTATTCCTGTCAGTATCATTCATACTTCAATGTGGGGAGCATACGAAAAACACTTTAGAGGAAATACAAGGAATCAACACATTACGCTCAACATAATTAAGCATCATCATGCCAATGCTATAATTACAACAGTGGTTGTTGGGCTTTGAAGTTTTTTAAAGAAGTACTAGGTCATTTTGTATTCTGCTCAACTGCTTTAAAGGAAAATACCACACAAAAAAACAACATATTTTGGTGTTTGCTTCATTAGTCCACTGTTGATACAGTCCCAAAATGTTTTGCTTGTCTGCAGTGAAGTTTTCAAGATATCGAACTTTCAAAATACAGAATGTCACAGTATGATGTGTTTTGAATCAACAGTGGACAAATGAAACAAATGACATTTTGTTTTTGAGTGGAATTATTTTTAAACTGTTTTTGTCTAGAAAAAAGAATCACATCGTTTAAGAACCAAATGGAAGCCAACTTTCTGTTGGACAAATTCAGGTCGGTCCCTCCGCCATTTTGTTCCGCTTGCTTCTGTTTAATAAACAGAATGTGCTGAATGAATACACCCCTGGTCTATTGATGATACTGTACTTCTGTCAGTGATGTTCCACAACATTTTGAATGCATTTACATTTTAGTATTTTATCTGTTACGTACGCCTCTGAAGAGGGAACGCAACACCCTGCTACAACTCAACTCTCCGTGAAGTGAAAAAGGTATGGACTGTAGGTGCGAGTAAGGATGACAACAGACAGAATGTGGTACCGTTTACAAGGACTTTATTCCTTGTAAAGCCCCCCCCCCCCTCTCCTATCTTACCTGCCTAACCAATGCTTACCTAATTTAGCACCACCTGGTGCCCTAACCAAAATACAGGGGTGGTCCACCCAGGTCTTACCTAGACAGTGAATATGCTATGGGTATATGTATGCCCGCGGGCCTCTTGCCTAAGCACTCCCTAGGTGACTTCCCCTTCCCCCCTGGGAACAAATGAAACAGGAGAACAAATAATTTCTCAAACAAACTAAGAAAAAAAGGACATCAAATAAGCTCTATCTGAGCAACAAACTCACTGAACATACCAACTGCTACCAACAACTAACATAGTAAATTATCCACAGCCATCAGCCTCCTCTCTCAGCAATGATTCTCTATCACATTCAATCTCTCTGCAATGACCTCCCAGCCATTAACCTCCTGAACAGAACACTGGCTTTTATATAGCTTCAGAATGAATGTGTAACTAGAGACAGCTGTGTCTTGACGAGGGGGCGGGGTCAGCTCTCCAATTAGCCATGGAGTCAACCAATCAGCTGCTTGAGGGATTTCAGGATGCCATTTCCTGAAAAACACATGCAAATACCCAAACTACAACACAAACTGGGGAACGTAACACAGACATTGTTATCCAGAGCGACAGTAAGTAGTGAGTGCAGACATTTTCGTACTGGTCCCCCGTGGGAATAGAACCCACGACTCTGGCGTTGCAAGTGCCCTGCTCTACCAAATGAGCCACCTAAAAGTTGTGCACAATCTCACATTCAATTCATGCATGTACAGTGGTTCTTCCTTTAAAAGTTGTGTCGTACTGCAGCACAGCTTGCGGGCAGCCGCAGCATTCTATGGCATGTTATTTAAGTGTCAGCCATTGTTGCCATTAATGCCAGTTAGTGCTAGTTTCAGTTAATTTCACTCAATTTATGTAAAAAAAGTATTTAAAAGTAAGGAACTTGTCTGTCGGTGTTACGTTCATCGTAATGATGAGACCAAGGTGCAGCATGATAAGAATACATTCTTCTTTAATTACCAAAGAACACTTAAACAAACCGAATGTGACGCTATGATAAACCGAGTGCTGACACAGACTATAACCCACGAAAAACCCAAGGAATACGGCTACCTAAATATGGCCCCCAATCAGAGACAACTATAAACAGCTGCCTCTGATTGGGTACCAATCTAGGCAACCATAGACATATAAACACCTAGATATAGAACAACCCCTAGACATACAAAAACCCCTAGACAATACAAAAACTACACAAACCACCCTCGTTTCACCCTGACCTAAACAAAATAATAAAGAAAACAAAGATAACTAAGGTCAGGGCGTGACAGTCGGCCCTGCATTAAAGACCGAAATTGGTTAAAGAAAATTGTGATAAATAAAAATATATACCAGTTTCATGGACCAAAACATTGACAGTTGTGCAAAAATAGATTGCGAAATTGTTGGGAAGAGATTTTTGATGTACCGATTCCATTGCACATGGTTTATGAATTAACACACAACTTTCCGTTTATTATAACCTTCTGCAGGCCTAAAAACCTATGGGTTTAACCTTCTGGATGAATTACTCTACTGAAGATAGAAGCCAGTGGTGATGGCCACCACACAAACAACATGTCACAATTGAAATAGAAAATGAAACCGTAAATAGCTTTTTACATTCAACAATCCTTTATACGTTAAATTCGAAAATGTATAGGTCTGTCGTTTCTTAAACATTGTCGATGTGTTGGTGAAGCCACTCGTCCGCAAAAGCTAAACCAAAGAGCAAGTCACACGGAGGTCGTCATGGAGATATGCAAATTAAACCATTCTCAGGCATCTCCTCTCTCTCCTCAGTGATCAGATGGTGTAGCTCTTCCTGAGTGATTACTGAGTGCTGAGCCATTCCTAAATTACAATCTCTAATGCAGTTGGGTTTTGCTGGCCCTCCTGAGCCTGAGCAGAGGGATGGAATGACCAATAACTCTAATGCAGTCCCTGTCTGTTCCCTAGAGCCTTCCCTCCTTCTGCATCCCTTCTTCCCCTCACATCTGCTGAGTCCAAGGATGGAAGGATGAGCCTGATCTGAAGATTCTTCTTGGAAAGGTAGGAGTTAGGACATACTCCTATTAAAGCTACACTCTGGCATCTGGAAAAGCACAAAACGATAGCCCCGCCATGTGTTTGTAATGTGTGTAAATCAAGAATGAAAATGACCATTGGACAGATTCCCAGACTGTAACTTTGAACAAGGCTAAGCTATGCTGTATTGATTTGACTCCTATATCATATTCCACATAGTTTGCACCAACATAACGTGTTTACCCTTCATTTGAATTTGTCCACATTGTATTCATATCTAATTGGTGTCCATATTATATTGAAGCCACATTTTGATTTCCAGGTAAAGTAGTACATTTTCTGATTCAGTGAAACCCCAGTGTTGACACTGAATTACATTGGAATGGATTCCGTATTTAAAACTGTGGCTATATTTGAACTAGGTGGATATAGGCCTATTGCGTGTTCATTGGGGCCCGTAAAGTCATTCAGATTGATAAATTGTCAACACAACTGATTTTTTATTCTCCTGCGAAATGGCTGTACAATAAAACTCCCCTCTTAGTCGACTCCATATTCACGGCTGTCACTATCCTATCTATTAGAAGTCTCAGTCGAGTCCAACCCCCTTATCCAGTGTTATTTCATATGCCTCATTTCAGAGTCACACTCCCACAGACATGGCCATCGAGAAAGAAGCAAGCTGCAGTCATGTTGAAAAGCCCCAGAAAATTGGATTCGTTTTTGAGATGAGCCGGACGGGAGAGAGGTGAGGAGTAAAAAGCACAGCAGAGATCACTGAATTTATTCAGTCTTACACAGTATCACAGGTCTAAATGTAAATTCCCTGATATTTCTCTTGATATTTCTCCCATAGCAATAGAATCTAATGATTCTATTTCTATGATTTCTCCTGTGGAGTATTGTGTTCGTGACAAAGCTGAAATGATTCTGCCTCAACAATATAGGAGCACGTTCGTTAACTCACTCACTTCGCTGAGGGCACTTCTGACTTCCCACTTCACATGCCTCTCTCGCGCCGTCACACACGGGATTGAAGGTTCAAACAGTCTATAAAGAGCATGTCACTGTTAATAGCAGAAAGCCTTCAATGACAAAGGTCAGGAACCCCAGGAGCAAGGTCATCCCCTTTCGCTTTTCAGCCAATTGACAGAATGAAGGGATGATCAGATGTATACCCGAGCATGAATCCCTGAACCCCATCTCTCAGCGTTCCTGACTGGCATGCATTCCATTCTCGGGATGGAGGGATGGAGAGACGGTGTGATAGGATGGTCTGGGTTTTGTTGTGCTTTGAGGTCCCTTCTTTTGTTTATTGTCAGATGTTGATATCTCTTGAGCCTGTCACTGTCATAGGCTTATAGGTTACCTGTGCCACCTTGATTAAACTGCACTACGGTATTTATTTCATCTGATGAAAGTTTATACCGTCGCTAGGCTAGACTATTCAAATCAAAATCAAATCAAATCAAATGTATTTATATAGCCCTTTTTACATCAGCTGATATCTCAAAGTGCTGTACAGAAACCCAGCCTAAAACCCCAAACAGCAAGAAATGCAGGTGTAGAAGCACGGTGGCTAGGAAAAACTCCCTAGAAAGGCCAAAACCTAGGAAGAAACCTACAGAGGAACCAGGCTATGAGGGGTAGCCAGTCCTCTTCTGGTTGTGCCGGGTGGAGATTATAACAGAACATGGCCAAGATGTGCAAATGTTCATAAATGACCAGCATGGTCAAATAATAATAATCACAGTAGTTGTTGAGGGTGCAGCAAGTCAGCACCTCAGGAGTAAATGTCAGTTGGCTTTTCATAGCCAATCATTAAGAGTATCTCTACCACTCCTGCTATCTCTAGAGAGTTGAAAACAGCATGTCCGGTGAACAGGTCAGGATTCCATAGCCGCAGGCAGAACAGTTGAAACTGGAGCAGCAGCACGGCCAGGTGGACTGGGGACAGCAAGGAGTCCTCATGCCAGGTAGTCCTGAGGCATGGTCCTAGGGCTCAGGTCCTCCAAGAGAGAGAAAGAAAGAGAGAAAGAAAGAGAGAAAGCATACTTATATTCACACAGGACACCGGATAAGACAGGAGAAGTACTCCAGATATAACAAACTGACCCTAGCCCCCCGACACATAAACTACTGCAGCATAAATACTGGAGGCTGAGACAGGAGGGGTCAGGAGACACTGTGGCCTCATCTGATGATACCACTGGACAGGGCCAAACTGGAAGGATATAACCCCACCCATTTTGCCAAAGCACAGCCCCCACACCACTAGAGGGATATCTTCAACCACCAACTTACCATCCTGAGACAAGGCCGAGTATAGCCCACAAAGATCTCCGCCATGGCACAACCCAAGGGGGGGATGCCAACCCAGACAGGAACCCCTGAACAGGGGCATGGAAGAGCACCAGTAAGTCAGTGACTCAGCCCCTATAATAGGGTTAGATGCAGAGAATCCCAGTGGAGAGAGGGGAACCGGCCAGGCAGAGACAGCAAGGGCGGTTCGTTGCTCCAGAGCCTTTCCGTTCACCTTCACACTCCTGGGCCAGACTACACTCGATCATATGACCCACTGAAGAGATGAGTCTTCAGTAAAGACTTAAAGGTTGAGACCGAGTTTGCGTCTCTCACATGGGTAGGCAGACCATTCCATAAAAATTGAGCTCTATAGGAGAAAGTCCTGCCTCCAGCTGTTTGCTTAGAAATTCTAGGGACAATTAGGAGGCCTGCGTCTTGTTACTGTAGAGTACGTGTAGGTATGTACGGCAGGACCAAATCAGAGAGATAGGTAGGAGCAAGCCCATGTAATGCTTTGTAGGTTAGCAGTAAAACCTTGAAATCAGCCCTTGCCTTAACAGGAAGGCAGTGTAGGGAGGCTAGCACTGGAGTAATATGATCAAATGTTTTGGTTCTAGTCAGGATTCCAGCTGCCGTATTTAGCACTAACTGAAGTTTATTTAGTGCTTTATCCGGGTAGCCGTAAAGTAGAGCATTGCAGTAGTCTAACCTAGAAGTAGCAAAAGCATGGATTCATTTTTCTGCGTAATTTTTGGACAGAAAGTTTCTGATTTTTGCAATGTTACATAGATGGAAAAAAGCTGTCCTTGAAGCAGTCGTGATATGTTCGTCAAAAGAGACGATTGTGGTTACCATTATTCTAGGTCCTATATTCTGATTACTTGTATTACTCCATCGACTAGAGGGGAGCTTCAGGGAATCCCAACATTGTGTTGGTTATATGAGCAAGCAGCCCTTGGTAAATTTCCCTGGCTTGCTTTCTCGTCCGACTTCACTGTGTAGGTTCAGAGTTGAATGAAGTATTGAGGTATTGATTGTTTTTAGGACCGTGACTTTCCCTTCAGTTCCCTGAACCATGGCGCTGTATCTGGACCAGAGGTCATTGACCCGTGTCTGGTCATTGAAAAATGTGTGGGTTGAGTTTTCTTCCTTGCATCAATTAGTTATTTGTATTCCCCAGAAAAAGGTGCTAACATAGGTTTTTATAGACTTTGATTACAGTTGAAATAAATGTACTTGGCAAATACTTTTTGACCTCTGTTATGTCAGAAAGGGTTTTCTTTCATTGTGATGAATGATCCAGTCAGAGCAAACAGCAGTAAAATCACTCGTTTGTTTGGCCTAGAAATACTTTTTGATCCTTGTTATAAATGTATTTTCAAAAGTCTATCAATATGTTGTGTCATAGTGACTGGTCGAGTGGCTGTGCACACACACACACACACACACACCACTTTGTTCGAGGGAAGGAAATAAGCTAATCCACTTGATGCAGCAGGCAGGCATGTGTTTGATGTGTTGGGAGCGAGAAATATGTTAACCAACTATGATGTACCCACTCCAAGATGAAAGCACATCTAAAATACATGCATGTACTGCATATAGAGTAGAGAAAACACTGCATGATGAGCAGAAAAGCGATGTACTATATAAATCCCCTTGCAAACAGGCACAGTATGGGTTAAAACAGCCAACAGCCATGTTCATGTTGGCTTTTGATTAGTAAGCACTTGGCAAGAACTGCATGCTGTGTGCATTCATAGGATATTCATAATTATATTCTGTATCTTTCATACCTGAAGGTAAATAACAACCCGGCCACACCTGACTTTCAATAGATCATTGCTCTCTCTAATTCTCTCTCTCTCTTTCACTCTTTCTTTCTCTCTCTCGGAGGACCTGAGTCCTAGGACCATGCCTCAGGACTACCTGGCCTGATGACTCCTTGCGGTCCCCAGTCCTCCTGGCTGTGCTGCTGCTCCAGTTTCAACTGTTCTGCCTGCGGCTATGGAATCCTGAACTGTTCACCGGACGTGCTACCTGTCCCAGATCTGCTGTTTTCAACTCTCTTGAGACAGCAGGAGCGGTAGAGATACTCTGAATGATCGGCTATGAAAAGCCAACTGACATTTACTCCTGAGGTGCTGACCTGTTGCATCCTCGACAACCATTGTGATTATTATTACTTGACCCTGCCGGTCATCTATGAACATTTGAACATCTTGGTCATGTTCGGTTATACTCTCCACCCGGCACAGCCAGAAGAGGACTGGCCACCCCTCATAGCCTGGTTCCTCTCTAGGTTTCTTCCTTGGTTCTGGCCTCTTTCCTAGCCACCGTGCTTCTATAACTGCATTGCTTGCTGTTTGGGGGTTTTAGGCTGGATTTCTGTATAAGCACTTTGAGATATCAGCTGATGTAAGAAGGACTTTATAAATACATTTGATTTGATTTGATTGTTGCTGTCACCCACGGAAAAAGCAATAAACATACCACCCACGCCCAGTGTCTGATTCAACAACAATATGCCCAAGACTAACCTGAGGCTATTTCATCCCCTTTTACTTACACACTACTGCAAGAGAGCCATTGTAGATATGCACAGTGTTTATTTTACACTGCCTCCCTGTTGTAAACTACCATAAACTGTAGCCCCCCCACCCCCCCAAACCATTGGCCCATGATGAAGTTATGGAAGATCCGATTTATTTCCATATTTTGTTTTTATTAATTTGCTCCTGAATAATTGATTTGAAAGTTATTCATCTTTACCAAGTAAATTAAACTGCAACAAAATCAAACGCCTCGACACATCAATTATTTATAGGTATTCATCTTCTTGTAAATCCGATAAGCAATCTCATAAAGGCGTTATTAAGGGATACAGATGCAACAATAAAATGGATCCATGCATTATTTATCTAGACAAATCTGAATCACCTTCGTGTTCTTCTACACTAGTTATAAACGACCCCCACACAGGAGGTGAGGAACACGTGAAGTAGCTGTTAATCTCACATACTGTTTTACCATTTGATAGCCTGTGGTTTAGTTTTAATTGAATGAATACAGATTAGAAAATTCCCCTTTCCAGATTTCATAATGTGTGTGTGTGTCTGTGTTTTTAATGCGGTGTAGAATGCAATCACCCTTAAAGGCCCAATGCAGCCATATTTATATCAATCTCAAATCATTAAGTGCCTCACTGTAATAGTGTTCCAATAAATTGTAAAAAAAAAAAAAAAAAAAAAAAAAAAAGATTTTTTAGCTAGAGATTATTTCTCAAGAAAAATGTTGCTAGGACTGTCTGGGCGTGGTCTGAGTGGGGAGGGGAAAACATAAAACTAGCAGTTATTGGCCGAGAGGTCTGGAACTCTCTTTGTTATTGGTCTATTAATAACCAGTTTGGTAATGTCACCAGGCAAACCAAAACTCATCAAAACAAACTGATTATAAGGTCCTGTGTAGATTGTTTTCAACCAGCAACTATCAGAAAATAACACTGAACCAATTTATTCATCAGCAGATGACACAAAACACAGGAAAAACAAACTTTGCACTGAGCCTTAAACACACTTTTGAAAAAGCGAGTGCATTCTATGCGGGAGCGACATTTACATGGGAGGGGTGTTGCATATTTGATGCGTGATTCATTAGAGATGTGGATGTGGAACAACATGAATGATGAATATCAAGACCTTTAAATTATACTTCAGGACACGGCAACAAATTGTGTAACAGGCCGTCACTAGTTTGTTACACAAGAGGAATATCGTTTTGCAACAACAACAAAAAGTTAAACATTTTGTAGCTCCCAGGCTTGGCTAAATTGGTAACGTTTACGCATAATTTTGTCAGTATAGTAAAGTAAGGGCTGGCTTGAGTGTTGAATGCAGCTTAAGACAAGCCAAGTATGCTTGGCTTCCTAAGGAAAACTTTAAGTCAAAGAGACTTTTGAGGGGGGGGTAGGGGGGAACCATTATGCTTAGACCACAGCTTTAGTCGTTGCTCAAGGTCATCCGGTTTGAACTGATGGGATGTTCTGACACTCCTAGTTCCCCTCCCGTTCCCTCCACGCCCCAGCGGTGGTAATCCTGACACACTAAGGTGCACTGATCCCACTCTGGCTCCAGATTTGAACCATGATGCGCCCACCCGCCACCTCTCATCTAGGGATGGGTATAGTTAAGATTTTCACTGTATTACTACTCTTACCGATACTGCTTATCGATCCGGTACTTTAACGCTATTCTTATCAGGTCTTTTTGTTATTTTTTACAACAAAAAAATGAAACAAAACAGAATTAGCATTGCTTTATTTTCTGAAACGTAAAATAAATTAAATAAACCTTTATTTACAGCAAAAGAAACAGCAATGTTTTGAAAAATCACTATTAGAGACTAATTTTGTGATGATGTAAAACAAATGAAATAAAAATATTTTCCTGCAGAAGACAATACAGTGGTATAGAGCAACACAGGTGGGGCATGCAGATAGGCTGCAAAAGACAATACAGTGGTATAGAGCAACACGGGTGGGGCATGCAGGTAGGCTGCAGAAGACAATACAGTGGTATAGAGCAACACAGGTGGGGCATGCAGGTAGGCTGCAGAAGACAATACAGTGGTATAGAGCAACACAGGTGGGGCATGCAGGTAGGCTGCAGAAGACAATACAGTGGTATAGAGCAACACGGGTGGGGCATGCAGGTAGGCTGCAGAAGACAATACAGTGGTATAGAGCAACACAGGTGGGGCATGCAGGTACGCTGCAGAAGACAATGCAGTGGTATAGAGCAACACAGGTGGGGCATGCAGATAGGCTGCAGAAGACAATACAGTGGTATAGAGCAACACGGGTGGGGCATGCAGGTAGGCTGCAGAAGACAATACAGTGGTATAGAGCAACACAGGTGGGGCATGCAGGTAGGCTGCAGAAGACAATACAGTGGTATAGAGCAACACGGGTGGGGCATGCAGGTAGGCTGCAGAAGACAATACAGTGGTATAGAGCAACACAGGTGGGGCATGCAGGTAGGCTGCAGAAGACAATACAGTGGTATAGAGCAACACAGGTGGGGCATGCAGGTAGGCTGCAGAAGACAATGCAGTGGTATAGAGCAACACAGGTGGGGCATGCAAATAGGCTGCAAAAGACAATACAGTGGTATAGAGCAACACGGGTGGGGCATGCAGGTAGGCTGCAGAAGACAATACAGTGGTATAGAGCAACACGGGTGGGGCATGCAGGTACGCTGCAGAAGACAATGCAGTGGTATAGAGCAACACAGGTGGGGCATGCAGGTAGGCTGCAGAAGACAATACAGTGGTATAGAGCAACACGGGTGGGGCATGCAGGTACGCTGCAGAAGACAATGCAGTGGTATAGAGCAACACAGGTGGGGCATGCAGATGGGCTGCAGAAGACAATACAGTGGTATAGAGCAACACAGGTGGGGCATGCAGGTAGGCTGCAGAAGACAATACAGTGGTATAGAGCAACACGGGTGGGGCATGCAGGTAGACTACAGAAGACAATACAGTGGTATAGAGCAACACGGGTGGGGCATGCAGGTAGACTACAGAAGACAATACAGTGGTATAGAGCAACACGGGTGGGGCATGCAGGTACGCTGCAGAAGACAATACAGTGGTATAGAGCAACACGGGTGGGGCATGCAGGTACGCTGCAGAAGACAATACAGTGGTATAGAGCAACACGGGTGGGGCATGCAGGTAGACTGCAGAAGACAATACAGTGGTATAGAGCAACACAGGTGGGGCATGCAGGTAGGCTGCAGAAGACAATGCAGTGGTATAGAGCAACACAGGTGGGGCATGCAGGTACGCTGCAGAAGACAATACAGTGGTATAGAGCAACACGGGTGGGGCATGCAGGTGGGCTGCAGAAGACAATACAGTGGTATAGAGCAACACGGGTGGGGCATGCAGGTGGGCTGCAAAAGACAATACAGTGGTATGGAGCAACACAGGTGGGGCATGCAGGTAGACTGCAGAAGACAATACAGTGGTATAGAGCAAGAGAGCGAGAGTTGCACCCCTTCTGAAAAAACCTACACTCGATCCCTCCGATGTCAACAACTACAACTACAGACCAGTATCCCTTCTTTCTTTTCTCTCCAAAACTCTTGAACGTGCCGTCCTTGGCCAGCTCTCCCGCTATCTCTCTCAGAATGACCTTCTTGATCCAAATCAGTCAGGTTTCAAGACTAGTCATTCAACTGAGACTGCTCTTCTCTGTATCACGGAGGCGCTCCGCACTGCTAAAGCTAACTCTCTCTCCTCTGCTCTCATCCTTCTAGACCTATCGGCTGCCTTCGACACTGTGAACCATCAGATCCTCCTCTCCACCCTCTCCGAGTTGGGCATCTCCGGTGCGGCCCACGCTTGGATTGCGTCCTACCTGACAGGTCGCTCCTACCAGGTGGCGTGGCGAGAATCTGTCTCCTCGCCACGCGCTCTCACCACTGGTGTCCCCCAGGGCTCTGTTCTAGGCCCTCTCCTATTCTCGCTATACACCAAGTCACTTGGCTCTGTCATAACCTCACATGGTCTCTCCTATCATTGCTATGCAGACGACACACAATTAATCTTCTCCTTTCCCCCTTCTGATGACCAGGTGGCGAATCGCATCTCTGCATGTCTGGCAGACATATCAGTGTGGATGACGGATCACCACCTCAAGCTGAACCTCGGCAAGACGGAGCTGCTCTTCCTCCCGGGGAAGGACTGCCCGTTCCATGATCTCGCCATCACGGTTGACAACTCCATTGTTTCCTCCTCCCAGAGCGCTAAGAACCTTGGCGTGATCCTGGACAACACCCTGTCGTTCTCAACTAACATCAAGGCGGTGGCCCGTTCCTGTAGGTTCATGCTCTACAACATCCGCAGAGTACGCCCCTGCCTCACACAGGAAGCGGCGCAGGTCCTAATCCAGGCACTTGTCATCTCCCGTCTGGATTACTGCAACTCGCTGTTGGCTGGGCTCCCTGCCTGTGCCATTAAACCCCTACAACTCATCCAGAACGCCGCAGCCCGTCTGGTGTTCAACCTTCCCAAGTTCTCTCACGTCACCCCGCTCCTCCGCTCTCTCCACTGGCTTCCAGTTGAAGCTCGCATCCGCTACAAGACCATGGTGCTTGCCTACGGAGCTGTGAGGGGAACGGCACCGCAGTACCTCCAGGCTCTGATCAGGCCCTACACCCAAACAAGGGCACTGCGTTCATCCACCTCTGGCCTGCTCGCCTCCCTACCACTGAGGAAGTACAGTTCCCGCTCAGCCCAGTCAAAACTGTTTGCTGCTCTGGCCCCCCAATGGTGGAACAAACTCCCTCACGACGCCAGGACAGCGGAGTCAATCACCACCTTCCGGAGACACCTGAAACCCCACCTCTTCAAGGAATACCTAGGATAGGATAAAGCAATCCTTCGAACCCCCCTTAAATGATTTAGATGCACTATTGTAAAGTGGCTGTTCCACTGATGTCAGAAGGTGAATTCACCAATTTGTAAGTCGCTCTGGATAAGAGCGTCTGCTAAATGACTTAAGTGTAATGTAAATGTAAACACAGGTGGGGCATGCAGGTAGACTACAGAAGACAATACAGTGGTATAGAGCAACACGGGTGAGGCATGCAGGTAGGCTGCAAAAGGACTAACAGTTCTTAGCAGTTCTTTTGGAGAAAGATCAACATATTTGCCTTCTCTGGCAGAAGTCGGGACCTCTCCTGACTTATTGTGTTCCCTGCAGAAGAAAATACCCTCTCACTAGGGGTGGAGGAGGTTTGAGCACAGAGGTAGCTTTTTGCAATGTTTGTGAGGAGGGGCAGAGTAGCTCTCTTCTCCCACCACCACATCACAGGATCTTCAGCCATGGGGACGAGAGGCAGGCCTTCGTAGAGCTCCACCTCTAGTTCAACACTCTCGCTGAGGGTAAGGGACGAGGTGTCCTGTTGGATCGTCAACCTCAACTCCCTGTCCTCCTCTGAGAACAGCTCCTCCAAGGCACTCCTTGTTGTGTACAATGGAGGGAATGTCTCCTCCATTTCCTCTCCTCCTCCGACAGACTCCTCCTCCTGTTGCTGGTGCTCTGTGTCTGTCTGCTCCGGCTCCTCTGACGGCCCTTGTGTTGCTCCTGTCACATTGGCCTCAACAGTTGCTTTCCTCAACCTGTCCCAGGTGACGTCACTCACCGGCCTTCCTTTAAATCTGGGGTCCATTGCTGTGGCCTCTTGCAGGAAGGCTTGAATGTCCTCGTCGTTGATGGTTGCCACAAACGTTGTGTCTTCATGCTTCACAGTGAAGTGCTCTTCCAGTTTGTGGAGGATGGATATGATCTGTCCACAGGGGGGCATTCTTTTCATATGACACACAGTGTGGATGTATAGAGGATTCTCATGAGCTGGACAAACTCCTCAGCCTTATGGAAGTCCTCGTCCTTCAGACGGTCCAGGTTGTCCTTCATGTCATTGCTTTTCACGGTCGTGGGTCCAAGGCTGCTGCTTGGATCGCTGGATACTGCTCCATGAATCTCTCGGTCATTAGATAGAACGAGTTTCATCTGGTCTTCACATCAAGGATGAGTGAGTGTTAAATATTGAATTAAATATATTGAATTATAATATTGAATTATTTCAAAATAATACTTTAATTGATTGAACTGGCTTCTCACCATGGAGTCTTTCCTTAAAGACTGTTTTGGACATTGATGATCTCTTGAACCACATGACCACAGTTCTGATTCGGGCTGCCCATTTATCAATGGAAGTAAATTTGTAGATTTTCTGCGCTGCCAGATTCAATGTGTGTGCAAAGCATCCCATTGTTAGGATGTGTAGCCTCTTGATGGCAAACCCATTGCGAAAGTATTCAGCCTCCTTGGCATTTTTCCTATTCTGTTGCCTTACAACCTGGAATTAAAATAGATGTTTATTGTGAAACAAACAAGAAATAAGACAAAAAACTGAACTTGAGCGTGCACAACTATTCACCACCCCAAAGTCAATATTTTGTAGAGCCACCTTTTTGCAGCAATTACATCTGCAAGTGTCTTGGGGTATGTCTCTATAAGCTTGGCACATCTAGCCACTGGGATTCTTCAAGGCAAAACTGCTCCAGTTCCTTCAAGTTGGATGGGTTCCGCTGGTGTACAGCAATCTTTAAGTGATACCACAGATTCTCAATTGGATTGAGGTCTGGGTTTTGACTAGGCCATTCCAAGACATTTAAATGTTTCCCCTTAAACCACTCAAGTGTTGCTTTATCAGCATGCTTAGGGTCATTGTCCTGCTGGAAGGTGAACCTCCATCCCAGTCTCAAATCTCTGGAAGACTGAAACAGTTTTCCTCAAGAATTTCCCTGTATTTAGCACCATCCATCATTCCCTTAATTCTGACCAGTTTCCCAGTCCCTGCCGATGAAAACATCCTCACAGCATGATGCTGCCACCACCACGCTTCACTGTGGGGATGAGGTTCTCAGGGGTGATGAGAGGTCTTAGGTTTGCACCAGACATAGCATTTTCCTTCATGGCCAAAAAGCTCAATTTTAGTCTTATCTGACCAGAGTACCTTTTTCCATATGTTTGGGGAGTCTCCCACATGCCTTTTGGCGAACACCAAACATGTTTGCTTATTTTTGTCTTTAAGCAATGACATTCTAGCCACTCTTCCGTAAAGCCCAGCTCTGTGGAGTGTACGGCTTAAAGTGATCCTATGGACAGATACCACAATCTCTGCTGTGGAACTTTGCAGCTCCTTCAGGGCTATCTTTGGTCTCTTTGTTGCCTCTCTGATTAATGCCCTCCTTGCCTGGCCTGTGAGTTTTGGTGGGTGGCCCTCTCTTGGCTGGTTTGTTGTGGTGCCATATTTTTTCCATTTTGGAATAATGGATTTAATGGTGCTCCGTGGGATGTTCAAAGTTTCAGATATTTTTTTATAACCCAACCCTGATCTGTACTTTTCCACAGCTTTGTCACTGACCTGTTTGGAGAGCTCCTTGGTCTTTATGATGCCGCTTGCTTGGTGGTGCCCATTGCTTAGTGGTGTTGCAGACTCTGGGGCCTTTCAGAACAGGTGTATATATACTGAGATCATGTGACACTTAGATTGCACAGAGGTGGACTTTATTTAGCTAATTTTGTGACTTCTGAAGGTAATTGGCTGCACCAGATCTTACTTAGGGGCTTCATAGCAAAGAGGTGAATACATACGCACCCACCACTTTTCCATTTTAAGTATTTGTTTTCCCTTTCATCTCACCAATTTGGACTATTTTGTGTATGTCCATTACATGACATCAAAATAAAAATGTCAATTACAGGTTGTAATGCAACAAAATAGGATAAACACCAAGGGGGATGAATACTTTTGCAAGTCACTGTACCAATCCACTGACCTCTGACCTTAGCTAGTACTTTATATTATCTACCTCTGCCCCAGTCACCTAGCCTCTGACCTTACCTGGTTCATTGTATTATCTATCTCTGCCCTAGTCACCTAGCCACTGACCTCTGACATTACCTGATGCATTATATTATCTACCTGTGCCCTAGTCACCTAGTCACTGACCTCTGACCTTACCTAGTGCATTATATTATCTACCTGTGCCCTAGTCACCTAGCCACTGACCTCTGACCTTACCTGGTGCATTATATTACAGTGCCTTGCGAAACTATTCGGCCCCCTTGTACTTTGCGACCTTTTGCCACATTTCAGGCTTCAAACATAAAGATATAAAACTGTATTTTTTTGTGAAGAATCAACAACAAGTGGGACACAATCATGAAGTGGAACAACATTTATTGGATATTTCAAACTTTTTTAACAAATCAAAAACTGAAAAATTGGGCGTGCAAAATTATTCAGCCCCTTTACTTTCAGTGCAGCAAACTCTCTCCAGAAGTTCAGTGAGGATCTCTGAATGATCCAATGATGACCTAAATGACTAACGATGATAAATACAATCCACCTGTGTGTAATCAAGTCTCCGTATAAATGCACCTGCACTGTGATAGTCTCAGAGGTCCGTTAAAAGCACAGAGAGCATCATGAAGAACAAGGAACACACCAGGCAGGTCCGAGATACTGTTGTGAAGAAGTTTAAAGCCGGATTTGGATACAAAAAGATTTCCCAAGCTTTAAACATCCCAAGGAGCACTGTGCAAGCGATAATATTGAAATGGAAGGAGTATCAGACCACTGCAAATCTA
This sequence comes from Oncorhynchus masou masou, assembly GCF_036934945.1. Taxonomy (NCBI): domain Eukaryota; kingdom Metazoa; phylum Chordata; class Actinopteri; order Salmoniformes; family Salmonidae; genus Oncorhynchus; species Oncorhynchus masou. The sequence continues at coordinate 3,714,231 of NC_088232.1, read as the reverse complement.
CCAAGACCTGGCCGTCCCTCTAAACTTTCAGCTCATACAAGGAGAAGACTGATCAGAGATGCAGCCAAGAGGCCCATGATCACTCTGGATGAAATGCAGGGATATACAGCTGAGGTGGGAGACTCTGTCCATAGGACAACAATCAGTCGTATATTGCACAAATATGGCCTTTATGGAAGAATGGCAAGAAGAAAGCCATTTCTTAAAGATATCCATAAAAAGCGTTGTTTAAAGTTTGCCACAAGCCACCTGGGAGACACACCAAACATGTGGAAGAAGGTGCTCTGGTCAGATGAAACCAAAATTGAACTTTTTGGCAACAATGCAAAACGTTATGTTTGGCGTAAAAGCAACACAGCCCATAACCCTGAACACACCATACCCACTGTCAAACATGGTGGTGGCAGCATCATGGTTTGGGCCTGCTTTTCTTCAGCAGGGACAGGGAAGATGGTTAAAATTGATGGGAAGATGGATGGAGCCAAATACAGGACCATTCTGGAAGAAAACCTGATGGAGTCTGCAAAAGACCTGAGACTGGGACGGAGATTTGTCTTCCAACAAGACAATGATCCAAAACATAAAGCAAAATCTACAATGGAATGGTTCAAAAATAAACATATCCAGGTGTTAGAATGGCCAAGTCAAAGTCCAGACCTGAATCCAATCGAGAATCTGTGGAAAGACCTGAAAACTGCTGTTCACAAATGCTCTCCATCCAACCTCACTGAGCTCGAGCTGTTTTGCAAGGAGGAATGGGAAACAATTTCAGTCTCTCGATGTGCAAAACTGATAGAGACATACCCCAAGCGACTTACAGCTGTAATCGCAGCAAAAGGTGGCGCTACAAAGTATTAACTTAAGGGGGCTGAATAATTTTGCACGCCCAATTTTTCCGTTTTTGATTTGTTCAATTTTTTTGAAATATCCAATAAATGTCGTTCCACTTCATGATTGTGTCCCACTTGTTGTTGATTCTTCACAAAAAAATACAGTTTTATATCTTTATGTTTGAAGCCTGAAATGTGGCAAAAGGTCGCAAAGTTCAAGGGGGCCGGATATTTTCGCAAGGCACTGTATCTACCTCTTCCCTAGTCACCTGGCCACTGACCTCTGGCTGCTGGCTTCAGCTACTGCTGCTCATCTGCCTTCCATCATCAGTGTCATGTAAATGATCATAATGGCTAACAGCAGTATGATAGCAATATTATTACACACTGTGAGGCATAAAGCTGTGTGGAATTATTCAAACCTACAACTAAAATTAGCACAGTCTGTTATTTCTAGCTAATTGAGATTTTTTTCTGTGGAAAACAGGGGTAAATAATTCAAAAGTAAAACCTGTAATTTTGTGGGTGTACATAAATTATGTATATCAAATGACCAGCTGAAGCATCAGGAGAATACCAGATGTGAGCAACTCAAGCAAGCCATTCAGGTGAACTAGACCTATAGCTATATAGCCCTGAAAGTCGGGTATGTTTGACGTCATATATGATTGCACTTCACTGAAGCCTGTTCAATAAATGACTCTCCTTTGATTTTTCTAGTGAAATGTCGGTTTGATTTAGGCTGATGTAAGATGTGTATGGGTTCATCCCCAACCCCCACTGTACTGTAGATAGACTACCATCTACCTCCGCTGCTGAGAAGACAGGACGGCCTATTTAGTCTTTGTCTGCACTAGAACATTAGCATTACAATCAGTTCGGTCGAATCAGAATATCAAAACAAGAATTTGTGAATAGTTGATATTTATTCATTATGGGACTCTATGAATATTTACTTATTATTTAAGTGGTTGTAATCTCTCTCTCTCTCTCTCTCTCTCTCTCATTCTGTCTCTCTCTCTCTGCATCTCTGCCTCTTGGACCTAGACTTGGCGCACCGGTACCGCTTGCCGTGCGGTAGCAGAGATAACAGTCTATTACTAGAGTGGCTGGAGTCTTTGACAATTTTTAGGGCCTACCTTGTGTTTACAATGGTGTTTGTTCTTCACTGGTTGCCCTTTTTTTGTGGCAAAAGGTCACAAATATTGCTGTTGTGATGGCACACTGTGGTATTTCATCCAATAGATATGGGAGTTTATCAAAATATGATTAGTTTTCGAATTCTTTGTGGGTCTGTGTAATCTGAGGGAAATGTGTGTCTCTAATATGATCATATATTTGGCAGGAGGTTAGGAAGTGTTTGGGCAGTGTGCACATAGCCTGTCTTCTCTTGATGGGGACCTTTCTCAATAGCAAGGCTATGCTCACTGAATCTGTACATCGTCAAAGCTTTCCTTAAGTTTGGGTCAGTCACAGAGGTCAGGTATACTGCCACTGTGTACTCTCTGTTTAGGGCCAAATAGCATTTTACTTTGGTCATTTTTCTCTCTCTCTCTCTCTCTGTGTCTCTGTCTCTGTCTCTCTCAATCTCTCGCTCTTTATAGGTCCCTCTCCCACACACACACTCTCTCTCTTTCTCTTCCCTAATTTTCTCTCTCTCTCTCTCTCTCTCTCTCTCTCTTTCTCTCTCTCTGTCTCTGTCTAACAACCATTTGACAACGTGATGGTCTTGGTCTGTTCGCTTTAGACTCGAGGCCTTATCATGACTCCACCCAATTCCTTCTCTTTAAGAAAACTGCGTAGGAGGGTGAACTAACCCGGAAAATAGCATCTGTGATCCTCAAGAACAGCTATTTAATCGTCCTCTAGCGACAGATTATTCAACTCAATGCTGAAGGAAGATATTTATTTTAAGGAAATTTGAGACTCCTTCTCTTCATATACATTATGTACATATGGCCTCTCCATCACATACAGCTACATTCTAAACCCCCATGCCCACTAACATCCCTGGTACCTGATCAACTACTAGGTTGATTGTTTGTGTCGTAATCCCACATCGCACGCTAAGTGGTGAAGGGAGCATGTTGTGTTTGCATATCACCACGGGCATTTCTGACAACTCAATTCTGGTCTCGTTGTCATTCCAGTCGGTCTGACAGATCCAGATCCCGATCTTGTCAGATCTGGAGCGCTTTGAGGGGGATTAGAGAGGCCGCACATGTGCACGATTCAATTGGAAAGTACTCACTATACAGGCTCTTTGGCTCGGTCTCCCATCTCATTGAATTGGGGCATTCCCAACTCAGACGACTCAGTGACATTATGGGAGAGAGGGATACTATGGTGTGTGTTTGGGGGTCCCAGTTGTGTGGGTGGGTGAGAGTGATATTAGGAAGTTTTTTTTTCTGAAAGTATTTTTTGCTCCATTTTTGATTGTATAATTTATATCAGGGATGGGCAACTTTGATTGGGTTGGTGTAGTATTGCTGCACATTTTGCCATGGGGCGTAGAGAAAATGGTGTCGTTTTTTTAAAATGGTGTCGTTGCTGCAATACTACACATTTTTCCACAGGGCGGAGAAAAGATTTTGAAATGTTTTAACTGATTTCATTAAATTCCACTAATTTTACTATGGGGCAGAGTGAAAAATATGCATTTTTACAGCTCATTTCCTGCAATTCTACAGATATTGCCATAGGGTGGAGGAAAAAGTTTGCAGTTTTTAATATGATAACTGATGATCAATGGGCCCCACCCGGGTGGTAATTCGACCCTGCTTACTACAAGTTTAGATAGTTGGCCTCTAGACTAATTTATCAATCTAAAAATGTTTTGCTGACTTGGGTTAATTGAGTTACTGTTGAAGCAAAACCAAATTTGGAATTACGAAATTGCACATTGTGTATTCTGTTATTTTAACTCTCAACAGTAAGTTGAGACCCCGACTGAATTTATAAATATTTTTTTAATGTGAAATTGGTCCGTGGGCCAGTTGCCCAACCCTGATCTATGATCTGTGGGGACTGACTGACGACAGTAATCTGATTACAACAAAATGAACTGTAATCAGTTACGCTACCAGCAAAAATATTGTAATTAGATGATAGATACCTTCGAATAACTAGAGAATTACTTCTTAGAAGTGTGATTAAAATCATGTTTGCGAAAGCATGTTTGCGAGAAAAAAACAACATTATGACACCTTTCTGTTTTCTCAATGACATTCAATTCAGCATTGGAAATATATATTTTTTTTACCTAAAATTACTGATTACAAATTTTGGACAGGTAACTATTTAAAGAAACCTATCCAATCCTGTGTGGAAGTAATGTATCTAAAGGAGTGGGCAGTGGCTGTGAGGATATTATGATACTGGGATATGAGCGTTGTCTTTTTGGATACTATGTGTGTTTTATCCTCATTATCGGTCTATATTTTGATTGTATCATTAGTATTTCCTCTGGGGTACTATACAGATGTAGGATCTTAATTCAATCACACATTTCTGTTGCAGAGAATTTTCCTCCACAGCAGGAAATACAAACTTGTAGTGTATTTGAGGTTTTTTTTAAAATTCAGCCCCTACAAAAAAGTTGGTTTATAATTCACATCACAATTCACATACTGGCTCAAATTAAGATCCTACATCTGTCGCTAAAAGAGTGGGCAGTGGCAGTGTAGTTAGTGGAACACTGGGATATGAGTGTTGGCTGGGTTGGCTTTAGCGGTTGGCTGGGTTGGCGTGGTGATGATACTGCATCGCTCCCGGGGTAATTTCTTCCCTGTAGGCAGACACCTTTCGGGGAAATTATGTATAGCAACAATTGATGATTGGTTGAAATGATAGAACCCATGGGAGATTTACATTAGTAACGGTTCAATTTCATGTTTCTGTAGAATGGTGTGATCACAGTTTGGGGACAAATGGTGACCCTGTTTTCTTGATAACGACAAACACAATATAGCCTTGGATCAAGGTTTTGAGTTGATATGTTTTCATTGGCGTCTCTTCTTCCATCATTCATTCTTCCCTTCTTTTCTGTCATAATGTTTGTGTTACATCATTTTTTATGTTTGACTGAATACTCAGTTCTTGCAGACAAATTATGTGGCTTTAGGTACATTGTATATTTCAGAAGTCTTTGTGCAGCTACAGATGTAGGATATTAATTTGATCACCCTGTTGTAGAAAATGTCAAATCTGTAGTGTATTTGTGGTTTAAAAAGGCTTCTAAAGTTTGTAATTTTCACTTTGAAATTTCAGACTTGATTTTCCCTTTCATAAAAATGTATCAACCTCTAGAAAAATGTCCATTAATTATAATTCACACAATAATTTACATTTCCTGTTGCTGCAGGGTTATTTCTCTGCTTTAGCAAACTGGATCAAATTAACATCCTACATCTGTTTGACAACAGTAAGACTGTGGTTATTCTGAATACAGGCAGCTACTTGAAAATAAGATGTTTTTCTTCACTTACTCGCCTGGTTAAAAAAAGGTTAGATCAAAAATAAAGTTAATATTTTATAGTCCTTTCAAGATGGTTATAGTAGGCTAGCACACTGACTTGGCTAGTTAAATAAAGGTTACATTTTAAAATAAATGTAAAAAGAAAACAGAGGGCTTGGGTCCTGAGAGTACTGCGAGATTGCGAGCTAGCCTGGACAGCTAGCGCCATGGATGGATCCAAACAGAAAAGGCAATTTGGGGGAGTGAGAGGGATAGCTATCCCTCCATCGAGTCATCAACATTGGGTCTACAGTCCTCTTAAGGGAGGTACGTATAGGCACGAGCTAGAGGGTTATTTAGCACTGGTGTGACCCATTTGGTTTGTGCTGCTACAGTACAAGCCTCCCTTTGGCAGCTTGTGAGTAAATCATTAACGACTGCAAAGCTCCTGGAATTAGTATACCCCCAGAGTGCTAAAGATGGCATAAAACTGCATGAAAGGGAAGACTTCTGTCCTGGTTGCAGGGTACGCTATGTGATAAAGTGAGTTCTGTTAGAGTGTGAATCAGGGGCCATGTTGTGATCACGGCTGTGCAGGACAGAGAGATCGGTGTTGATTTCAACAGAAAGAGCTGTTATGTTATGGCTATTCTTCTATTGTCTTACGTCAAATACAATACAATGGACACTAGCACACAAATGTATGTGGACACCCCTTCAAATGAGTGGATTCGGCTACTCCAGCCACACCCGTCGCTGACAGGTGTATACAATCAAGCACACAGCCATGCAATCTCCATAGACAAACGTTGTCAGTAGAATGGCCCGAACTGAAGAGCTCAGTGACTTTTAACGTGGCATCTTCATAGGATGCCACCTTTCCAACAAGTCAGTCCGTTGCCAAGGTGATGGTGTTGTAGTGTAGTGTGGTCTAGTGCTGGTTCCTCAACAGCTGTGATGACTACACCACAGGTCAGGACAGGTCTGTAATGCCTTTGGGCTGCTAGTGATAGCTTGCTGAAGGTGTGAGGAACACGGCCCTCTCCAATGTCACTGTGATGATGGTGTGAGAGGGAGGTGTGTGTATTTAAGAGAGAAAGAGGAAGGAGGATTGTCCTGTTAAATTATACGCTGTCAAAATATTCTCAAAACACTATGATTGTGTAATGAAACCATGAAAGGTAGTGTACCTAGCCTGAGATATGGTGTTTGGAGGGTGTTTGAATATAAACCTAATGCAAGCGTTATGATACACAGAAAGTGGTTTAAAACAGTTGAAGTACTCTGAAACACCCAAAGTGGTTCTTAAATCTGAATATTGGTGTTTTTAAGAGAATGTCATGAAAACACTTTTGGGGGTTTCAGTGCATGTAAAAGGTAGCATCAAAACACAAAACAATATTTTGCAGACTGTGCCTCTCATACAATCAAATGGTAAAGAAATGAAAATGTTTATAGCCTAAATATTGATTGATGATAAGGGATATGGATTTTTTTTTGTGGAATTCCACCTTCATTTTTTTAATGCTTTGTTTAGACAGATTATTATAACAGGAGAGAGAGAAGGTGTGACAGTGGGACAGGCGGAAGCGGGAATTGAACCCCCGACTTCTGGGGTAGTAAGATGGTACATTTCATTGGAATTTAATTAGCATGTTATACACTCAACCACACAGCCACACTGTAAATGATTTGTTAATTTCATTTTACCCCAACATTTTAAAATAAATGTAATATGTTGCTCAAAAGATGGAGAAAATTGAGTTATTGAACTCATTGGAAGTCTGCTTTAAATCTCTTTGCACTTCTTATCTTGACATGTGGCTCTGTTTTCAGAGGACTGTGGGTAATTCAAACATTTTAGACTTATTCATTATTGTACACAATGTTGCATGCAACTGTAAGTGTTGTTACTGTGAAGTGGAAACGTCTAGGAGCAGCAACGGCTCAGACGCAAAGTGGTAGGCCACACAAGGTCACAGAAAAAGGCCTGTCGAGGGCATGAAGAGTGTAGCGAGTAAAAACTCACTACCGAGTTCCAAACTGCCTCTGGAAGCAATGTCCGCACACAAGCCTAAGATCACCATGCACAATGCCAAGCGTCAGCTGGAGTGGTGTAAAGCTCACCTCCAATGGACTCTGGAGCAGTGGAAGCGCATTCTCTGGAGTGATGAATCATGCTTCACCATCTGACAGTCCAATGGAATATGGGTTTGGCGGATGCCAGGAGAACGCTACCTGCCCAAATTCATAGTGCCAACTGTAAAGTTTGGTGGAGGAGCAATAATGGTCTGGGGCTGGTTTTCATGGTTCGGGCTTGGCCCCTTAGTTCGGTGAAGGGAAATCTTAATGCTACAGCATACAATAACATTCTAGATGATTCTGTGCTTGCAACTTTGTGGCAACAGTTTGGGAAGGCCCTTAACTGTTTCAGAATGACAATGCCCCCACGCACGAGGCGAGGTCCATGCAGAAATGGTTTGTCGAGATCGCTGTCGAAGAACCTGCACAGACCCCTGACTTCAACCCCAACCCCATCAAACACCTTTGGGATGAATTGGAACAACGACTGCGAGCCAACATCAGTGCCCAGCCTCACTAATGCTTTTGTGGCAGAATGGAAGCATGTCCCCACAGCAGTGTTCCAAAATCTAGTGGAAAGCCCCAGAAGAGTGGTGGCTGTTTATAGCAGCAAAGGGGGAACCAACTCCATATTAATGCCCATTATTTTGGAATGAGATGTTCGATGAGCAGGTGTCCACATACTTTTGGCCATGTAGTGTATATCTGTGCTATAGACAACATACACAAATGTAGGATCTTAATTTGGGTCAGTTTACTGCAGCAGGAATATAATCATGGCGCAACAGGAAATGTGAATTATTATGTGGATTATAATTAATGGACGTTTGTGTAGGGTTGGTACATTTTTCGATAGGGGAAATCAAGTCTGACATTTTATAGTGCAAATTACAAACTTTAGAAGCATTTGAAAACCTTGAATGCAGTACAAGTGTGTATTTCCTGAAATGCAGGAAATTTCTCACCAACAAAAGAGTGATCAAATTATGATCCTACATCGGTACATACAATGATATCATCTTGTTATTCATATTCCATTGTGTATCATGTCAATAAACACAGAAGACATTGTAGCGTTGTCTTGAAAAGCCCTATAGGAATAAAAACAAGGCTAATAATAACAATTCCATCATTTATGAATCACTCCATATGCTTTAGATTCCAGACCCGCTGAACTACAACCATGTCCCACCGACACCTCCAATATAAACCTCTCCATAATATTCTGCCACAGCACACTGTGGGGAGATTTATAACGGCTGGCCACAAAGCCACAATTGAGCAATTTATCTTTTCCGCAGTTACGATACAGTAGCCATAATCTCTGTCATATGGAGCCACTCCACTATGTCATCCTTGGCTTTCATCCCGTAGATTAAAAAATATTTGTCATAATACGATCAGCAGCTTGCCTGTTAACTGTGAAGCTGAGATATACAGTGTATTTTGTTTAATGGTGGATGTGATTGGGGGACGTCGTTTGGCGGCCTGTGTGTAGGATATCGTTCATCACCTGCCTAACAACCTCTAGTCACCTTGATGGAAGTGTCTGTTAATCCATGCACATGCATATCGTCTTAGCGACGAGGCCGGACTCAACATAATGAGGTTTCATACACCAGATGAATCCTATTGGTTAAGCAAACGGAAGCACCATCATCCAAGGGAGGGATGCCTGAGAGATGGCAGTTGGTTAATATGCACGATCAAAGATATGGACGCTGCTCTGTAGAAAGGGTTTCTGTAGATACATTTGTCGAGTTATAATATGGGTGCCTCGTTCAAAGGTAACTGAACCAGATGTCTGGACAGCTTCACAGTGTCATTCTATTCAAAACGATGTGTTCATTTGCACTTACAATGGTAGATTGAAATACGTCCTTAAGACTTCGAAGCTACTTGTTATTACTCCTGCAATTTCCCTATTTTGAGTTTTGTGGGTTTTGTGGGTACTCCACTCTGACCACACTCTTCAATCATCTTCCAGGGCTTACAGACTATCACTCTCGCGCTCCTCTCTAGTCCCTCTAGTCTCCCTGATGCCACTTAGGTCTGATATGTCCTCCTTATCCTGGCTCTCCTAAATTACATTTTACCAGCAAGGCCATAAGAGTTGTCCAAACTCATACTAGACTTTGTATAAAGATGCATGAGTCCCGAGCTCTATTCCTAAATCCACACTAGCAAACCAATTCAAATGAAGCACTGTTTATGTCATGCATTCAAGGGTGAATATCAAATCAAATCAAATCAAATCAAATTTATTTATATAGCCCTTCGTACATCAGCTGATATCTCAAAGTGCTGTACAGAAACCCAGCCTAAAACCCCAAACAGCAAGCAATGCAGGTGTAGGAACATAGTCCCTGATATGAATCTATTACAGGGACAGAGACAGGGACTGATCAGTCATGGATCACTGGCCTTGCTGGACATCTCTCTCTCTCTCTCACCGAGGAAGGATGGGGAAATTATCAAGGGCAAATTGACAAGCGGCTGTAGATGAGTATGGATAATAAAAGCCCTTAGATACCAGACCACCCCCCTCCTCTCCACCTATCCACAGCATCCATAACATCCCAACTACCCTCTCTCTCACCTTCGTCATCTGTCATACCCTCTCACCCACCCACCCACGCAGACTTTCAAACTTCTCACCCTCTCTCGTTCTCTCACCACAAGCTCTGAGCCTGACTGAGAATGTTGACAGTGGCAGACATGGCCTGGCGATGAACTTAGCAACCATAAGAGCTCTCTCTTTCTCACTGTGGGTCAGAAGAACATTTGCAGATACCAGCATCGACTTCACATTCACCAGGATATTTTGTAATTAGACTGTAAACCTCCAACCAGGGGGCGTTTTGAGTTCTGAAACTATGTGGCATATGCCAGTTTGAGTCACCAGGCACTCTAGGCAGGCAAGTGGTTAAAAACCTGTGGAACTGAGTTTATTAGGGTAAATAAATCAACCTGCTCCAAAGAGGAGCTTCGCGTTTTCCCTTAAAGATGCACTCCAGGATCTTAAGAACAAATTCGTAACAGATTGCGAGAATTGGATCTGTAAACATTTCACAAGCATTGCAAAATTCTGACAACTTCATACGAATTGTAAAATTCGGAAGTTAAAACACAAAATGGATGGCTTAGTACACAAATAATGGCGAACCGTTTTGGCTTGTGAGCCCCACTTTCAAAACTACTGGCTGAAATTATAGAGAAGTTTGAGAATCATTCCTTAACAGGATAGAAAGAACTATCAGGAGAGCAAGGCCAGTGCTTTAGCGCTAGATGGCATACAGCAAGCAATTACGGAGCCAGCTAGGAGAAGTGGCATGTCATGTGTCACTGTTTTATAAATTTTTATTAGAAATAAGCTGCCTGACAGCCAACATCTTTTTTTAAAATATGTCTTTGCTCTTTTACTGTTCATACACTGTTAAAATGAAGTGCTTTGTAACACCAAAACTACTGGCAACTGAGCTGCCACCAACGTGAAGGAGACAAAACCTTAACTTTGCTGGAGTATTGAAACATGGTCCTGAGATGTTCTGAAACATTACATGGCGTGTTGTAACACCACCTAATCACGTGTTGTAACACCACCTAATCACGTGTTGTAACACCACCTAATCACGTGTTGTAACACCACCTAATCACGTGTTGTAACACCACCTAATCACGTGTTGTAACACCACCTAATCACGTGTTGTAACACCACCTAATCACGTGTTGTGCAACACCTTTGCCAAGGGCCGGGAGCACTAACAGAAAAGGCTGAAAACACAATTTTGGTGTTTTGAGATCTGTTAAGTGCAGAACTTTAGTACCTTCTCTTTAGGTGTTGTTTCCGCTCTATACCCTGTAAACACTATGAAGCTGTTTCGAGATCTGTTAAGTGCAGAACCTTAGTACCTTCTCTTTAGGTGTTGTTTCCGCTCTATACCCTGTAAACACTATGAAGCTATTTCGAGATCTGTTTTGTGCAGAACCTTAGTACCTTCTCTTTAGGTGTTGTTTCCGCTCTATACCCTCTAAACACTATGACGCTGTTTCGAGATCTGTTTAGTGCAGAACCTTAGTACCTTCTCTTTAGGTGTTGTTTCTGCTCTATACCCTCTAAACACTATGACGCTGCTTTGAGATCTGTTAAGTGCAGAACCTTAGTATCTTCTCTTTAGGTGTTGTTTCCGCTCTATACCCTCTAAACACTATGACGCTGTTTCGAGTCTAGTGCATAATTAGATACCTTCTGAAAGTATTTTAATGTTTATGTATGTGATCATTTGCCAGTTTAACCCAAACCACCAGCAGTGGGTAGAGGTTTTACGGTAAACAGGGCAGGATACTGTATTTGTCTCTACTATTAAAAGTGGGAAACGTGGGAATGGCTCATCTCATCATTCAATGTGATTTTGCCAGATGGTTTTGATGCCCTTTCATCATAATACATTAGACTACACCTCGTGGCAGAACAAGCTGCCTAATAGTAATATAGATGGTACTTTTCTTTCTTCAAGCATGCATACAACATTGTGTAAAATAATGGATAGGTCTAAAATGTTTGAATTACCCACAGTCCTCTGGGAACAGAGCCACATGTCAAGATAAGAAGTGCAAAGACTTCCATTGAGTTTAATCACTCAATTTTCTCCATCTTTTGAGCAACATATTACGTTTATTATAAAATGTTGGGGTAAAATGAAATGAACAAATCATTGAAATCATTGAACTCTCCTATTAATAATCTGTCTAAACAAAGCATTGAAAAAATGAAGGTGGAATTCGACAACAACAAAAAATCCATAATCCCTTATCATCAATCAATATTTCGGCTATAAACATTTTAATTTCTTTACCATTTGATTGTATGAGAGGCACAGTCTGCAAAATATTGTTTTGTGTTTTGATGCTACCTTTTACATGCACTGAAGCCCCAAAAAGTGTTTTCACGACATTCTCTTAAAAACACCAATATTCAGATTTAAGAACCACTTTGGGTGTTTCAGAGTACTTCAACTGTTTTAAATCACTTCCTGTGTATCATAACACTCGCCTTAGGTTTATATTCAAACACCCTCCAAACACCATATCTCCTGACCCCTCCTGTCTCAGCCTCCAGTATTTATGCTGCAGTAGTTTATGTGTCGGGGGGCTGGGGTCAGTTTGTTATATCTGGAGTACTTCTCCTGTCCAATTTGGTGTCCTGTGTGAATCTAAGTGTGCGTTCTCTAATTCTCTCCTTCTCTCTCTCTTTCTCTCTCTCGGAGGACCTGATCCCTAGGACCATGCCCCAGGACTACCTGACATGATGGCTCCTGGCTGTCCCCAGTCCACCTGGCCGTGCTGCTGCTCCAGTTTCAACTCTTCTGCCTTATTATTATTTGACCATGCTGGTCATTTATGAACATTTGAACATCTTGGCCATGTTCTGTTATAATCTCCACCCAGCACAGCCGGAAGAGGACTGGCCACCCCACATATGCTCTCTCTAATTCTCTTTCTTTCTCTCTCTCGGAGGACCTGAGCCCTAGGACCATGCCCCAGGACTACCTGACATGATGACTCCTTGCTGTCCCCAGTCCACCTGGCCGTGCTGCTGCTCCAGTTTCAACTGTTCTGCCTTATTATTATTCGACCATGCTGGTCATTTATGAACATTTGAACATCTTGGCCATGTTCTGTTATAATCTCTACCCGGCACAGCCAGAAGAAGACTGGCCACCCCACATAGCCTGGTTCCTCTAGGTTTCTTCCTAGGTTTTGGCCTTTCTAGGGAGTTTTTCCTAACCACCATGCTTCTACACCTGCATTGCTTGCTGTTTGGGGTTTTAGGCTGGGTTTCTGTACAGCACTTTGAGATATCAGCTGATGTACGAAGGGCTATATGAAAAAATTTGATTTGATTTGATCTCAGGCTAGGTACACTACCTTTCATGGTTTCATTACACAATCATAGTGTTTTGAGAATATTTTGACAGCGTATAATTTAACAGGACACTCCCCCTTTCTCTTTCTCTCTTATACACACACCTCCCTCTCACACCATCATCACAGTGACATTGAAGAGGGCTGTGTTCCTCACACCTTCAGCAAGCTATCACTAGCAGCCCAAAGGCATTACAGACCTGTCCTGGTCTGTGGTGTAGTCATCACAGCTGTTGAGGAACCAGCACTAGACCACACTACACTTCAACACCATTACCCCCATCACCTTGGTAACATCAATAAATCATTACAGACAATTTTCACATGTGTAGAGACTGGATTTCTGATAGCATCAGTAAAGCCTGTCAAACTGACAGGGACAGGCCAAATAGTCTGAGTGCATGAGTGCTCTGTTTGGCAGGCTAAACTTGGAGTGCATGCCTGCTGCCCTATGCCTGCTTATCATCTGAATCCAGATTGGTTTGACAAAAACATGGCACAGGACATTTGATTGTGAATGTGTGTGTGTCTGTAGTACAGCACACACAGATGCAACCACCTCCACCCAGCTGTGCTGAACACCCTGCCCATGGCACCACACTGCCAGTCCCCATCAGCCTGGCATCATACACCCCCTTTTTACTCACGATCTTACTCGTCATCCCGTGTGTGTGCGTGCAGATCCGACTTGTCCTCATCCATGATATCATACGCATACTGATGTTCTCAATATTGTATACATGAACGGACATATTACTCATATGAAGGTAAGCTTTGGTTGAAACGTCACATTCCCTAGCAGTAACTCTATCCTAATTGTCCATGTTCGAAAATCCATGAATGTACTATTTATTTATTTATTAAGCTTTCCTGACTGCTTTGCTCATGGTCGTAGTAGTGGATAATGATACTTGAAATCAATCATGAATAACAGTCAATGTTGTTGTTTTGTAATATTCTGTGTAAAATAGTAAATAGTCACGTGTGTCCCCAGACAGCCCAACCACTCACTGGACCCATATGTTCACTTGGCTACGCATGCCTCTCTCTAATATCAATATGCCTCGTCAATTACTGTCCTGGTTAGTGATTACTGTCTTATTTCACTGTAGAGCCTCGAGCCCTGGACAATATGCCTTAACCAACCATGTTGTTCCACCTCCTACATATGCGATGACATCACCTGGTTTAAACATCTCTAGAGACTATATCTCTCTCATCATTACTCAATGCCTAGGTTTACCTCCAATGTACTCACATCCTACCATACCTTTGTCTGTACATTATGGCTTGAATCTATGCTATCGTGCCCAGAAACCTGCTCCCTTAACTCTCTGTTCCGAACGTGCTAGACGGCCAGTTCTTATAGCATTTAGCCGTACTCTTATCCTACTTCTCCTCTGTTCCTCTGGTGATGTAGAGGTTAATCCAGGCCCTGCAGTGCCGAGCTCCACTCCTACTCCCCAGGTACTCTCATTTGTTGACTTCTGTAACTGTAAAAGCCTTGGTTTCATGCATGTTAACATTAGAAGCCTCCTCCCTAAATTTGTTTTACTCACTGCTTTGGCACACTCTGCCAACCCGGATGTCTTAGCCGTGTCTGAATCCTGGCTTAGGAAAACCACCAAAAACCTTGAAATCTCCATCGCTAACTATAGCATTTTCCGTCAAGATAGAACTGCCAAAGGGGGCAGTGTTACAATCTACTGCAAAGATAGCCTGCATAGTTCTGTATTACTATCCAAGTCTGTACACAAACAATTTGAGCTTCTACTTCTAAAAATGCACCTTTCCAGAAACAAGTCTCTCACTGTTGCCGCTTGCTATAGACCTCCCTCTGCACCCAGCTGTGCCCTCGATACCATATGTGAATTGATTGCCCCCCATCTATCTTCTGAGCTCGTGCTACTAGGTGACCTAAACTGGGACATGCTTAACACACCGGCCATCCTACAATCCAAGCTTGATGCCCTCAATCTCACACAAATTATCAATGAACCTACCAGGTACAACTCCAAATAAACACGGGCACCCTCATAGATGTCATCCTAACTAACTCACCCTGCAAATACACCTCTGCTGTTTTCAATCAAGATCTCAGCGATCACTGCCTCATTGCCTGCATCCGTAATGGGTCAGCGGTCTAACGGCCTCCACTCGTCACTGTCAAGCTCTCCTTAAAACACTTCTGCAAGCAGGCCTTTCTAATTGACCTGGCCGGGGTGTCCTGGAATGACATTGACCTCATCCCGTCAGTAGATGATGCCTGGCTATTCTTTAAAAGTGCCTTCCTCACCATCTTAAATAAGCATGCCCCATTCAAAAAAAATGAACTAGGAATAGATATAGTCCTTGGTTCACTCCAGACCTGTCTGCCCTTGACCAGCACAAAAACATCCTGTGGCGATCTGCATTAGCATCGAATAGCCCCCGTGATATGAAACTTTTCAGGGAGGTTAGGAACAAATATACACAGACAGTTTTTTCAAACAGAAATTTGCATCCTGTAGTACTAACTCAAAAAAGTTCTGGGACACTGTAAAGTCCATGGAGAATAAGAGCACCTCCTCCCAGCTGCCCACTGCTCTGAGGCTAGGAAACACTGTCACCAGCGATAAATCCACTATAATTGAGAATTTCAATAAGCATTTCTCTATGGCTGGCCATGCCTTCCACCTGGCTACCCCTGCCCTGGTCAACTGCCCGGCACCCTGCACAGCACCCGCTAAAGCCCCCACCATTTCTATTTTACCCAAATCCAGATAGCTGATGTTCTGAAAGAGCTGCAAAATTTGGACCCCTACAAATCACCCGGGCGAGACAATCTGGACCCTCTCTTTCTAAAAAATGATCTGCCGAAATTGTTGCAACTCCTATTACCAGCCTGTTCAACCTCTCTTTCATATAGTCTGAGATTCCCAAAGATTGGAAAGCTGCCACGGTCATCCCCCTCTTCAAAGGGGGTGACACTCTAGACCCAAACTGCTACAGACCTATATCTACCCTACCCTGTCTTTCTAAGGTCTTCGAAAGCCAAGTTAACAAACAGATTAACAACCATTTCGAATCCCACCGTACCTTCTCCGCTATGCAATCTGTTTTCAGAGCTGGTCATGGGTGCACCTTAGCCACGCTCAAGGTCCTAAACGACATCATAACCGCCATCGATAAGAGACATTTCTGTGCAGCCGTATTCATTGACCTGGCCAAGGCTTTCGACTCTGTCAATCTTATTGGCAGACTCGACAGCCTTGGTTTCTCAAATGATTGCCTCGCCTGGTTTACCAACTACTTCTCTGATAGAGTCCAGTGTGTCAAATCGGAGGGCCTGTTGTCCGGACCTCTGGCTGCCTCTATGGGTGTGCCACAGGGTTCAATCATTGGGCCGACTCTCTTCTCTGAATACATCAATGATGTTGCTCTTGCTGCTGGTGATTCTCTGGTACACGACACCATTCTGTATTCTTCTGGCCCCTCTTTGGACACTGTGTTAACTAACCTCCAGACGAGCGTCAATGCCATACAACTCTCCTTCCGTGGCCTCCAACTGCTCTTAAACGCAGGGGAAACTAAATGCATGCTATTCAACCGATCACTGCCCGCAGCTGCTCGCCTGTCCAGCATCACTACTTTGGACGGCTCTGACTTAGAATACGTGGACAACTACAAATACCTAGGTGTCTGGTTAGACTGTAAACTCTCCTTCCAGACTCACATTAAGCATCTCCAATCCAAAATCAAATCTAGAATTGGCTTCCTATATCGCAACAAAGCATCCTTCACTCATGCTGCCAACATACCCTTGTAAAACTGACCATCCTACCGATCCTCGACTTCGGTGATGTCATCTATAAAATAGCCTCCGACACTCTACTCAACAAACTGGATGCAGTCTATCACAGTGCCATCTGTTTTGTCACCAAAGCCCCATACACTACCCACCATTGCGACCTGTATGCTCTCGTTGGTTGGACCTCGCTTCATACGCGTTGCCAAACCCACTGGCTACAGGTTATCTACAAGTCTCTGCTAGGTAAAGCCCCACCTTATCTCAGCTCTCTGGTCACCACAGCAGCACCCACTCGTAGCACGCGCTCCAGCAGGTATATCTCACTGGTCACCCCCAAAGCCAATTCCTCCTTTGGTCGTCTTTCCTTCCAGTTCTCTGCTGCCAATGACTGGAACGAACTGCAAAAATCTCTGAAGCTGGAGACTCACTAGCTTTAAGCACCAGCTGTCAGAGCAGCTCACAGATCACTGCACCTGTACATAGCCCATCTATCTACCTACCTCATCCCCATACATAATTGATTTATTTAGCTTGCTCCATTGCACCCCAGTATCTCTACTTGCACATTCATCTTCTGCACATCTACCATTCCAGTGTTTAATTGCTATATTGTAATTACATTGCCACCTGCTCCTTTGCACCCCAGTATCTCTACTTGCACATTCATCTTCTGCACATCTACCATTCCAGTGTTTAATTGCTATATTGTATTACTTAGACACCATGGCCTATTTATTGCCTTAACTCCCATATCTTACTTCATTTGCACTCACTGTATATAGACTTTTTGTTTTCTTTTGTTCTACTGTATTGTATTGTATTCCATGTGTAACTCTGTGTTGTTCTATGTGTCGAATTGCTATGCTTTATCTTGGCCAGGTCGCAGTTGCAAATGAGAACTTGTTCTCAACTAGCCTACCTGGGAAAATAAAGGTTAAATAAAAATGTTAAACAAATGTGTAATCTATGGCTGCTATAGCTTACACATGAGGCTGATCTGGACAGCAACTCGACAAGTAACATCTATTAAATGACAACAAATTCGTGCTGTAATATGTCAATGAAACAGAGCGAGAGGGAGAGAGAGAGAGAGAGAGAGAGAGAGAGAGAGAGAGAGAGAGAGAGAGAGAGAGAGAGAGAGAGAGAGATGGGGGATGCTCATGCAGTAATGACGTTCCACATCAGTGCTTGTCTAATTGAAGCTTTAGCGTGGCTCTGCTGGAACATTTATAGGAGCGAGTGGAATAATGCGCTGTCAGTCACCGGTGCCGCGCGCGTCTGGGGCGGGCTCTCTATGCCCCCGCTCTTCAAGACCGCTGAGATGTAGTGAATGTGTCAAGAATCTGTTCAGCCTCCGAGCGCTACCCCAAATTACTGGTATTCCTACTTTAGAGTCGTATTTCAGAATATACTATGCTCTCTTGTTGGTGTCGTTGCTAGGTCGGTAAAACCTGACCAGTTATGAGTAGTGAAGTAGATTAGTATTATGTGGGATTCCGAAACTGTTATGCGTTTGTGTTTACCGTGCGCCACGAGCCTGCCGCGTGTTGGATTGTGTCGACATCAGTTGGAGCACTGTCCACGGTGCTGAAAGTCAAGAGTCTTACCCTCAGTGGCGAACAGAGGCAGTTGAGGCGTTCCCGGGTACATGCATATGCAACTCAAATCTTGAGATGACGCGGAAAAGGCTGCACTTTGTAGCTGTATGGGGATTCTTCGCGTGGGAAATAGCTGTGTTGCTAAGGTAAGGGAGTTCGGCAGCAGCCAACATTACGCGGCTTGATTTACTCACACTGATTGTTGAAGTTCCCGAACTGTTTGATTACTGTTAGGTGCTTTGAGTGCGCCAATGATTTGAGTGGTTCGCAAATAGGCTATATGACCCTAAAACACTGGAAGCGTTCAATACGGAGTGGATTTTCCTCTCACATTCTGGGATTGGGCTACAGGCACATAGATAAAAGAATCATATCAAGTATAAAAACCTCTAAGAGAGTCATCTATTCATGATGTTTTATCTCGACAAACATACATGTAGTGATCCTTCCGCGAGGGATTTTGGCCATTGCTCAACAAATCAGTCAGAAACGGTACGATCATGATGCACGCGCGGTTCAGTATTCGTGATAAGTGAATTCAATTTCTGTCTGTATTAAATGTAGACCCTGTAAACTGCCTGCGTATTTCTCAAGTCCCCGTTTCCCAGGAATTCGATCGTTATGCTCAGTGTGCTGATCTGATCCTGACAAGGATTTCTCTTCTCTCTCTCAGTAACAGGTGCCGTAATCGAGAAATCTCATGGAATTTCTGGGCCGAGATCAAAGAAAAAGCCGCTTGAATTATCAAAATAAATTGTATATTTGCATGCAATCCGAATGAGCAGAATTTTATATATATATATGTAACACCTTATATGATTGACAGTTATTAACGCTTAAACACTAAGGGCTATTGGATGTGAAAGTGAAGGTATTTGTAGATTAAAGTTATAACATAAGCTTTCTCACATAGAAACATAGAAACAATCTTTATAGTGCAATTATGGTCCCAGCCAGCCACTGTCATTTGTTATGTAATACAACATGCTGGAGAGGCTGGTCAAATATTAGGGCTTTAATATTAAAGCTTCTCTCTCTCTCTCTCTCTCTCTC
Source organism: Oncorhynchus masou masou (assembly GCF_036934945.1). Lineage (NCBI taxonomy): Eukaryota > Metazoa > Chordata > Actinopteri > Salmoniformes > Salmonidae > Oncorhynchus > Oncorhynchus masou. Next base: position 3,694,497 of record NC_088232.1, on the reverse strand, counting down.
TCTCTCTCTCTCTCTCTCTCTCTCTCTCTCTCTCTCTCTCTCTCTCTCTCTCTCTCTCTCTGATACATACACGTGTGGCCACGAAACATGATATGAAACATTGATAGATACAACAAAAGCCTTTTTCATGTTGATACAACTCAAGCACATACCCAAGTCTACTTACCATCTAGAGAGCAGGTTACACATGTCTGATCCACATATGTTTGCTCAAGCCAAGTGTTCAGATGTCAGTTTGGTTAATGTGTAACACGCTTGACAGTCTACCCACGTCATAGGGCCATGTTAATTGACATTAGGTCAGGCTTGACAAACAGCTATGCTCCAGAGCAAACCGTCGGGACCATTCATCTCTACAAAACACACGGCATGTTGCAATATCTTATTCGTGGTAAGCGGGCTGGACTCCCCTTTCAATAGCCACTCTCTCTCTCTAGGGATATCTCTAGCCCACCCACTTCAATACTCTCTTCCCACTTCAATACTCTCTCCGGCTCTCATTCCTTCCCTGAGTCCTTCTCAACTAAGCACAGTACAACTCCACAGAGGTAATGCAATTGCTGCAAAGTCTAATCCCACTCAAGCCGTGCATCACCGCCACCAACACAAGTCTTCTCAGTCAAAGGCCCCATACATGCACTGTCGATCATCCTCCATTATTTAACGACGCAATGCATTATTCTCGTGTGATGTGTCTGTGATAGTAATGGTCCTCCGCTGGCATCCCCCTGTATTGAATTATTGATATCACGGCACCGTAAGCGGTCAAAAGTGGTACATTCTTTAGGCTATCGGGTACCATTTGGGATGCAGGCCATGCCTGTTGCCACGTCCCTGACTGGCACACACTGCAATGTGTATTGGTTTAGTGTCAGCTCAGAATCCAGGGAGACTGGAAAGTTTTCTATAGGGTTTATAGTGTTTAAAGCCTACACCCCTCAACCAAGAATAAGCATCTGACCTATATATACTCGGGATTCTAATTACACATATAATCTGAGTCCCAGATGGCACCCTATTCCTTACATTGTACACTACTTTTGGGCCCTAGTCAAAAGTACTGCACTATTTAGGGAATAGGGTGCCATTTGGGACTCATATTATATGTCTAATTAGAATCCCGAGGATATATAGGTCAGATGCTTATTCTTGGTTGAGGGGTCTAGGCTTTAAACACTGTTCTCCCTCATCTTCATTACTCTAGGCCTGCATAGCAGCCATTCCATGTTGGAGCACTTTACTTCCCCCTGTGGGTTTGTCACTTCACTTGAATGGCGAAAGGGACTCTTTGCACACTGTGTAGGATAAGCTATGTACTTGCAAATGAAACATTTATGGGAAAGTCTGTCTATGTTTTGCTGGCCAGATAGATCTTCATCAAGGGAGACATTTCACTTGGGTACCGAGGCCACTGCAAAGCTTGCACTGTGCTGGGCATTGTGGTCCGCGAGGGGTGCTAGCTTCCCTCTAGAGCAGACCCTTGTCCTGTACTATGGCAATGTGGAGCAACATGAGCAAACGGTCAGAAACCATTGAAGCGGCATCAGACAGGGTTGTAGAGTTGGTGGCAAGGGGCATGGTGAAGAGGGTAGGGGTAAGCCCTGGTAGGCACCATTTTAGAGGTAGTATTCCACTATAAAGCTCTCTGTCATACCAGGGTCGGGAGAGGAGAGAGCGGTGACCTGGCGGGCAGTACTACCGGGAGAAGTAGTGGATTCCATTTTTAGCACTCAAATAAAATAAAATAAAATTGTATTTGTCACATGCGCCAAATACAACAGGTGTGGACCTTACTGTGAAATGCTTACTTACAAGCCCCAACAATGCAGTTTGAAGAAAATAGAGTTGAAGAAAATATATGCTAAATAAACAAAAGTTTAAAAAAATGTAAGTAACACAATAAAATAACAACGAGGCTATATACACTCTTGTACTTTCACGGGATTCCTGACAACTCGACAAGAAAGGGATGTTTGGAAAGCATCTCACATATCATTCTGCTCTGCTGGAAGTTTGCCTCGTCAGACTTTTGTCCTGCTTCTCAAAATTGAATGACCTCCATTTGGGCTCTTTATAGGATCTGTTTTTTTGAATCCATGTCGTTGCTGGGACTGCTTACAAAATGGCAGTCTGAGGGAGAGGATGTTACAGGCAGACTGGAGTTTTGGGAGTTGGATTTTTAGAAAGCAGAGCTTTTAATATTTCACTGTAGATTTCATGCTTGGACTCATTCGTGTTCCCCTGCGGACGTTTAGGCAGGCAGTCACTATATTTTGGCGAGTAACTCATGTACACCAGGCTTTCCCAAACCTCTCCTGGAGTCAGCCTACTCCTAGCCCATTCCACTTATTTAATTTATTCCACAATTGGAACCTTATTCAACTAATCAAGCTACATGGCTGTGTGTTCCCGAGGAGAGGTTTGGGGAATACTGATAAACGCTGATAGGCTTTTTCAGCCCAGCCCAGTGAGTCATTAACTTAGAACAAAGAGTCTAAATCACTGATAAACGCAAACAGCTAGGCTTCTTCAGCCCAGCCTCGTGAGTCGTTAACATAGAACAAAGACTCTAAATCTCCAAATCCTCTGTCGGACAATCTGACATAGAATGTCATCAGAACCCATGTGGTGTGTGCATCTACTGTGTGTCTATCCGCCCTCACTGGGACACACACACACGCACACACACACACACACGTTTGTTTGTGTCCTCAAATCCATCCCCCTGGGTTTAGTTTAACATGCGCTGTTTTACGTGCACTGCCGTTCTGTACGTGCCTGCCCTGTGGGGATTACTAAATGATCTTTGAGGTAAACAGCGAGTGTTCCTACGGCACACCGGGCATTACCGTGCCAACCAGCGGGCGACACACGCAGGCGGGCCACACCACGCAGAGAGAGCACGCTGGAGGAAACCTATTTAAACTGTCATATATGGTAATGATGATATGCTCATTCATCCAAAACGATTTACAGTTCAACACCTAGTAATATTTATACATGTGTCCAATGCAGGAATCAGGCATCGTAGAAGCAGTTCAATCTGTAATCTGATAATATAATATGGTCGTTTAGCAGACGTTGTTGCGCAAAAGTGATTAACAGTTGAACATGTAATTATGTTTAGTGTCCCATGCAGGAAATCAAACCAAATCCCAGCTATGGTAGTGCAAACGAACACCATGCTCAGCCAAACATACTGAGGTCACTAAGAAGCACCTTCTTGACTGCCGTCACTCAACTTCATCTCTTTCCTTGTACTATTCAGCACTGACAGTTAAGGTCCTGTGTCAAGAGGGAGATGTGCAGCTGTTAGTGATGGGGGTGTTTTGAGAAGTCAGGTTTCTGTAGTACAGAACTATCTGTCTCTGTCTCTGTCTCTGTCTCTCTCTCTCTCTTCTCTCTCTCTCTCTTCTCTCTCTCTCTCTCTCTCTCTCTCTCTCTCCCTCTCTCTCTCTCTCTCTCTCTCTCTCTCTCTCTCTCTCTCTCACTGTCTCTGTCTCTTCTGTAACTCTTCACGGATTGAGGACTCACGGCAAACAAGGACTCATGATTTTAGCAATTAAAACAGTATAATATATCAATCCCTCCCACTCCTCTGTGTCTCAATGTTTGTTTGAGAGTACATTTCCCATCCTCCAGCTGATAAGAACATAAGGTATTGGAGGATCTCCTCTAACCGAGCTTTGACCAATTGTAATACTGTTCAGTAATGTGTTGTTGGCTGGAAGATACCTTTAACCATTTGACCCCTATTTGGTGTACAATTCTAAGTGTAAATGCCAGAGAAACCCTTGGGGACTCTGGAATTGGTGTCAATTATCTGGATACTCTTTGGCTACGTTTACACAGGCAGCACAATTCTGCCTTTTCTTCACTTATCGCTGACCAGCTAGCAAGTGTCTTCACTGATATTTTCAACCTCTCCCTGACCCAGTCTGTGATACATGCATGTTTCAAGCAGACCACCATAGACCCTGCGCCCGAGAACGGCAAGGTAACCTGTCTAAATGACTATCACCCCGTAGCACTCACATCTGTAGCCATGAAATGCTTTAAACGCCTGGTCATGGCTCACATTAACGCCATCGTCCCAGATACCCTAGGACCCACTCCAATTTGCATACCGCCTCAACAGATCCAAAGATGACGCAATCTGTATTGCACTCCACACTGCCCTCTCCCACCTGGACAAAATTAACCTATGTGAGAAGGCTGTTCATTGACTACAGCTCACCGTTCAATCACTAAGCTAATGACACCTCCCCCTGCAACTGGATCCTGGACTTCCTGACAGGCCGCCCCCCAGGTGCTGAGAGTAGGCAAACACCTCCGCCACACTGACCCTCAACACGGGGGCCCGCCGAGCTCCCTGCCGTCCATAACCTCTATACCAGGGGGTGTCAGAAGGAGGCCCTGAAAATTGTCAAAGACTCCAGCCACCCAAGTCATAGACTGTTCTCTCTGCAACCGCACTGCAAGTGGTACCAATGCAGCAAGTCTGGAACCAACAGAATCCTGAACAGCTTCTACCCCTAAGCCACAAGACTGCTAAATAGTTAAATAGTTAACAGCTACCGAGACTAACTTTTTTGACTCATCACGTACACTGCTGCTACTGCTTATTATCTATCCTGTTGCCTAGTCACTTTACCCCTACCTAGTTGTACATATCTATCTCAATTACCTCGTATCCCTACCCGTCCACTTGGTACTGGTATCCTGTGTATATAGCCAAGTTATCGTTACTCATTGTGGATTTATTCCTTGTGTTATTATGTGTTCTATTATGTTCTAAATCTTTCTCTCTGCATTGTTAGGAAGGGCCCGTAAGTAAGCATTTCACTGTTAGTCCACACCTGTTGTTTATGAAGCACGTGTTAAATCAAATGTGATTTGATTTAATTTGGTCTTTTTGACCAATCCGATCAGCTCTGAAAAAGATCTGATGTGGAAAGATCGGAAGAGATTGGTCGAAAGACCAATAGCTGGAAAGAAATATCAGAATTGGGCTGTCTCTGTAAAACCAGCCTTAGTGTATTAGCCTACATCCCAAATGGCAACCTTTTCACTATAGTGAACAACTTTTGATCAGAGCCCTATGTCAAAAGTAGTTCACCATATAGCGAATAGGATGTCATTTGGGACGTAGGCTTTTTCCTCTAGTGCATTTACAGGTGTGTATCAATCCATTGTGGAAGAATATAAGATGTGACAATAAAAGCTGGATGTTGTGACAGGCAATCTATGTTTTGGGGAAAAGTGATGAGCACTAAGGTTGAAATTGGTTTTGAATGGTGTGCGCTCGTGTGCGATTGTGTGTGTCTGAGTTTGTCATGTGGGTGCCTGCTGTCTCTCTGGCCCCTGCACTTTATTGGTTGTCATGAATGTGGCCACACTGGCTTGCTGACTCATACAACCCTGGTTGTGTCTTACACACACAAACACATACACACACTCACACACACAGTGACTCAACCCTCTGTATCAGGGCGATTGAGTGAGTGGCCTGTGACAAGGTGCTGGACAGGCCTGAAAGGGTCTCCAGTAAGAAATAAGGCATGAGAACCTGGGGATTGTCATACGATAACTCCCGAGGCGAAGCCCATAGATGGGAGTTACAGTCCTTAGATGGCAGTCACAGCCCTTAGATGGGAGTTACAGCCCTTAGGAGGGAGTCACAGCCCTTAGATGGGAGGTACAGCCCTTAGATGGTAGTTACAGCCCTTAGATGGGAGTTACAGCCCTTGAATGGTAGTTAGAGCCCTTAGATGGGAGTTACAGCCCTTAGATGGTAGTTACAGCCCTTAGATGGGAGTTACAGCCCTTAGATGGGAGTTACAGCCCTTAGATGGGAGTTACAGCACTTAGATGGGAGTTACAACACTTAGATGGTAGTTACAGCCCTTAGATGGGAGTTACAGCCCTTAGGAGGGAGTTACAGCCCTTAGATGGGAGTTACAGCACTTAGATGGGAGTTACAGCACTTAGATGATAGTTACAGCCCTTAGGTGGGAGTTACTGCCCTTAGATGGTAGTTACAGCCCTTAGATGGGAATTACAACACTTAGATGGTAGTTACAGCACTTAGATGGGAGTTACAGCCCTTAGATGGGAGTTACAGCCCTTAGATGGGAGTTACAGCCCTTAGGAGGGAGTTACAGCCCTTAGGAGGGAGTTACAGCCCTTAGATGGGAGTTACAGCACTTACATGGTAGTTACAACCCTTAGATGGGAGTTACAGCACTTACATGGTAGTTACAGCCCTTAGATGGGAGTTACAGCCCTTAGGAGGGAGTTACAGCCCTTAGATGGGAGTTACAGCCCTTAGATGGGAGTTACAGCCCTTAGATGGGAGTTACAGCCCTTAGATGGGAGTTACAGCCCTTAGATGTGAGTTACAGCACTTAGATGGGAGTTACAGCCCTTAGATGGGAGTTACAGCCCTTAGGAGGGAGTTACAGCCCTTAGATGGGAGTTACAGCACTTAGATGGTAGTTACAGCCCTTAGATGGGAGTTACAGCCCTTAGATGGTAGTTACAGCCCTTAGATGGGAGTTACAGCCCTTAGGAGGGAGTTACAGCCCTTAGATGGGAGTTACAGCACTTAGATGGGAGTTACAGCCCTTAGGAGGGAGTTACAGCCCTTAGATGGGAGTTACAGCCCTTAGATGGGAGTTACAGAATCAGTTCCTTGTTTCTTGGGCCTTAATGCTTTTATAAAATGGTTGTCCACATATAAAAAAAAGATGAACAACATGTTTTCAGAAATGTTGTTGTATTGAGTAAATGTGTAAATTAATTTTTCCACCATACAAAAGAGTGCGGGCAAAAGTCAGTGGTTAGTTCTGAGATTGTGAAGTTGCTCACCAACTGCGCTGGTTGTTCATTTTATCCATTCTATTTGCAGTGGGTAGCGATGCTAAACAAATCACTGGCATGCAGCCATAGAAGGGTTAGCTGACAACATCACTGATGCGTGTGCTTCAATGGGGCGGAAGGCCGTGTGTTGTTGTGATTCTGGATGGCCAGATAGCTAGCGATAATGACAAGAAGCTGCAATGTGTGGAATCATAGGTGGTTCGTTTCAGCTAGTTTTATATTTTTCTTAATACCATGACTTGTTTTGACAGATGTCACGTCTATGCTAATATGCCCCAAAAAATTGCTGACTAGCTAACCAACAACTGTAATGATGTATTTTGAGAGACAACAAGTGCTCTTTGTGCAAATATATTTATGTTTTCAATAAACATCAGAGACAAAATCTAATTTACATATTTCAAGTTTTAATGTCACTAAACAACCACATTATCTACGCATGCTAGCTACTTCTCCTTTGCTAGCTAGCCCACTAAATCACACCAAGCAGGTGAAATGACAGCCAACTATGTGCACTTTCATTTGTTTTACCTTCGTTTACATTGCCAATTCTTTGCATATATCCATTAATGATCCTGATAAATGAATTGGCGTGGATCAGAGAAGTCTCATCACGTTCATATGCATGGCACAGTGGAGATCATAAAAAAGTGTAGCATTATTCCGGAGGTCAGAGGCAGACAGCAAGGTTTAGACAAATCCCAACTGTTGCAAACCAAACGCTAGCCTGGTAGCATGGTCAAATATTGTCTAGACACTTTTTTCCACGGGAGATGAAGCTTATAAATGGACTGCCGGGGCTGTGGGAAAGTGGATGCGCATTGATCAATCTAATGGAACTGTTAACAGGCATTACCTGGATAATTTGGGGATTGTGGTGCTATAACTCCCTGCTATCAACCAATCAGCTTCCGGGGTCCAAACAACCCGTTTCAAAATATGTCATAGCAGCTCACATGGTCACTGTGCTCTGACATGGAGGTCCCAGGAGATAAGCTCTGGAAGATAGATATCTGCCTGCTAGAACTATCAACCATGTCCCAGGAGATAAGCCCTGGAAGATAGATATCTGCCTGCTAGAACTATCAACCATGTCCCAGAAGATAAGCCCTGGAAGATAGATATCTGCCTGCTAGAACTATCAACCATGTCCCAGAAGATACACTCTGGAAGATAGATATCTGCCTGCTAGAACTACCAACCATGTCCCAGGAGATAAGCTCTGGAAGATAGATATCTGCCTGCTAGAACTACCAAACATGTCCCAGGAGATAAGCTCCGGAAGATAGATATCTGCCTGCTAGAACTACCAACCATGTCCCATGAGATAAGCCCTGGAAGATAGATATCTGCCTGATAGAACTACCAACACTCACAGAGCCTGATAGTGGCTCTTCTAAAGCACTGTTATAAAGCTTTAAGGAGGTTCGAAGGTGTGGTTATGATCTAAGCTCTGGTAGATATCCGCCTGCTGCCATTGAACTAACAACACTTTTAACATTGTCTGGCTGGTGTCCCAGTGGACGCTCTAATCTAAAACACTAGTATGCAGCTGGATGGCTTTCTTTGAGATACATGTGACTGTGATGTAAGGTTCTGGATATGAGAGGGAAAAGAGCAACTGTCTGCTTGATGGCTCGTTTCACTGACTTGGCCTGTATTAACATGAGATGGTTTACAAGAGGCACTATGGATTTTTGCCTTGCATATCTACACCAGCTAGCTACTGTACATTCCCTTGAGCCTGCCTGTCTGAGTCAATTGGATATATCCGTCTTCCTACTTGAGCTTTAACTCTGAGATATACAGATAGCTAAGTAACTATACATCTGCATGGTCTTCTCATCCCCCCCTACATGATGCTAGGGCAGATGTGAAACCACATCTGTGCCCTCTCTCTCCAGATAGGGCGACTCACTGGCTGCTCGCTGGAGCGGAATGTTCCGGGTGTAGGGCAAGGGGCATGAGGCGGGCACCTACACTACCCGCCGTGGCACAGATAGCTGCTCATTTATAGTCCTGGTCTATTCCCTATATACAGTGCACTTATTTTGACCAGGGCCCAGCCATAGTTCCTCTGCTCCATTATACTGTAACTATACTTCCAGGTGTGCTTTGGGACAATTCTATAACATACTTTTATGTCTCCCCTCTAACTCACAGTTTCTATGCTCCAGCAGTGGCTCTGCCATTCTAACTCTACTTGAATGTGTGCTTTGGGACGATTCCATTCTATGTTTTTCAGTGTCTGATTTGCCCTGCTTAGGGACACATCCATTATGTTTTACCATTGACTACATTAGCACATAGAAGCTGTACGCTTGACGCCGCTGGCTCTCTGACTCTCGGTAATAACTCTCTCTGCGAAGAGAGAGAGAGGAGAATCTGGGGGTTTTAACTCGATGCGCTTCCTTCTTCCGCCCTCCGTCAGCCTTGTGTCACTGGCTTGCATTTTAACAGATTAAGGAGGGGAAGCGTTGAGTTATTGATGACGTTTGCCGGACGCTTTGCTCGTTGCCCCAACGCTCTTTTCTTTCTTGAAGTTATTTTCTCTCTCTTTCTCCCCCTCTCTCTAAATGGGCAAACTGTCCCCCCCCCTCTCTGTCTTTCTCTTCCCTCACACTCCCTGTCTCTCCCTTTCACTGTCTTTTCGCTGTGTGAAAATCTTCAGAGCAAAGCAGAAGCAGCTAGCTGGCCTAGTAAGCTGCTTAAAACTATGTTTATTTAAGTTATCTCAGAGCTATGGAGGATCTGGAGCAGAAACATTCAGGCCTGATTTCACTGCATGGCAGCACTAGCTTAATGCTAATGCTATGCATGCACACACACACACACATTTTATATATATATATACACACACACACACACACACACAGTGCATTTGGAAAGTATTCAGACCCCTTGACTTTTTCCACTTTTTGTTACTTTACAGCCTTATTCTAAAATGGGGGGAAAAAATCATCACTCTTCACACAGTTCCCCATAATGACAAAACAAAATCAGGTTTTTATATTTTTTTTATATACAGAAATACATTATTTACATAATTATTCAAACACTTTTCTATGAGACTCAAAATTGAGCTCAAGGTGCTTCCTGTTTCCATTGATCATCCTTGAGATGTTTCTACGACTTGATTGGAGACCACCTGTGGTACATTCAATTGATTGGACATGATTTGAAAAGGCACACACCTGTCTATATAAAGTCCCACAGTTGACAGTGCATGTCACAGCAAAAACCAAGCCATGAGGTCGAAATAATTGTCCGTCGAGCTCCGAGACAGGATTGCTTTGAGACTTGGGGAAGTGTACCAAAAAATGTCTGCAGCATTGAAGGTCCCCAAGAACACAGTGACCTCCATCATTCTGAAATGTAAGACGTTTGAACCACCAAGACTCTTCCTAGAGCTGGTCACCTGGCCACACTGAGAAGTCGGGGAGAAGGGCCTTGGTCAGGGTCACGTCTGGGAGAAACCTGGCGCCATCTCTATGGTGAAGCATGGTGGTGGCAGCATCCTACTGTGGGTGTGTTTTTCAACTGCAGGGAATGGGAGACTAATTAGGATTGAGGAAAAGATGAACGGAGCAAAGTACAGAAAGATCCTTGATGAAAATCTGCTTCAGAGCACACAGGACCTCAAACTGGGGCGAAGGTTCACCTTCCACCTGGACAACGACCCTAAGCACACAGCCAAGAAAATGCTGGAGTAGCTTCGGGACAAGTCTCTGAACGTTCTTGAGTGGCCCAGCCAGAACCCGGACTTGAACATGATCGAACTTCTCTGGAGAGACCTGAAAATAGCTGTGGAGGGAAGCTCCCCATCCAACCTGACAGAGCTTGAGAGGATCTGCAGAGAAGAATGGAAGAAACTCCCCAAATACAGGTGTGCCAAACATGTAGCGTCAAACCCAAGAAGCCTTGAGGCTGCAATCGCTGCTAAAGGTGCTTCAACAAAGTACTGAGTAAATGGTCTGAATACTTATGTAAATTTGATATTTCAGTTTCTAAAAACCTGTTTTTGGTTTGTCATTATCTCATTTTAGAATAAGGCTGTAAAACATAACAAAATATGGAAAAAGTTATATATATACATATATATGGATAATAGGATTTATAAATCCTATTATCTATATATATATATTAATCCTATTATCTTAAGAACATAATGTTTATTGCATGAAAATAGTGTTTTCTTCTTGAATTATGATGAAACACTATTTTAATGCAATAAACATTATGTTCTTAAGATAACAGGATTCATGATGGTTTTGACATAAAGAGGTTAATAACGCCTTAGCTCATTTAAACCCAACTCACCCGTGTAGAATGTGGAGACAAATACAAGAACAATGTTAATATTAAGTCGAAGAAAGCCCCTCTTTTGACAGAGGATATGTTTTTGTGTTGACAGTGATTCAACCCCTCTGTGTTCTGTAGATAACCAAGTGGTAGAGTGAATAGCCCAGTTTTTAGTGGCCTACTGAGTTGACTGAGTGAGCACATCAAGAGTAAGTCAGGGTCAGGCATGGCTGCACTGAACACACACACATAGATACATGCACACACACATACACACACACACGCACTGGGCTTTGTCATATGGCACACTGCCAAAAGATTCCCAAGCAGACCTTTATTTCACCCTTTAGCTTTTAGAAATAGAGTGAACTGGACACTGAAGCATTTCTCCCGACAGCTTGTTATATGAGTTCTACAAAGATACTAGAAAACAATGGAATCTAACCCAACCTGGGTAGTGTTTCTTCTTTACTTACTTCTATACAACTGCATGACCCGAGGAGGTAGGGTCAGTGAGCGAGTGAGCAAGCAAGCGAAAAGGCCAGGCGGTTAGCCCAAAATAATCATGTCGTGCCACTCCGCAGCCATCTCTTTACCCATGGATGTGCCTGTGACTCTGCCATTTGAGCGAATCCCAAACAGCTGGGCTGCAGCCTGTCGCGTTCTCTTGTGAGGCAGGCCATTCCGGTGTCACCTCCCTTGAGTTGTCATCCCCTTCATCCGTAACCCTCCGTGACACGCAGGGGTGACACAAGGGGCAAGGGGGAATGGTGCAAGGTCAAGAGGTCAGCGGGCACCGCTGTCCATGCTGACATGTTGCCTGAGGGGCTGGAGGGTTGGCCCAGTGTCAGCCTAGTGTCCACTCAGCGTGTGTCTGCATCTTATTGTATGTGTGTCTTTGTGCGTGTGTGTATGACAGGCATGACCCTCATTGTAATGTCCTTGTGGGAACAAGAGTACAAACTGACACTCTGGAGAGGAGAACACGTCGCAGAAGATGAGAAATGCCAGCGAAGGCCCGCTGTTTTGTCACTAGTCATTGTAATCAGACAAGGGAGAGGCCTGGCTGGAGCTCAGGGAAAGAGAAGGCAGTATATTACCACCACATTACGACGTCAAATACTATTTGTCTCTCAGCCTGGATATCTCTTTGGCCTGCTGAATGATATGAACAGCAAGCTTTGTTTTCTGCATATAAGAAGTCTTAGATATATAGAAACAATTATCACATAATCCCAAATCTTTTCCCCACCATAATATGTAATATACCCCGCTGGAGCAGATCTGAATGGCTTCTTCTTTGGTGGTTGAGGCGGCAGTCAAACTGGCGTTATATATCGTAATGGTGAATCGCGCTGTGCATTTGATAGGCACTGGAAACAAGGCGGATAAAGCCCAAGAGGAGTTTAGTGTGAGCCTGCTTCATATGCAGGCGGATGAGAAGGAAGCAAGGATCTGGAGGGAGGCTTTAAATATACCTGGTAGCAATTAGACTTCACAAGGAATCATTTTTTGACTGTGTATCACTAGGCTAGAGAGACTAGAGCATCGCTATGGCAATAAGACTAGGGGGGTGGTTTGTATTCTTGTGGCTTTATGTTTACGAAAGAAATGAATCAATAGCTGTGGGTCATTTCTGAGACAAACTGCTCATCTTGTGGGTTGACTCTGAAAAATAAATAAACACACAGAGAGAGATATTGACGCGAAAGTTTTCCATGCACAAATTACGGTGACTCAAGTCATTATTGTGAGTTTTTGTCAACATAAATGCATTATACTGCAGTTGTTGCTCGTTGGGGTCCTCGATCTACGCAGTGATGGGGTTTACGTTTCAATATGAACTTAATGTTACTAGTAGGAATGAAAAATAAACTTCTACTTCTTCACTTTGTTGGTTTGTGATAGATATCGTTTCGTAATGACCCCCTGACTAATCATCAAACAGGCAAAGCATCAATACAGAACTAAGATTGAATCGTACTACACCAGTTCTGACGCTCGTCGGATGTGGCAGGGCTTACTAACTATTACAGACTACAAAGGGAAGCACAGCCACGAGCTGCCCAGTGACACAAACCTACCAAATGACCTAAGTTACTTCTATGCTCGTTTCGAGGCAAGTAACACGGAAACATGCATGAGAGCACCAACCATTCCGGATGACTGTGTCATCACGCTCTCCGTAGCTGATACGAAAAAGACCTTTAAACAGGTCAACATTCACAAGACCGGAGGGCCAGACGGATTACCAGGACGTGTACTCCGTGCATTTACTGACCAACTGGCAAGTATCTTCACTGACATTTTCAACCTGTCTTTGAAATACCAACATGTTTCAAGAAGATCATCATATTCCCTGTTGCCCAAGAACACTAAGGTAACCTGCCTAATGACTACCGACCCATAGCACTCACGTCTGTAGTCATGAAGTGCTTTGAAAGGCTGGTAATGGCTCACATCAACACCATTATCCCAGAAACCCTAGACCCACCTCAATTTGCATACCTCCCCAACAGATCCACAGATGAAGCAATCTCTGTTGCACTCCACATGAATGTTTCCCACCTGGACAAAAGGAACACCTACATGAGAATGCTATTCGTTGACTACAGCTCAGCATTCAACACCATAGTGCCTTCAAAGTTCATCACTTAGCTAAGGACCCTGGGACTAAACACCTCCCTCTGCAACTGGATCCTGGACCGTCCCCAGGTGGTAAGGGTAGGTAACAACACATCCGCCACGCTGATCCTCAACATGGGGGCCCCTTAGGGGTTTGTGCTCAGTCGCCTACTGTACTCCCTGTTCACTCATGACTGCATGGCCAGGCACGACTCCAACACCATCATCAAGATTTCCGATGACACAACAATGATGAGCCAGCCTATAGGGAGGAGGTCAGAGACCTGGTCGTGTGGTGCCAGGACAACAACCTCTCCCTCAACATGATCAAGACAAAGGAGCTGATTGTGAACTACAGGAGAAGGAGGACTGAGAACACCCCCATTCTCATCGACAGGGCTGTAGTGAAACAGGTTGAGAGCTTCAAGTTCCTTGGTGTTCACATCACCAACAAACTATCATGGTCCAAATACACTAAGACAGTTGTGAAGAGGGCACCACAAAACCTATTCCCCCTCAGGAGACTGAAAAGATTTGGCATGGGTCCTCAGATCCTCAAAAAATTCTACAGCTGCACAAACGAGAGCATCCTGACTGGTTGCATCACTGCCTGTTATGGCAACTGCTCGGCCTTCAACAGCAAGGCACTAAAGAGGGTAGTGCGAACGGCCCAGTACGTCACTGAGGCCAAGCTTCCTGCCATCCAGGACCTCTACACCAGGCGGTGTCAGAGGAAGGCCCTACAAATAGACTCCAGCCACCCAAGTCATAGACTGTTCTCTCTGCTACCGCACGGCAAGCGGTACCGGAGCGCCAAGTCGAGGTCCAAAAGGCTTCTTAACAGCTTCCCAAGCCATAAGACTCCTGAACAGCTACCTACATGTACATATTTCCTCAATTACCTCAACGAACCACATTGACCCTGTACCGGTACCCCCTGTATATAGCCTTGCTTGTTATTTTACTGCTGCTGTTGAATTGTTATTAATGATTTTTTTTTTCTTAAAGCATGGTTGGTTAAGGGCTTGTAAGTAAGCATTTCACTGTAAGGTCTACACCTGTCGTATTCGGCTCATGTGACATATAAAAACAAGCGATTGATTTAGTGATAGCGCTGACGTCATCCATGTATTCATATGGAGGACTCCTGATGGAACATTAAGTATTTAAATTTGAAGCGTGCCATATTGTTGAATGGGGTTGAATGGCACCAAAGTGGCTATAACTAGCAAAGGATCACGGTCAATATAGTCGTTTTCATCCAGCCTAAGATACAAAATGCAAAGAGCGTGCATGAGGGCCCGTGTGATGACAAATGTAGTAATCAGAATGGATCGCAATTTAATTAAATATCTCGACATGTAGCAAACTTAAAAATAAATCAAACTTTAAAAATAATCGAACTTGATCAAAAATAAACACATTTTAGAGCACAAAACGGCTGTCTAAAAAATGTTGTTTGGCAGTTCTGGCGATCATTATTTACACATGCTTTCTAGGACAGACCCGGACTTTTGGCCCTGCTAGGTTACTACACAGTAGCCGACCAGCAGAGCTCGTGACTTCACACTCCAGACCGTACACTGGGGGCCTGGTCTGAATGGATAGTTACATTTACATTACATTTACATTTAAGTCATTTAGCAGACGCTCTTATCCAGAGCGACTTACAAATTGGGTTCAGAGCTTCTGCTCTTTTCTATAACCTGTAGGGAACACAATACATTTCTCACTCATGTGTGGCACACATTGGGATATGGTGGAGGGGATGGGTAGTGTATATATGCTAGTTAAATACTGTAGTGTTTACTATAGTTTTAAAAAACATTAATGTTTTTGCGCTGACATAACTGTAGTATTTGCTACAGTGTTGTTTTGGTGGATAATACTGTAGTATTTACCATAGTATTCTACAGTATACTAGAATATGCTATAGTAAATACTACACATGATCGAGGGATACTACAATGTGCAGTATAGTATTCTACAGTATACTAGTAGTACTGTAGTATTCTATAGTGAACTGTAGTATTTTTTCATGTGGGAGGTTAGACATACACAGCCTTTTATTACCTGCCGTCTTGTATTACCTGCTGTGTTCTGAAGAGGCCAGATCAGGGAGAAACCATCCACTACGAGAGGGACGACAGTAGAGACAGCATGTAACACATGTCCCCCTCACTCTCTTTCTCACTAGGAAAGATCTTTCTGACATCAGACATCATGGACATTTCACTCGAATTCACTCGATACAGTACATCTGAAGAGATTCTCTCCCTCTCTCTTTCTCTACCTCTCTGCCTCTCTATCTCTCTGCCTCTCTAGCGCTCTTGCATCACCAAACAGCCCAACGGAAGACTTGTCACAGTACCAAGGCAATGGACTCTAGTCTATGTTTGTCTTTAGCCCTGGAATGATTAGATCTGTGTTTTCTGCCTCAGATGGTTGATGTGAGGCTAACGTGCTGTAGAAGAGGATATTAAATTGTCAGAGATATGATGGCAGAGTCGTGCTGTATATCGATGTCCCAGGGAGCCCATCAGTCCTGGCTGGTGGATTGATCGCTAGACTGGCTGAGGTTGGTATTGATGTTGTGGAGCCCCAGTCAAACACACACACACACACACACACACACACACAATCAGTCTATTGTGCAGACAGATATATTTCAGACAGATATGGAAGCATTAAGTACATGGATTAAATGAAGTGTGTATGAGTGTTTGTGATAGGTTGGGAGGGCTTGCGTGGCTATGTTTGAGTGTGTGCCCAACTGATTTTAAAACCGGGTTGTCTGTGAGCCACACTTTGTGAGCCTGTTGAGCTAAAGCCAAGGAATTCAATGGGGAAATTAACACAAGTCTTCAGGTCTCAGCCAAGACTGCATGACTTGAAGGAATCACTTATGTTACATGTGCATTTGTGAAGATGTATTGCAGAGTTGGAGGCTCTCAGGGTGTGTGAAGATGTATTGCAGAGTCGGAGGCTCTCAGGGTGTGTGAAGATGTATTGCAGAGTTGGAGGCTCTCAGTGTGTGTGAAGATGTATTGCAGAGTTGGAGACTCTCAGGGTGTGTGAAGATGTTTTGCTGAGTTGGAGGCTCTCAGGGTTTGTGAAGATGTATTGCAGAGTTGGAGGCTCTCAGGGTTTGTGAAGATGTATTGCAGAGTTGGAGGCTCTCAGGGTTTGTGAAGATGTATTGCAGAGTTGGAGGCTCTCAGGGTTTGTGAAGATGTATTGCAGAGTTGGAGGCTCTCAGGGTGTGTGAAGATGTATTGCTGAGTTGGAGGCTCTCAGGGTGTGTGAAGATGTATTGCAGAGTTGGAGGCTCTCAGGGTGTGTGAAAATGTATTGCTGAGTTGGAGGCTATCAGGGTGTGTGAAGATGTATGTGTGTGTGTGTGTGTGTGTGTGTGTGTGTGTGTGTCTCAGTCGAGTAAAGAATTTCAAACACAGATTCAACCACAAAGAACAGGCAGGTTTTCCAATGCCTCGCAAAGAAGGACACCTGATGGTAGATGAGTAAAAAAAAAGCAGACATTCAAAGCCCTTTGAACATGGTGTTCAAGTTATTAGTAACTTTTCAGATGGTGTATCAATACACCCAGGCACTACAAAGATACAGTCCTTCCTAACTCAGTTGCCGGAGAGGAAGGAAACCGCCCAGGAATTTCACCATGAGGCCAATTGTGACTTACAGAGTTGAATGGTTGTGATAGGAGAAAACTGAAGATGGATAAACAACATTGTATTTACTCCACAGTACTATCCCAAATGAAAGAATGAAAAGATATTCCAAAACATGCATCTTGTTTGCAACAAGGCACTAAAGTAATACTGCAAAACATGTGGCAAAGCAATTAACTTGTCCTGTGTCATTAACTTGTCCTGTGTCATGACGTTGGCCTGGGGGATAGGTTTATGACAGTCATAAATACCTCTTCCCCCCTTTTTCCTCTCTCTACCCTACTGAGGTTACATTTTTTTTAAAGCCTTGGTTAACATAGAGGTTCTGGGAACATCAGAATGTGGGGGGAAATGAACTATATTCTAGTAATCTGAACAATTGAACATATGCGGTGGTACTTAATGAATATGATGTCAGTTCGGTTGTCATCTGAGACGTTCTCATCAATGATAAGATGACAAACTCTACAGTGGGAAGTCTACACATCAGAGTTATCGTATTCACATGGAATTGTTGTTCAATTTAAATGTTTGAATATGAAATTATTTGTGATGGGATGAAATGTGATTTTAGCTTCTAAAATGTGAGATGTGGGTTTTCATAAGTTAGGGCTGCTCACTCAGTGGCCCGCCTCTGTGAAGGGAAATGGGCGATAAAACTTTTCAAACACGCCCTCTTTTCCCTTCCTATATAAGTCCTTGACGACAACATAACTTCCTGTTCCGATGAGGTAGGATGACGGTCCTATGTCAGAATGGTTCAGAATGAAGCCAACATCAGCATGAGCTTTGGTTGCGAATGGTATGAACTTTGAACTCTTATTCACTCCAGAAGTGATACCTCCTAGCTGTTGAGTTAGCGACCGCAGCTGCAAACGCAGGTTAGGAAGGAACAGACAGAGTATACTGTCTATCACACAACGACGTTACTACAATGTATCCAATTGACAACTAAAGACATTCATCAAAGGACAAAGGACTCGGTTTGGCAACACGGCCTTACATCTACCACCAACCTACTGAAGCGCAGCTCAGAGTAAATATTTGTTGCATTTTCCTTTTCCAAATGGGCGGTAATTTAGAATGCATAAGATACTGTATTTATGATAGCACAGCTTTGCCTTTGTCTTCCCTTTCACTCAACCCAGCCCCTTTTCCTTTGTGTAACAAGCAGTCATATCTGTTCTGCCCGCCAGAGACGTTTTCCTTTATGACGTCATTTGTAATCAAGTTATGATTAATTGTGTGTATGTGAATCCTGTGTGATTAGTTAGGTATTTGGTAAATAAATAATTAAACCCAATTTTGTATTACTGATTCAAATTGTTAGCCAGGGTTCTTGCAGATAAAATAATTTCCAACTTTCAGATTATGAGACTGAAGTAAAATGAAGATTAATGTTGACTGCTATTGATGTAAAATATTAAGAGTTTATTCGGAAGATAACAGCTCTATAAATATTATTTTGTGGTGCCCGACTCTCTAGTTACATTTACATTTACATGATTAGCTCAATCAGGTGATATTAATTACGGAGAAATTATTTTATAGAATAGCATGTCTTATCAATTAATCCGGCATAGCCAAAGACACGACACCTGACTACAAAGTCTTATGTTTAGGGCAAATCCAATACAACACATTACTGAGTATCATTCTCCATATTTTCAAGCATAGTGCTGCATCATGTTATGGGTATGCATGTAAACGTTAAGGGCTGGGGAGTTTTTCAGAATAAAAAATAAATGACATGGAGTTAAGCACACAAATCCTAGAGGAAAACCTGGTTTGGTCAACCAGACACTGAAAGATGAATTAACCTTTCAGCATGACAATAATCTAAAACACAAGGCCAAATATACACTCAGTTGCTTACAAAGAAGACAGTGAATGTTCCTGAGTGACCTGGTTACAGTTTTGTCTTAAATCTGCTTTAAATTCTACAGCAAGACCTGAAATGTTTGTCTAGCAATGTTCAACAACCAATTTTGAGAGAGCTTGAAGAATTTTGAAAATAAGAATGGGCAAGTATTGCACAATCCAGGTGTGGAAATCTCTTAGAGACTTACCCAGAAAGACTCACAGCTGTAATCACTGCCAAAAGTGCTTCTACAAAGTATGTAATCGCTGCTAAAGGTGCTTCTACAAAGTGTTGACTCAGGGTTGTGAATACTTATGTAAATAAGACATTTCTGTATTTCATTTTCAATACATTAGGAAAAATATCTAAAAACATGTTTTCACTTTGTCATTACAGGGTATTGTAGATCGGTGAGAGAAAATAAAGCAATTTGATTCATTTTAAATTCAGGCTATAGCACAACAAGATGTGGATGAACTCAAGGGGTGTGAATTCTCTTTGAAGGCACTGTATATCTAGACCAAGCATCTAAATTTGGCGGATTTATGATTTTGACGCGTTCTCCTGTGACAACCTGACCCGGACCCCCTGCGCGGTGCTCAAACAGAGAGAGCAATTTGGATTGAGCTTCATTTGACAGGTCACATCAACGACACAGCATGGGTTTCGGAAGTCCTACTTTCAACCAAAACAGAGCTCATCCAATGGGAGGTGATGATTTATTCATTGTTATGTATTTTTCATGTCCGTCCTCTATTGTTTTGTTTGTTCCATATAGTGCTGAGCTGTGCTGGTCTGTCCTATTTACTAGTGTCATAGGGAATCATACTGCATACTATATGAGAGAAGAGTAGAGAACATTGTGATTAAATCCAATCAAATTGTATTTGTCACATCTGTTGAATACAATTTCACGGTAAGGTCCCTGTAGACCTTACCCTGAAATGCTTACTTACAAACCCTAACCAATAATGCAGTTTTAAGAAAACAAAGAGATCAGAAAATAATTACTAAATGAACATAAGTTTAAAAAAAGCAACACAATAAAATAACAATAACAAGGGTATATATAGTACCTGTCAAAAGTTTAGACACACCTACTCATTCAAGGGTTTTTCTTTATTTTTTTACTATTTTCTACATTGTACAATAATAGTGAAGACAACAAAACTATGAAATAGAAAACAAATGGAATCATGTCGTAACAAAAACTTTAAAAAAAAATCAAAATATATTTTAGATTCTTCTAAGTAGCCACCCTTTGCCTTGATGACAGCTTTGCATGTGGAGATGGGAGAACCTTCCAGAAGGACAACCATCTCTGCAGCACTCCACCAATCAGGCCTTTATGGTAAAGTGGCCAGACGGAAGCCACTCCTCAGTAAAAGGCACATGACAGCCCGCTTGGAGTTTGCCAAAAGGCAAATATTCTCTGGTCTGAGGAAACCCAAGACAGAACTCTTTGGCCTGGATGCCAAGGTTCACGGGATGATTAGTCAGGATCGAGGGAAAAATTAATGCAGTAAAGTACAGAGAGGTCCATGATGAAAACCTGCTCCAGAGCGCTCAGGAACTCAGACTGGGGCGAAGGTTCACCTTCCGACAGGACAAGCACCCTAAGCACACAGCCAAGACAACACAGGAGTGGCTTCGGGACAAGACCCTGAATGTCCTTGAGTGGCCCAGTCAGAGCCTGGACTTGAACCTGATCAAACATCTCTGGAGAGACCAGAAAATGTGTAGTGAAGCTTCCCATCCAACCTGACAGAGCTTGAGAGGATCTGCAGAGAATAATGGGAGAATCTCCCCAAATACAGGTGTGCCACGCTTGTAACATCATAGCCAAGTAGACTCGAGGCTGTAATCGCTGCCTAAGGTGCTTCAACAAAGTACTGAGTATAGGGTCTCTTATGTAATGCTTATGTAAATGTGATGT
The DNA here is from genome assembly GCF_036934945.1 of Oncorhynchus masou masou. NCBI lineage: Eukaryota > Metazoa > Chordata > Actinopteri > Salmoniformes > Salmonidae > Oncorhynchus > Oncorhynchus masou. The sequence continues at coordinate 3,673,205 of NC_088232.1, read as the reverse complement.
TTTTTTTTGTTTTTTTTAATACATTATAAAAACCATTTTTTTCTTTGTCATTATGGGGTATTGTTCATAGATTGATGAGGGAAAAAACCTATTTATTCCATTTTAAAATAAAGCTGTAACGTAACAAAATGTGGAAAAAGTCAAGGGGTCAGAATACTTTCCGAACTCACCGTATGTGTGTTTACGTGTTTATGCGTTTTGCATGATACCACTGGGTGTCCACGGTGCTAGCAAAGACAACAAATCAAGTTACACATGTGTGATGCGACGTCTGTTTTTCCCACATCTCCCCCGTTGTATTAAAGGAAATTAAAGGCAATAATATGAACAGTAGATCCATGAAAACATGGCAACAAAAAGGGAGCTATTGTTCATGTTAATTGCAAAGGAGGCAGGTTGCGCTGTTGGATATTCAGTTGGACTTTTGCATCTGCTCTAATTACTCCAGGGACCCGAGGGCACACACTGTACACACACTGTACACACACCCATGGCTGGATGTCGAATTCCTTTTGTTTTAATCTCCCAGCTTGGCTCTGTCTTTATTTATCTGTTCACTATACTGGAGCCAAGACTGCTGCTATGCTGCTGCTGCTCCAGCTTTTTCTTCATTGTGTTGTCAAGACTGTTGCTACTGCTACTGCTGCTCTATCTACATTATGTAGTCAAGACTTTTGCTACTGCTCCAGGTCTATCTACATTATGTAGTCGAGACTTTTGCTACTGCTGCTCTATCTACATTATGTAGTCAAGACTTTTGCTACTGCTGCTCTATCTACATTATGTAGTCAAGGCTGCTACTGCTCCAGGTCTATCTACATTATGTAGTCAAGACTTTTGCTACTGCTGCTATATCTACATTATGTAGTCAAGGCTGCTACTGCTCCAGGTCTATCTACATTATGTAGTCAAGACTTTTGCTACTGCTCCAGGTCTATCTACATTATGTAGTCAAGACTTTTGCTACTGCTCCAGGTCTATCTACATTATGTAGTCAAGACTGCTACTGCTCCAGGTCTATCTACATTATGAAGTCAAGACTGCTACTGCTCCAGGTCTATCTACATTATGTAGTCAAGACTTTTGCTACTGCTCCAGGTCTATCTACATTATGTAGTCAAGGCTGCTACTGCTCCAGGTCTATCTACATTATGTAGTCAAGACTTTTGCTACTGCTCCAGGTCTATCTACATTATGTAGTCAAGACTTTTGCTACTGCTCCAGGTCTATCTACATTATGTAGTCAAGACTGCTACTGCTCCAGGTCTATCTACATTATGAAGTCAAGACTGCTACTGCTCCAGGTCTATCTACATTATGTAGTCAAGGCTGCTACTGCTCCAGGTCTATCTACATTATGAAGTCAAGACTGCTACTGCTCCAGGTCTATCTACATTATGTAGTCAAGACTTTTGCTACTGCTCCAGGTCTATCTACATTATGTAGTCAAGACTGCTACTGCTCCAGGTCTATCTACATTATGTAGTCAAGACTGCTACTGCTCCAGGTCTATCTACATTATGAAGTCAAGACTGCTACTGCTCCAGGTCTATCTACATTATGTAGTCAAGGCTGCTACTGCTCCAGGTCTATCTACATTATGTAGTCAAGACTTTTGCTACTGCTCCAGGTCTATCTACATTATGTAGTCAAGACTTTTGCTACTGCTCCAGGTCTATCTACATTATGTAGTCAAGACTTTTGCTACTGCTCCAGGTCTATCTACATTATGTAGTCAAGACTGCTACTGCTCCAGGTCTATCTACATTATGTAGTCAAGACTTTTGCTACTGCTCCAGGTCTATCTACATTATGTAGTCAAGACTGCTACTGCTCCAGGTCTATCTACATTATGAAGTCAAGACTGCTACTGCTCCAGGTCTATCTACATTATGTAGTCAAGGCTGCTACTGCTCCAGGTCTATCTTCACTATGTAGTCAAGACTGCTGCTGCTGCTCCAGGTTTATCTACATGATGTAGTCAAGACTGCTGCTACTGCTCCAGGTCTATCTACATTATGTAGTCTTGACTGCTGCTACTGCTCCAGGTCTATCTACATTATGTAGTCTTGACTGCTGCTACTGCTCCAGGTCTATCTACATTATGTAGTCTTGACTGCTACTACTGCTCCAGGTCTATCTTCATTATGTAGTCAAGACTGCTGCTACTGCTCCAGGTCTATCTACATTATGTAGTCTTGACTGCTGCTACTGCTCCAGGTCTATCTACATTATGTAGTCTTGACTGCTGCTACTGCTCCAGGTCTATCTACATTATATAGTCTTGACTGCTGCTACTGCTCCAGGTCTATCTACATTATATAGTCAAGACTGCTGCTACTGCTCCAGGTCTATCTACATTATATAGTCAAGACAGCTGCTACTGCTCCAGGTCTATCTTCATTACTAAGCTTAGCACTCAAGTGTACAGTGTAATACTGTATGAGAATCTGCGTGTAAGATGGAGATGGATGGAGCACAATTCCTCTGGGCATAGTTTCCCCAAACTGTATCTACATTTAAAACTGCTTCTTTAACAAACATACATATGAATAAGGTTGTCCATAATGTGAATTTGATGTCATAAAAACTGCTCTGGTCTTCATGTCGCCGCTGTTACTTCCAGCATTGTCACATCCTGCACAGAGAAGCTTGGAGAATGATAGCGCTTGTTATTGTTATGTCTTCCACCTACAGTACACTTGCATATGGCACCTGTCTTGTCTAACCGACCTGCCTGGTGAACGCCTTGCTCCTGATTCAAGGGGATTGTTTTTCTACCCTCCCTACATCTCTCCTTTTTCCCATATGCATGCCCAGTGACCACTTTCAATGACTTGGCTCATGAGAACTGACTGGACATGTACTTGACCGCAACCAAGTGACCTGTAATGTAAAGAGAGGGTTTTTTTTTTTTCTCTCTCTCTCTCTCTCTCTCTCTCTCTCTCTCTCTCTCTCTCTCTCTCTCTCTCTCTCTCTCTCTCTCTCTCTCTCTCTCTCTCTCTCTCTCTCTCTCTCTCTCTCTCTCTCTCTCTCTCTCTCTCTCTCTCTCTCTCTCTCTCTCTCTCTCTCTCTCTCTCTCTCTCTCTCTCTCTCTCTCTCTCTCTCTCTCTCTCTCTCTCTCTCTCTCTCTCTCTCTCTCTCTCTCTCTCTCTCTCTCTCTCTCTCTCTCTCTCTCTCTCTCTCTCTCTCTCTCTCTCTCTCTCTCTCTCTCTCTCTCTCTCTCGCTCTCTCGCTCTCTCTCTCTCTCGCTCTCTCGCTCTCTCTCGCTCTCTCTCGCTCTCTCTCGCTCTCTCTCTCTCGCTCTCTCTCTCGCTCTCTCTCTCTGTCGCTCTGTGTGTGTAGGAGTGAAGCCGGTGAAATGAATGTGACTGTTTGGTTCTGGGTTCCCAGCCTGGGACACTGACAAAGTGGAGTGATCCTGGCTTCCCATTAAGGGTCACCAGGCGGTCACACAGTTAGGTGGTGTTTCGGCAGAGAGGTGTCATTATGGGAAAACGTCTCCGTTGGGACAGAGAGACCCCATCCTGAAGCCTTATTCTTTCAGTTTTTCCCCAAAATTTTGTTCAACCCATCTGACATTCTGGTGTTATAGTGCCTTGGTGATGGAATGTCATTTCAGCTGTTCTCTGCAAGACATTACTGACACGGACGAAACGATGTGTGTGTGCTCGTGCTAAGGCTGGGCTATATGGCCTAAAAATCATATCTAAATTTGTGAAAACTTGGGGACGTTTCACAATATATATCTCAATTTGTTTAATTCTCGAAATAAACTTTGTTGTACAACGAAAGGTCAAATACATTGCATTTCAAACAGTCAGCAAAAAGCTAATGATTTCATGGCTTGCGAAATTATACCTAGACTAAATATAAGCCTTCTACAACTGTTACACCTTGCTAACAAGGCAGAGGAGTTGAATTGTTATGAATTATTATGTCCGTCTCCAACGGTTTGAACAGCATGCTAGCCGGCCCACTTTGTTCAGATGTTCAAATCAAGTGCCTTTGGGACAACGACTCCCATTGTTAGGGCAGAGACATGAGCATCTCGTCATTACATACAGATCTCTGGTGTAAATGGGAAGGTGCACTCAGCACAGAAGGAGCCAAAGACATGAGAACAAGCGGACGTAAACGCTCATAAAAAGTATAGATATATATATAGATATATCGCCAAGCCCTAGCGTACAGAGTAGGGACCCTGGTGGTGACGCAATCTTTTCAGTCAAGCAGACAATATCCCACTTCCATAAAGTGACTGCCAAACACATATGGATGGATTGATTATACTGTATAAAGTATGTGCAGGGTTCCGGGATTGCAATCGATTGTATGGTACTTTAGAGACGCCGTAAAAGAAACATATGGCTTATAGACCAAGATGTACTTGTGAAATATTCATGTTATTTTTTTCCCCAACGCATAACCCATAGTCATCATCATCATCATCACCATCTCCGTTATGGATACAGTAAGTATAACGGTACTGACACTGACAGCATGTTTCGGGAGTGACGGAGTGACATTCTCGCCACGCATATAAAGGCAACTTGAGAGCAGGAGCATGGGAATATAAAGGCAACTTGAGAGCCGGGGCATGGGAATATAAAGGCAACTTGAGAGGAGGGGCATGGGAATATTTAAGGCAACTTGAGATGCAGGAGCATGGGAATATAAAGGCAACTTGAGAGCAGGGGCATGGGAATATAAAGGCAACTTGAGAGCAGGGGCATGGAAAAATAAAGGCAACTTGAGAGCAGGGGCATGGGAATACAAAGGCAACTTGAGAGGAGGGGCATGGGAATATAAAGGCAACTTGAGAGGAGGGGCATGGGAATATAAAGGCAACTTGAGAGGAGGGGCATGGGAATATAAAGGCAATTTGAGAGGAGGGGCATGGGAATATTTAAGGCAACTTGAGATGCAGGAGCATGGGAATATAAAGGCAACTTCAGAGCAGGAGCATGGGAATATAAAGGCAACTTCAGAGCAGGAGCATGGGAATATAACTGCAACTTGAGAGCAGGAGCATGGGAATATAAAGACAACTTCAGAGCAGGAGCATGGGAATATAAAGGCAACTTGAGAGCAGGAGCATGGGAATATAAAGGCAACTTGAGAGCCGGGGCATGGGAATATAAAGGCAACTTGAGAGGAGGGGCATGGGAATATTTAAGGCAACTTGAGATGCAGGAGCATGGGAATATAAAGGCAACTTGAGAGCAGGGGCATGGGAATATAAAGGCAACTTGAGAGCAGGGGCATGGAAAAATAAAGGCAACTTGAGAGCAGGGGCATGGGAATACAAAGGCAACTTGAGAGGAGGGGCATGGGAATATAAAGGCAACTTGAGAGGAGGGGCATGGGAATATAAAGGCAACTTGAGAGGAGGGGCATGGGAATATAAAGGCAATTTGAGAGGAGGGGCATGGGAATATTTAAGGCAACTTGAGATGCAGGAGCATGGGAATATAAAGGCAACTTCAGAGCAGGAGCATGGGAATATAAAGGCAACTTCAGAGCAGGAGCATGGGAATATAACTGCAACTTGAGAGCAGGAGCATGGGAATATAAAGACAACTTCAGAGCAGGAGCATGGGAATATAAAGGCAACTTGAGAGCAGGGGCATGGGAATATAAAGGCAACTTGAGAGCAGGGGCATGGGAATATAAAGGCAACTTGAGAGCAGGGGCATGGGAATATGAAGGCAACTTGAGATCAGGATCATGGGAAAGAAAGGCAACTTGAGAGCAGGAGCATGGGAATATAAAGTCAACTTGAGAGCAGGAGCATGGGAATATAACTGCAACTTGAGAGCAGGAGCATGGGAATATAAAGGCAACCTGAGAGGAGGGGCATGGGAATATAAAGGCAACTTGAGAGCAGGAGCATGGGAATATAAAGGCAACTTGAGAGCAGGAGCATGGGAATATAAAGGCAACTTGAGAGCAGGAGCATGGGAATATAAAGGCAACCTGAGAGGAGGGGCATGGGAATATAAAGGCAACCTGAGAGGAGGGGCATGGGAATATAAAGGCAACTTGAGAGCAGGAGCATGGGAATATAAAGGCAACTTGAGAGCAGGAGCATGGGAATATAAAGGCAACTTCAGAGCAGGAGCATGGGAATATAAAGGCAAATTGAGAGCAGGGGCATGGAAATATAAAGGCAACTTGAGAGCAGGATCATGGGAATATAAAGGCAACTTGAGAGCAGGATCATGGGAATATAAAGGCAACTTCAGAGCAGGAGCATTTGAATATAAAGGCAACTTGAGAGCAGGAGCATGGGAATATAAAGGCAACTTCAGAGCAGGAGCATGGGAATATAAAGGCTACTTGAGAGCAGGAGCATGGGAATATAACTGCAACTTCAGAGCAGGAGCATGGGAATATAACTGCAACTTGAGAGCAGGAGCATGGGAATATAAAGGCAACTTGGGAGCAGGAGCATGGGAATATAAAGGCAACCTGAGAGGAGGGGCATGGGAATATAAAGGCAACTTGAGAGCAGGAGCATGGGAATATAAAGGCAACTTGAGAGCAGTAGCATGGGAATATAAAGGCAACTTCAGAGCAGGAGCATTTGAATATAAAGGCAACTTGAGAGCAGGAGCATGGGAATATAACTGCAACTTGAGAGCAGGAGCATGGGAATAAAGGCAACTTCAGAGCAGGAGCATGGGAATATAAAGGCTACTTGAGAGCAGGAGCATGGGAATATAAAGGCAACTTCAGAGCAGGAGCATGGGAATATGAAGGCAACTTGAGATCAGGATCATGGGAAAGAAAGGCAACTTGAGAGCAGGAGCATGGGAATATAAAGTCAACTTGAGAGCAGGAGCATGGGAATATAACTGCAACTTGAGAGCAGGAGCATGGGAATATAAAGGCAACTTGAGAGCAGGAGCATGGGAATATAAAGGCAACTTCAGAGCAGGAGCATGGGAATATAACTTCAACTTGAGAGCAGGAGCATGAGAATATAAAGGCAACTTCAGAGCAGGAGCATGGGAATATAAAGGCAACCTGAGAGCAGGGGCATGGGAATATAAAGGCATCTTGAGAGCAGGGGCATGGGAATATAAAGGCAACCTGAGAGCAGGGGCATGGGAATATAAAGGCAACTTGAGAGCAGGGGCATGGGAATATAAAGACAACTTGAGAGCAGGAGCATGGGAATATAAAGGCAACTTGAGAGCAGGAGCATGGGAATATAAAGGCAACTTCAGAGCAGGAGCATGGGAATATAAAGGCAACCTGAGAGGAGGGGCATGGGAATTTAAAGGCAACTTGAGAGCAGGAGCATGGGAATATAAAGGCAACTTGAGAGCAAGGGCACAGGTATATAAAGGCAAATTGAGAGCAGGGGCATGAAAATATAAAGGCAACTTGAGAGCAGGATCATGGGAATATAAAGGCAACTTGAGAGCAGGATCATGGGAATATAAAGGCAACTTGAGAGCAGGAGCATTTGAATATAAAGGCAACTTGAGAGCAGGAGCATGGGAATATAACTGCAACTTGAGAGCAGGAGCATGGGAATATAAAGGCAACTTCAGAGCAGGAGCATGGGAATATAAAGGCTACTTGAGAGCAGGAGCATGGGAATATAAAGGCAACTTCAGAGCAGGAGCATGGGAATATTGTCAGGACCCGGTTTCAAACCTGGGTCTCCGGAGTGAGAAACAGTCACTTAACCAACTGAGCCACGAATAGACAGCAGAACCCAGAAGATGAGGCAGACACAGCAGTACTTAAGACGGTGTATTTAATAAAGAAAAAATCCTAAAATACAAAAAATGGCAAATCCAAAAGGAGGTAGGAAAAACACAAAAAGACCTCAAAAGAAACTCACCAAAAATAAACAAAAACAAAAAACAGAATACCACAAGAACGTCACCCGGAATCGACAAGAGCACACAGAACACTAGGGCAGGGTGCTAACATACAAACACAGAGCACAGAACTGAGGGAAACAAAGGGTTTAAATACAATCAGGGGAAACGAGACACAGGTGCAAATAATAATGGGGATCAAGGGAAAAACATAGGGACAAAAAGCACAATGGGGGCATCTACTGACCAAAACCCGGAACAACCCTGGCCAAATCCTGACAGAATCCCCCCTAGGAACGGCTCCTGACGTTCCTACCAGCTCTCTCAGGGTGGAGGACCCTGAACTGACGAATGAGGTCAGGGTCCAGGATGTCTTTGGCAGGAACCCAGGAGCGCTCCTCAGGACCGTAGCCTTCCCAGTCCACCAGATACTGCCAGGACCGCTGCACCCGGCAGGAATCCAGTATCCGGTGGACGGTATAAGCCGGCTGGCCTCCAATGACACGAGGCGGAGGGGGAGGTCTGTCTGCCGGGACAAGGGGAGAAAAAACAACAGGTTTTAACAATGACACATGAAATGTGGGATTAATCTTAAGGGATCTGGGTAAGTGTAGGCGATAAGAAACTGGGTTAACTCTCCTGGCAACCTTGAAGGGACCGATGTATTTTTGGGACAGCTTGCGAGACTCCACCCGTAGAGGTAAGTCTCTTGTGGAAAGCCAGACTCTCTGGCCGGGGCGCAGGGTAGGCCCGGGACGGCGACGTCTGTTGGCTTGTTGTTGATACCTCTGTGAGGAACGCATCAGATTAAGACGGGTCTTCCTCCACATAAGCCGACAGCGTCTGACGAACCTCAAGGCTGAAGGCACTCTGACTTCTGCCTCCTGGTCCGGGAACAATGGAGGAGCATAGCCAAACTGACACTCGTGCGGGGACATACCAGTGGAGGAGGAGCGCAAGGTGTTGTGCGCGTATTCGGCCCAAACAATAAAGGATGACCATGTGGACGGGTTGTCACGAGTCATACATCGGAGGGTGGTTTCCAGCTCTTGATTCATCCTCTCAGTTTGGCCGTTGGACTCCGGATGGTACCCTGAAGATAGACTGGCAGAAGCCCCCATGAGTTGGCAGAAGGCCTTCCAAAACCTTGAGGCGAACTGGGGACCTCTGTCAGAAACCACATCTCGACGAATGCCGAAGACTCGGAACACATGATTAATTACCAACTCAGCCGTTTCCTTGGCAGAAGGTAACTTAGTCAGAGGGACGAACCTGGCCGCCTTTGAAAACCTGTCGATTATGACTAGGATAGTAGTATTGCCATGGGATGGAGGAAGTCCAGTAATAAAGTCCAATGAGATATGGGACCAGGGTCTGTGGGGAACAGGTAAAGGGTGAAGGAGTCCTTGAGGGCGGAGGTGAGAAGATTTGCCCTGGCAGCACACGGGGCAGGCATTGACGAAAGTGGCAACGTCTTCTCTTATGGTAGGCCACCAGAACTTACGCTGGACGAACTCCAAGGTGCGACCTACGCCCGGATGACAGGTGAGGCGAGAGGAGTGCCCCCACAGAAGGACCTGAGTCCTCACTGCCTTGGGGACAAACAACCGATTGGCAGGGCCTCCTTTCGGGTCCGGTTCGCTAGCTTGAGCACGTCTCACGGTATCCTCAACTTGCCACGAGATCGGAGCCACAATCTTAGCAGCAGGAAGGACAGGCATGTCCGTGTCATCTCGAATGGCAGGAGCGTAGACTCGGGACAGGGCATCCGGTTTGAGATTCTTCGACCCGGGCCGATAGGTGAGGATAAACTGGAATCGATTGAAGAAAAGAGACCATCTAGCTTGTCTAGAGTTCAATCGCTTCGCCTGCTGGATATACTCCAGATTTTTGTGGTCCGTAAGCACTTGAAACGGGTGAGAAGCCCCCTCGAGCCAGTGTCTCCATTCCTTCAATGCCATCTTAACCGCTAGGAGTTCACGATCCCCCACATTGTAGTTCCTCTCAGTCGGGGTAAGCCGGTGTGAGAAGAAAGCGCACGGATGAAGCTTCTTGTCTTCACCCCTCTGAGACAGGACAGCTCCAACACCAACCTCTGATGCGTCTACCTCCACCACAAATGGTTCATCCGTAGTCGGTAGTATCAGGATGGGAGCAGAGAGGACGCGCTGCTTGAGTCCTTGGAAGGCCGTCTCAGCTTCTCTTCCCCACAAAAACCTTGCATTGCCACCTTTGGTTAAAGCTGAGAGAGGAGCTGCCACCAAACTGAAGTTCTTGATGAACTTGCGGTAAAAGTTTGTGAAGCCCAGGAAACGCTGAACATCCTTAACGGATTTGGGGGTGGGCCAATCCGCTACCGCCCCTACCTTCCTAGGGTCCATTTGGACTCGACCGGGTTCCACTACAAATCCCAGGAATTGTACTCGGGATGAATGGAATTCACATTTTTCCGGCTTAACGTACAGATGGCTGTCCAGGAGGCGTTTGAGTACTTGTCTGACATGCTTAGTGTGTTCTTGAAGGGAGCTCGAAAAGATGAGGATGTCATCCAAGTAAACGAACACAAATATGTTAAGCATATCCCTAAGCACATCGTTTATGAGCGCTTGGAACACCGCTGGGGCGTTGGTCAGGCCGAAGGGCATCACCAAGTATTCATAGTGACCAGTAGGCGTGTTGAAAGCGGTCTTCCACTCGTCACCAGGTCTGATCCGCACAAGATGGTATGCGTTCCGCAGGTCAAGCTTAGTGAAAACAACTGCTTCCTGGAGCAGCTCGAAGGCTGTGGCCATAAGGGGTAGCGGGTAACGGTTACGGACGGTTATGTCATTGAGTCCCCGGTAGTCGATGCAAGGACGTAATCCACCGTCTTTCTTGGCCACAAAGAAAAACCCTGCTCCCGCCGGGGAGGTGGATGGACGCATGAGGCCTGCTTCCAGAGCGTCCTTGATGTATGTATCCATAGCAGCTCGTTCGGGTGGAGATAGGGAAAAGATCCGACCCCTGGGGGGCAAGTGCCCGGAAACAGGTCGATGGGGCAATCGTAAGGTCTATGGGGTGGTAGCATGGTGGCCCTCTGTTTGCTAAACACCAGTTTGAGGTCATGGTAACACTCGGGAACTCGGGTCAGGTCGATGGATTCTAAAGACTCGGGAGTAGAACTCGGGGAATTCTGGAAAATACAAGTAGCTTGGCACGTAGGACCCCACTGCTTGATAGTGCCCACAGACCAGTCGATGTGAGGGTTATGGCTGTGAAGCCAGGGGTATCCAAGGACGAGAGGGAACTCGGAACAGGAGATCAAATGAAAGTTCATCAATTCCTGGTGTTGTGAAACTGAAAGTGTCAAGGAGGTAGTGACATGAGTGACAAGTCCAGATCCCAAAGGGCTTCCATCCAATGTAGTAACCCTCATGGGGTCACTTAGAGGTTCAGAGGGAACGCCATTCTCCTTCGCCCAGACACCATCCATGAAGTTAGCTGCGGCTCCAGAGTCTACCAAGGCTTGAAGGTGAAGCTTGTGGTTGTCCCAGGAGAGGGTGACTGGAATGAGCAGACGGGAGTTGGACGGATGGGAGGAGGTTATGTTTCCCGTTACAGTTCCCCCGGTCTGTACGGGACAGAGCGTTTCCCTGGAGCCCGGGACACGTGGAACGGAAATGGCCCGGTTTGCCGCAATATAGACAGCGTCGCTCCCTCATCCGGCGGTCTCTCTCAGCCTGGGAGATGCGTCCAATCTGCATGGGTTCCGGTGGAGCCAGCGATGATAAAGGTGGGGACTCGGAGCTGGGACTGATAGGGGCTAGAGGTCTACGGTTGAGTTCTCTCTCTCTCAGACGCTGGTCAATGCGTGAGGCCAACTTGATCAGGGACTCGAGATTGTCCGGTGGTTCCCGAGTGGCCAGTTCATCTTGGATAGTGTCGGAAAGGCCTTTCAGAAAGCACACCGTGAGCGCCTTGTTGTTCCAGCCACTCGCTGCTGCCACCGTGCGGAACTGGATGGCATAGTCCGTCACGCTGCGCCAACCTTGATGGAGAGTCAGGAGCTGTTTGGCTGAGTCAGAACCACTGCTTGGGCCTTGAAACACTCGTTTGAATTCCTCAGCAAAGGCAGAGTAGCTGGCACAGCAGGAAATATGGGCATCCCACACAGCAGTAGCCCAGGCCAGGGCTTTTTCCGACAGCAGGGTGATGATATATGCGATCTTAGACCGGTCGGTGGGAAACGACGAGGGTTGCAGCTCAAAGGAGAGAGAACATTGAGTGAGAAAGCCTTTACAAGCACTTGGATCACCTGAGAACCGTTGGGGAGGTGGAAGACGAGGTTCAGCCAGGGGGTTAACTGCCATGGGTACGTGAACCTGAGGTACTGGGACGGGAACTGTTGCCAGGGTAAGTCGATCAGATATTTGCTTAATGGAAGTCAGCATCTCCGACAGAAGATGAGAATGTCTAGCCATTAAGGCCTCTTGCTGAACCAGGGCGGCTTCGTGGCGTTGGACAGTCTCCTGGTGGTGGGACAGCGTGGCAATAAGGTCCTGGGAACTGGCTGCCTCTGGGTTCATTTTTGGCTCTGTGTTTCTGTCAGGACCCGGTTTCGAACCTGGGTCTCCGGAGTGAGAAACAGTCACTTAACCAACTGAGCCACGAATAGACAGCAGAACCCAGAAGATGAGGCAGACACAGCAGTACTTAAGACGGTGTATTTAATAAAGAAAAAATCCTAAAATACAAAAAATGGCAAATCCAAAAGGAGGTAGGAAAAACACAAAAAGACCACAAAAGAAACTCACCAAAAATAAACAAAAACAAAAAACAGAATACCACAAGAACGTCACCCGGAATCGACAAGAGCACACAGAACACTAGGGCAGGGTGCTAACATACAAACACAGAGCACAGAACTGAGGGAAACAAAGGGTTTAAATACAATCAGGGGAAACGAGACACAGGTGCAAATAATAATGGGGATCAAGGGAAAAACATAGGGACAAAAAGCACAATGGGGGCATCTACTGACCAAAACCCGGAACAACCCTGGCCAAATCCTGACAAATATAAAGGCAACCTGAGAGGAGGGGCATGGGAATATAAAGGCAACTTGAGAGCAGGGGCATGGAAATATAAAGGCAACTTGAGAGGAGGGGCATAAGAATATAAAGGCAACTTGAGTTACAGGAGCATGGGAATATAAAGGCAACTTGAGGTCAGGAGCATGGGAATATAAAGGCAACTTGAGAGCAGGGGCATGGGAATATAAAGACAACTTGAGAGCAGGGGCATGGGAATATAAAGGCAAATTGAGAGCAGGGGCATGGGAATATAAAGGCAACTTGAGAGCAGGGGCATTGGAATATAAAGGGAACTTGAGAGGAGGGGCATGGGAATATTTAAGGCAACTTGAGATGCAGGAGCATGGGAATATAAAGGCAACTTGAGAGCAGGGGCATGGGAATATAAAGGCAACTTGAGAGCAGGGGCATGGAAAAATAAAGGCAACTTGAGAGGAGGGGCATGGGAATACAAAGGCAACTTGAGTTGCAGGAGCATGGGAATATAAAGGCAACTTGACGTCAGGAGCATGGGAATATAAAGGCAACTTGAGAGCAGGGGCATGGGAATATAAAGACAACTTGAGAGCAGGGGCACGGGTATATAAAGGCAAATTGAGAGCAGGGGCATGGAAATATAAAGGCAACTTGAGAGCAGGATCATGGGAATATAAAGGCAACTTGAGAGGAGGAGCATGGGAATATAAAGGCAACTTGAGAGCAGGATCATGGGAATATAAAGGCAACTTGAGAGCAGGAGCATGGGAATATAAAGGCAACTTGAGAGCAGGAGCATGGGAATATAAAGTCAATTTGAGAGCAGGAGCATGGGAATATAACTGCAACTTGAGAGCAGGAGCTTGGGAATATAAAGGCAACCTCAGAGCAGGAGCATGGGAATATAAAGGCAACTTGAGAGGAGGGGCATGGGAATATAAAGGCAACTTGAGAGCAGGAGCATGGGAATATAACTGCAACTTGAGAGCAGTAGCATGGGAATATAAAGGCAACTTGAGAGCAGGAGCATGGGAATATAAAGGCAACTTGAGAGGAGGGGCATGGGAATATAAAGGCAACTTGAGAGCAGGAGCATGGGAATATAAAGGCAACTTGAGAGCAGGAGCATGGGAATATAAAGGCAACTTGAGAGCAGGAGCATGGGAATATAAAGGCAACTTGAGAGCAGGAGCATGGGAATATAAAGGCAACTTGAGAGCAGGAGCATGGGAATATAAAGGCAACTTGAGAGCAGGAGCATGGGAATATAAAGGCAACTTGAGAGCAGGAGCATGGGAATATAAAGGCAACTTGAGAGCAGGAGCATGGGAATATAAAGGCAACTTGAGAGGAGGGGCATGGGAATATAAAGGCAACTTGAGAGGAGGGGCATGGGAATATAAAGGCAACTTGAGAGGAGGGGCATGGGAATATAAAGGCAATTTGAGAGGAGGGGCATGGGAATATTTAAGGCAACTTGAGATGCAGGAGCATGGGAATATAAAGGCAACTTGAGAGCAGGAGCATGGGAATATAACTGCAACTTGAGAGCAGGAGCATGGGAATATAAAGGCAACTTGGGAGCAGGGGCATGGGAATATAAAGGCAACTTGAGAGCAGGAACATGGGAATATAAAGGCAACTTCAGAGCAGGAGCATGGGAATATAAAGCCAACTTGAGAGCAGGAACATGGGAATATAAAGGCAACTTGAGAGCAGGAACATGGGAATATAAAGGCAACTTCAGAGCAGGAGCATGGGAATATAAAGCCAACTTGAGAGCAGGAACATGGGAATATAAAGGCAACTTCAGAGCAGGAGCATGGGAATATAAAGGCAACCTGAGAGGAGGGGCATGGGAATATAAAGGCAACTTGAGAGCAGGAGCATTGGAATATAAAGACAACTTGAGAGCAGGGGCATGGGAATATAAAGGCAACTTGAGAGCAGGAGCATTGGAATATAAAGACAACTTGAGAGCAGGGGCTTGGGAATATAAAGGCAACTTGAGAGCAGGGGCATGGGAATATAAAGGCAACTTGAGAGCAGGGGCATGGGAATATAAAGGCAACTTGAGAGCAGGGGCATGGAAAAATAAAGGCAACTTGAGAGGAGGGGCATGGGAATACAAAGGCAACTTGAGTTGCAGGAGCATGGGAATATAAAGGCAACTTGAGTTCAGGAGCATGGGAATATAAAGGCAACTTGAGAGCAGGGGCATGGGAATATAAAGGCAACTTGAGGTCAGGAGCATGGGAATATAAAGGCAACTTGAGAGCAGGGGCATGGGAATATAAAGACAACTTGAGAGCAGGGGCACGGGTATATAAAGGCAAATTGAGAGCATGGGCATGGAAATATAAAGGCAACTTGAGAGCAGGATCATGGGAATATGAAGGCAACTTGAGAGCAGGATCATGGGAATATAAAGGCAACTTGAGAGCAGGAGCATGGGAATATAAAGTCAACTTGAGAGCAGGAGCATGGGAATATAAAGGCAACTTGAGAGGAGGGGCATGGGAATATAAAGGCAACTTGAGAGCAGGAGCATGGGAATATAAAGGCAACTTGAGAGCAGGGGCATGGGAATATAAAGGCAACTTGAGAGGAGGGGCATGGGAATATAAAGGCAACCTGAGAGGAGGGGCATGGGAATATAAAGGCAACTTGAGGTCAGGAGCATGGGAATATAAAGGCATCTTGAGAGCAGGGGCATGGGAATATAAAGGCAACTTGAGAGGAGGGGCATGGGAATATAAAGGCAACTTCAGAGCAGGAGCATGGGAATATAAAGGCAACTTGAGAGGAGGGGCATGGGAATATAAAGGCAACTTGAGGTCAGGAGCATGGGAATATAAAGGCATCTTGAGAGCAGGGGCATGGGAATATAAAGGCAACTTGAGAGGAGGGGCATGGGAATATAAAGGCAACTTCAGAGCAGGAGCATGGGAATATAAAGGCAACTTGAGAGCAGGGGCATGGGAATATAAAGGCAACCTGAGAGGAGGGGCATGGGAATATAAAGGCAACTTGAGGTCAGGAGCATGGGAATATAAAGGCATCTTGAGAGCAGGGGCATGGGAATATAAAGGCAACTTGAGAGGAGGGGCATGGGAATATAAAGGCAACTTCAGAGCAGGAGCATGGGAATATAAAGGCAACTTGAGAGCAGGGGCATGGGAATATAAAGGCAACCTGAGAGGAGGGGCATGGGAATATAAAGGCAACTTGAGGTCAGGAGCATGGGAATATAAAGGCATCTTGAGAGCAGGGGCATGGGAATATAAAGGCAACTTGAGAGCAGGGGCACGGGTATATAAAGGCAAATTGAGAGCATGGGCATGGAAATATAAAGGCAACTTGAGAGCAGGATCATGGGAATATGAAGGCAACTTGAGAGCAGGATCATGGGAATATAAAGGCAACTTGAGAGCAGGAGCATGGGAATATAAAGTCAACTTGAGAGCAGGAGCATGGGAATATAAAGGCAACTTGAGAGGAGGGGCATGGGAATATAAAGGCAACTTGAGAGCAGGAGCATGGGAATATAAAGGCAACTTGAGAGCAGGGGCATGGGAATATAAAGGCAACTTGAGAGGAGGGGCATGGGAATATAAAGGCAACCTGAGAGGAGGGGCATGGGAATATAAAGGCAACTTGAGGTCAGGAGCATGGGAATATAAAGGCATCTTGAGAGCAGGGGCATGGGAATATAAAGGCAACTTGAGAGGAGGGGCATGGGAATATAAAGGCAACTTCAGAGCAGGAGCATGGGAATATAAAGGCAACTTGAGAGGAGGGGCATGGGAATATAAAGGCAACTTGAGGTCAGGAGCATGGGAATATAAAGGCATCTTGAGAGCAGGGGCATGGGAATATAAAGGCAACTTGAGAGGAGGGGCATGGGAATATAAAGGCAACTTCAGAGCAGGAGCATGGGAATATAAAGGCAACTTGAGAGCAGGGGCATGGGAATATAAAGGCAACCTGAGAGGAGGGGCATGGGAATATAAAGGCAACTTGAGGTCAGGAGCATGGGAATATAAAGGCATCTTGAGAGCAGGGGCATGGGAATATAAAGGCAACTTGAGAGGAGGGGCATGGGAATATAAAGGCAACTTCAGAGCAGGAGCATGGGAATATAAAGGCAACTTGAGAGCAGGGGCATGGGAATATAAAGGCAACCTGAGAGGAGGGGCATGGGAATATAAAGGCAACTTGAGGTCAGGAGCATGGGAATATAAAGGCATCTTGAGAGCAGGGGCATGGGAATATAAAGGCAACTTGAGAGGAGGGGCATGGGAATATAAAGGCAACTTCAGAGCAGGAGCATGGGAATATAAAGGCAACTTGAGAGCAGGGGCATGGGAATATAAAGGCAACCTGAGAGGAGGGGCATGGGAATATAAAGGCAACCTGAGAGGAGGGGCATGGGAATATAAAGGCATCTTGAGAGCAGGAGCATGGGAATATAAAGGCATCTTGAGAGCAGGGGCATGGGAATATAAAGGCAACCTGAGAGGAGGGGCATGGGAATATAAAGGCAACTTGAGAGCAGGAGCATGGGAATATAAAGGCATCTTGAGAGCAGGGGCATGGGAATATAAAGGCAACTTGAGAGCAGGGGCATGGGAATATAAAGACAACTTGAGAGCAGGAGCATTGGAATATAAAGACAACTTGAGAGCAGGGGCTTGGGAATATAAAGGCAACTTGAGAGCAGGGGCATGGGAATATAAAGGCAACTTGAGAGCAGGGGCATGGGAATATAAAGGCAACTTGAGAGCAGGGGCATGGAAAAATAAAGGCAACTTGAGAGGAGGGGCATGGGAATACAAAGGCAACTTGAGTTGCAGGAGCATGGGAATATAAAGGCAACTTGAGGTCAGGAGCATGGGAATATAAAGGCAACTTGAGAGCAGGGGCATGGGAATATAAAGGCAACTTGAGGTCAGGAGCATGGGAATATAAAGGCAACTTGAGAGCAGGGGCATGGGAATATAAAGACAACTTGAGAGCAGGGGCACGGGTATATAAAGGCAAATTGAGAGCATGGGCATGGAAATATAAAGGCAACTTGAGAGCAGGATCATGGGAATATGAAGGCAACTTGAGAGCAGGATCATGGGAATATAAAGGCAACTTGAGAGCAGGAGCATGGGAATATAAAGTCAACTTGAGAGCAGGAGCATGGGAATATAAAGGCAACTTGAGAGGAGGGGCATGGGAATATAAAGGCAACTTGAGAGCAGGAGCATGGGAATATAAAGGCAACTTGAGAGCAGGGGCATGGGAATATAAAGGCAACTTGAGAGGAGGGGCATGGGAATATAAAGGCAACCTGAGAGGAGGGGCATGGGAATATAAAGGCAACTTGAGGTCAGGAGCATGGGAATATAAAGGCATCTTGAGAGCAGGGGCATGGGAATATAAAGGCAACTTGAGAGGAGGGGCATGGGAATATAAAGGCAACTTCAGAGCAGGAGCATGGGAATATAAAGGCAACTTGAGAGGAGGGGCATGGGAATATAAAGGCAACTTGAGGTCAGGAGCATGGGAATATAAAGGCATCTTGAGAGCAGGGGCATGGGAATATAAAGGCAACTTGAGAGGAGGGGCATGGGAATATAAAGGCAACTTCAGAGCAGGAGCATGGGAATATAAAGGCAACTTGAGAGCAGGGGCATGGGAATATAAAGGCAACCTGAGAGGAGGGGCATGGGAATATAAAGGCAACTTGAGGTCAGGAGCATGGGAATATAAAGGCATCTTGAGAGCAGGGGCATGGGAATATAAAGGCAACTTGAGAGGAGGGGCATGGGAATATAAAGGCAACTTCAGAGCAGGAGCATGGGAATATAAAGGCAACTTGAGAGCAGGGGCATGGGAATATAAAGGCAACCTGAGAGGAGGGGCATGGGAATATAAAGGCAACTTGAGGTCAGGAGCATGGGAATATAAAGGCATCTTGAGAGCAGGGGCATGGGAATATAAAGGCAACTTGAGAGCAGGGGCACGGGTATATAAAGGCAAATTGAGAGCATGGGCATGGAAATATAAAGGCAACTTGAGAGCAGGATCATGGGAATATGAAGGCAACTTGAGAGCAGGATCATGGGAATATAAAGGCAACTTGAGAGCAGGAGCATGGGAATATAAAGTCAACTTGAGAGCAGGAGCATGGGAATATAAAGGCAACTTGAGAGGAGGGGCATGGGAATATAAAGGCAACTTGAGAGCAGGAGCATGGGAATATAAAGGCAACTTGAGAGCAGGGGCATGGGAATATAAAGGCAACTTGAGAGGAGGGGCATGGGAATATAAAGGCAACCTGAGAGGAGGGGCATGGGAATATAAAGGCAACTTGAGGTCAGGAGCATGGGAATATAAAGGCATCTTGAGAGCAGGGGCATGGGAATATAAAGGCAACTTGAGAGGAGGGGCATGGGAATATAAAGGCAACTTCAGAGCAGGAGCATGGGAATATAAAGGCAACTTGAGAGCAGGGGCATGGGAATATAAAGGCAACCTGAGAGGAGGGGCATGTGAATATAAAGGCAACTTGAGGTCAGGAGCATGGGAATATAAAGGCATCTTGAGAGCAGGGGCATGGGAATATAAAGGCAACTTGAGAGGAGGGGCATGGGAATATAAAGGCAACTTCAGAGCAGGAGCATGGGAATATAAAGGCAACTTGAGAGCAGGGGCATGGGAATATAAAGGCAACCTGAGAGGAGGGGCATGGGAATATAAAGGCAACTTGAGGTCAGGAGCATGGGAATATAAAGGCATCTTGAGAGCAGGGGCATGGGAATATAAAGGCAACTTGAGAGGAGGGGCATGGGAATATAAAGGCAACTTCAGAGCAGGAGCATGGGAATATAAAGGCAACTTGAGAGCAGGGGCATGGGAATATAAAGGCAACCTGAGAGGAGGGGCATGGGAATATAAAGGCAACCTGAGAGGAGGGGCATGGGAATATAAAGGCATCTTGAGAGCAGGAGCATGGGAATATAAAGGCATCTTGAGAGCAGGGGCATGGGAATATAAAGGCAACCTGAGAGGAGGGGCATGGGAATATAAAGGCAACTTGAGAGCAGGAGCATGGGAATATAAAGGCATCTTGAGAGCAGGGGCATGGGAATATAAAGGCAACTTGAGAGCAGGGGCATGGGAATATAAAGACAACTTGAGAGCAGGAGCATGGGAATATAAAGGCAACTTGAGAGCAGGAGCATGGGAATATAAAGGCAACTTGAGAGCAGGAGCATGGGAATATAAAGGCAACTTGAGAGCAGGAGCATGGGAATATAACTGCAACTTGAGAGCAGGAGCATGGGAATATAAAGGCAACTTGAGAGCAGGAGCATAGGAATATAAAGGCAACTTTAGAGCAGGAGCATGGGAATATAAAGGCTACTTGAGAGCAGCATGGGAATATAAAGGCAACTTCAGAGCAGGAGCATGGGAATATAAAGGCAACCTGAGAGGAGGGGCATGGGAATATAAAGGCAACTTGAGAGCAGGGGCATGGAAATATAAATGCAACTTGAGAGGAGGGGCATAAGAATATAAAGGCAACTTGAGTTGCAGGAGCATGGGAATATAAAGGCAACTTGAGGTCAGGAGCATGGGAATATAAAGGCAACTTGAGAGCAGGGGCATGGGAATATAAAGACAACTTGAGAGCAGGGGCACGGGTATATAAAGGCAAATTGAGAGCAGGGGCATGGAAATATAAAGGCAACTTGAGAGCAGGAGCATTGGAATATAAAGACAACTTGAGAGCAGGGGCATGGGAATATAAAGGCAACTTGAGAGCAGGAGCATTGGAATATAAAGACAACTTGAGAGCAGGGGCATGGGAATATAAAGGCAACTTGAGAGCAGGGGCATGGGAATATAAAGGCAACTTGAGAGCAGGGGCATGGGAATATAAAGGCAACTTGAGTTGCAGGAGCATGGGAATATAAAGGCAACTTGAGGTCAGGAGCATGGGAATATAAAGGCAACTTGAGAGCAGGGGCATGGGAATATAAAGGCAACTTGAGGTCAGGAGCATGGGAATATAAAGGCAACTTGAGAGCAGGGGCATGGGAATATAAAGACAACTTGAGAGCAGGGGCACGGGTATATAAAGGCAAATTGAGAGCATGGGCATGGAAATATAAAGGCAACTTGAGAGCAGGATCATGGGAATATGAAGGCAACTTGAGAGCAGGATCATGGGAATATAAAGGCAACTTGAGAGCAGGAGCATGGGAATATAAAGTCAACTTGAGAGCAGGAGCATGGGAATATAACTGCAACTTGAGAGCAGGAGCATGGGAATATAAAGGCAACTTGGGAGCAGGAGCATGGGAATATAAAGGCAACTTCAGAGCAGGAGCATGGGAATATAAAGGCAACTTGAGTGCAGGAGCATGGGAATATAAAGGCAACTTGAGAGCAGGAGCATGGGAATATAAAGGCAACTTGAGAGCAGGGGCATGGGAATATAAAGGCAACCTGAGAGGAGGGGCATGGGAATATAAAGGCAACTTGAGGTCAGGAGCATGGGAATATAAAGGCATCTTGAGAGCAGGGGCATGGGAATATAAAGGCAACATGAGAGGAGGGGCATAGGAATATAAAGGCAACTTCAGAGCAGGAGCATGGGAATATAAAAGCAACTTGAGAGCAGGGGCATGGGAATATAAAGGCAACCTGAGAGGAGGGGCATGGGAATATAAAGGCAACTTGAGAGCAGGAGCATGGGAATATAAAGGCAACTTGAGAGCAGGGGCATGGGAATATAAAGGCAACCTGAGAGGAGGGGCATGGGAATATAAAGGCAACTTGAGGTCAGGAGCATGGGAATATAAAGGCATCTTGAGAGCAGGGGCATGGGAATATAAAGGCAACTTGAGAGCAGGGGCATGGGAATATAAAGACAACTTGAGAGCAGGAGCATGGGAATATAAAGGCAACTTGAGAGCAGGGGCATGGGAATATAAAGGCAACCTGAGAGGAGGGGCATGGGAATATAAAGGCAACTTGAGGTCAGGAGCATGGGAATATAAAGGCAACTTGAGAGCAGGGGCATGGAAATATAAAGGCAACTTGAGAGGAGGGGCATAAGAATATAAAGGCAACTTGAGTTGCAGGAGCATGGGAATATAATGGCAACTTGAGGTCAGGAGCATGGGAATATAAAGGCAACTTGAGAGCAGGGGCATGGGAATATAAAGACAACTTGAGAGCAGGGGCACGGGTATATAAAGGCAAATTGAGAGCAGGGGCATGGAAATATAAAGGCAACTTGAGAGCAGGAGCATTGGAATATAAAGACAACTTGAGAGCAGGGGCATGGGAATATAAAGGCAACTTGAGAGCAGGAGCATTGGAATATAAAGACAACTTGAGAGCAGGGGCATGGAAATATAAAGGCAACTTGAGAGCAGGGGCATGGGAATATAAAGGCAACTTGAGAGCAGGGGCATGGGAATATAAAGGCAACTTGAGAGCAGGGGCATGGAAAAATAAAGGCAACTTGAGAGGAGGGGCATGGGAATACAAAGGCAACTTGAGTTGCAGGAGCATGGGAATATAAAGGCAACTTGAGGTCAGGAGCATGGGAATATAAAGGCAACTTGAGAGCAGGGGCATGGGAATATAAAGGCAACTTGAGGTCAGGAGCATGGGAATATAAAGGCAACTTGAGAGCAGGGGAATGGGAATATAAAGACAACTTGAGAGCAGGGGCACGGGTATATAAAGGCAAATTGAGAGCATGGGCATGGAAATATAAAGGCAACTTGAGAGCAGGATCATGGGAATATGAAGGCAACTTGAGAGCAGGATCATGGGAATATAAAGGCAACTTGAGAGCAGGAGCATGGGAATATAAAGGCAACTTGAGAGCAGGGGCATGGGAATATAAAGGCAACTTGAGGTCAGGAGCATGGGAATATAAAGGCAACTTGAGAGCAGGGGCATGGGAATATAAAGACAACTTGAGAGCATGGGCATGGAAATATAAAGGCAACTTGAGAGCAGGATCATGGGAATATGAAGGCAACTTGAGAGCAGGATCATGGGAATATAAAGGCAACTTGAGAGCAGGAGCATGGGAATATAAAGTCAACTTGAGAGCAGGAGCATGGGAATATAAAGGCAACTTCAGAGCAGGAGCATGGGAATATAAAGTCAACTTGAGAGCAGGAGCATGGGAATATAAAGGCAACTTCAGAGCAGGAGCATGGGAATATAAAGTCAACTTGAGAGCAGGAGCATGGGAATATAAAGGCAACTTCAGAGCAGGAGCATGGGAATATAAAGACAACTTGAGAGCAGGGGCATGGGAATATAAAGGCAACTTGAGAGCAGGAGCATTGGAATATAAAGACAACTTGAGAGCAGGGGCATGGAAATATAAAGGCAACTTGAGAGCAGGGGCATGGGAATATAAAGGCAACTTGAGAGCAGGGGCATGGGAATATAAAGGCAACTTGAGAGCAGGGGCATGGAAAAATAAAGGCAACTTGAGAGGAGGGGCATGGGAATACAAAGGCAACTTGAGTTGCAGGAGCATGGGAATATAAAGGCAACTTGAGGTCAGGAGCATGGGAATATAAAGGCAACTTGAGAGCAGGGGCATGGGAATATAAAGGCAACTTGAGGTCAGGAGCATGGGAATATAAAGGCAACTTGAGAGCAGGGGAATGGGAATATAAAGACAACTTGAGAGCAGGGGCACGGGTATATAAAGGCAAATTGAGAGCATGGGCATGGAAATATAAAGGCAACTTGAGAGCAGGATCATGGGAATATGAAGGCAACTTGAGAGCAGGATCATGGGAATATAAAGGCAACTTGAGAGCAGGAGCATGGGAATATAAAGGCAACTTGAGAGCAGGGGCATGGGAATATAAAGGCAACTTGAGGTCAGGAGCATGGGAATATAAAGGCAACTTGAGAGCAGGGGCATGGGAATATAAAGACAACTTGAGAGCATGGGCATGGAAATATAAAGGCAACTTGAGAGCAGGATCATGGGAATATGAAGGCAACTTGAGAGCAGGATCATGGGAATATAAAGGCAACTTGAGAGCAGGAGCATGGGAATATAAAGTCAACTTGAGAGCAGGAGCATGGGAATATAAAGGCAACTTCAGAGCAGGAGCATGGGAATATAAAGTCAACTTGAGAGCAGGAGCATGGGAATATAAAGGCAACTTCAGAGCAGGAGCATGGGAATATAAAGTCAACTTGAGAGCAGGAGCATGGGAATATAAAGGCAACTTCAGAGCAGGAGCATGGGAATATAAAGGCAACTTCAGAGCAGGAGCATGGGAATATAAAGGCAACTTCAGAGCAGGAGCATGGGAATATAAAGTCAACTTGAGAGCAGGAGCATGGGAATATAAAGGCAACTTGAGAGCAGGAGCATGGGAATATAAAGGCAACTTGAGAGCAGGAGCATGGGAATATAACTGCAACTTGAGAGCAGGAGCATGGGAATATAAAGGCAACTTGGGAGCAGGAGCATGGGAATATAAAGGCAACCTGAGAGGAGGGGCATGGGAATATAAAGGCAACTTGAGTGCAGGAGCATGGGAATATAAAGGCAACTTGGGAGCAGGAGCATGGGAATATAAAGGCAACCTGAGAGGAGGGGCATGGGAATATAACTGCAACTTGAGAGCAGGAGCATGGGAATATAACTGCAACTTGAGAGCAGGAGCATGGGAATATAAAGGCAACTTCAGAGCAGGAGCATGGGAATATAAAGGCAACCTGAGAGCAGGAGCATGGGAATATAACTGCAACTTGAGAGCAGGAGCATGGGAATATAAAGGCAACTTGAGAGCAGGAGCATGGGAATATAACTGCAACTTGAGAGCAGGAGCATGGGAATGTAAAGGCAACTTCAGAGCAGGAGCATGGGAATATAAAGGCAACCTGAGAGGAGGGGCATGGGAATATAAAGGCAACTTCAGAGCAGGAGCATGGGAATATAAAGGCAACTTCAGAGCAGGAGCATGGGAATATAAAGGCAACCTGAGAGGAGGAGCATGGGAATATAAAGGCAACTTGAGAGCAGGAGCATGGGAATATAAAGACAACTTGAGAGCAGGGGCATGGGAATATAAAGGCAACTTGAGAGCAGGAGCATGGGAATATAAAGGCAACTTCAGAGCAGGAGCATGGGAATATAAAGGCAACCTGAGAGGAGGGGCATGGGAATATAAAGGCAACTTGAGAGCAGGAGCATGGGAATATAAAGGCAACTTGAGAGCAGGATCATGGGAATATAAAGGCAACTTCAGAGCAGGAGCATGGGAATATAAAGGCAACTTGAGAGCAGGAGCATGGGAATATAACTGCAACTTGAGAGCAGGAGCATGGGAATATAAAGGCAACTTGAGAGCAGGAGCATGGGAATATAAAGGCAACTTCAGAGCAGGAGCATGGGAATATAAAGGCAACTTGAGTTGCAGGAGCATGGGAATATAAAGGCAACTTGAGGTCAGGAGCATGGGAATATAAAGGCAACTTGAGAGCAGGGGCATGGGAATATAAAGACAACTTGAGAGCAGGGGCACGGGTATATAAAGGCAAATTGAGAGCAGGGGCATGGAAATATAAAGGCAACTTGAGAGCAGGATCATGGGAATATAAAGGCAACTTGAGAGGAGGAGCATGGGAATATAAAGGCAACTTGAGAGCAGGATCATGGGAATATAAAGGCAACTTGAGAGCAGGAGCATGGGAATATAAAGGCAACTTGAGAGCAGGAGCATGGGAATATAAAGTCAACTTGAGAGCAGGAGCATGGGAATATAACTGCAACTTGAGAGCAGGAGCTTGGGAATATAAAGGCAACCTCAGAGCAGGAGCATGGGAATATAAAGGCAACCTGAGAGGAGGGGCATGGGAATATAAAGGCAACTTGAGAGCAGGAGCATGGGAATATAAAGGCAACTCTAGAGCAGGAGCATGGGAATATAAAGGCAACTTGAGAGCAGGAGCATGGGAATATAAAGGCAACTTGAGATCAGGAGCATGGGAATATAAAGGCAACTTGAGAGCAGGAGCATGGGAATATAAAGGCAACTTGAGAGCAGGAGCATGGGAATATAAAGGCAACTTGAGAGCAGGAGCATGGGAATATAAAGGCAACTTGAGAGCAGGAGCATGGGAATATAAAGGCAACTTGAGAGGAGGGGCATGGGAATATAAAGGCAACTTGAGAGGAGGGGCATGGGAATATAAAGGCAACTTGAGAGGAGGGGCATGGGAATATAAAGGCAATTTGAGAGGAGGGGCATGGGAATATTTAAGGCAACTTGAGATGCAGGAGCATGGGAATATAAAGGCAACTTGAGAGCAGGAGCAGGGGAATATAACTGCAACTTGAGAGCAGGAGCATGGGAATATAAAGGCAACTTGAGAGCAGGAGCATGGGAATATAAAGGCAACTTCAGAGCAGGAGCATGGGAATATAAAGGCTACTTGAGAGCAGGAGCATGGGAATATAACTGCAACTTGAGAGCAGGAGCATGGGAATATAAAGGCAACTTCAGAGCAGGAGCATGGGAATATAAAGGCAACTTGAGGTCAGGAGCATGGGAATATAAAGGCAACTTGAGAGCAGGGGCATGGGAATATAAATGCAACTTGAGAGCAGGGGCATGGGAATATAACGACAACTTGAGAGCAGGGGCATGGGAATATAAAGGCAAATTGAGAGCAGGGGCATGGGAATATAAAGGCAACTTGAGAGCAGGAGCATTTGAATATAAAGGCAACTTGAGAGCAGGGGCATTGGAATATAAAGGCAACTTGAGAGGAGGGGCATGGGAATATTTAAGGCAACTTGAGATGCAGGAGCATGGGAATATAAAGGCAACTTGAGAGCAGGGGCATGGGAATATAAAGGCAACTTGAGAGCAGGGGCATGGAAAAATAAAGGCAACTTGAGAGGAGGGGCATGGGAATACAAAGGCAACTTGAGTTGCAGGAGCATGGGAATATAAAGGCAACTTGTGGTCAGGAGCATGGGAATATAAAGGCAACTTGAGAGCAGGGGCATGGGAATATAAAGACAACTTGAGAGCAGGGGCACGGGTATATAAAGGCAAATTGAGAGCAAGGGCATGGAAATATAAAGGCAACTTGAGAGCAGGATCATGGGAATATAAAGGCAACTTGAGAGGAGGAGCATGGGAATATAAAGGCAACTTGAGAGCAGGATCATGGGAATATAAAGGCAACTTGAGAGCAGGAGCATGGGAATATAAAGGCAACTTGAGAGCAGGAGCATGGGAATATAAAGTCAACTTGAGAGCAGGATCATGGGAATATAACTGCAACTTGAGAGCAGGAGCTTGGGAATATAAAGGCAACCTCAGAGCAGGAGCATGGGAATATAAAGGCAACCTGAGAGGAGGGGCATGGGAATATAAAGGCAACTTGAGAGCAGGAGCATGGGAATATAAAGTCAACTTGAGAGCAGGAGCATGGGAATATAACTGCAACTTGAGAGCAGGAGCTTGGGAATATAAAGGCAACCTCAGAGCAGGAGCATGGGAATATAAAGGCAACCTGAGAGGAGGGGCATGGGAATATAAAGGCAACTTGAGAGCAGGAGCATGGGAATATAAAGGCAACTCTAGAGCAGGAGCATGGGAATATAAAGGCAACTTGAGAGCAGGAGCATGGGAATATAAAGGCAACTTGAGATCAGGAGCATGGGAATATAAAGGCAACTTGAGAGCAGGAGCATGGGAATATAAAGGCAACTTGAGAGCAGGAGCATGGGAATATAAAGGCAACTTGAGAGCAGGAGCATGGGAATATAAAGGCAACTTGAGAGCAGGAGCATGGGAATATAAAGGCAACTTGAGAGGAGGGGCATGGGAATATAAAGGCAACTTGAGAGGAGGGGCATGGGAATATAAAGGCAACTTGAGAGGAGGGGCATGGGAATATAAAGGCAATTTGAGAGGAGGGGCATGGGAATATTTAAGGCAACTTGAGATGCAGGAGCATGGGAATATAAAGGCAACTTGAGAGCAGGAGCAGGGGAATATAACTGCAACTTGAGAGCAGGAGCATGGGAATATAAAGGCAACTTGAGAGCAGGAGCATGGGAATATAAAGGCAACTTCAGAGCAGGAGCATGGGAATATAAAGGCTACTTGAGAGCAGGAGCATGGGAATATAACTGCAACTTGAGAGCAGGAGCATGGGAATATAAAGGCAACTTCAGAGCAGGAGCATGGGAATATAAAGGCAACTTGAGGTCAGGAGCATGGGAATATAAAGGCAACTTGAGAGCAGGGGCATGGGAATATAAATGCAACTTGAGAGCAGGGGCATGGGAATATAACGACAACTTGAGAGCAGGGGCATGGGAATATAAAGGCAAATTGAGAGCAGGGGCATGGGAATATAAAGGCAACTTGAGAGCAGGAGCATTTGAATATAAAGGCAACTTGAGAGCAGGGGCATTGGAATATAAAGGCAACTTGAGAGGAGGGGCATGGGAATATTTAAGGCAACTTGAGATGCAGGAGCATGGGAATATAAAGGCAACTTGAGAGCAGGGGCATGGGAATATAAAGGCAACTTGAGAGCAGGGGCATGGAAAAATAAAGGCAACTTGAGAGGAGGGGCATGGGAATACAAAGGCAACTTGAGTTGCAGGAGCATGGGAATATAAAGGCAACTTGTGGTCAGGAGCATGGGAATATAAAGGCAACTTGAGAGCAGGGGCATGGGAATATAAAGACAACTTGAGAGCAGGGGCACGGGTATATAAAGGCCAATTGAGAGCAGGGGCATGGAAATATAAAGGCAACTTGAGAGCAGGATCATGGGAATATAAAGGCAACTTGAGAGGAGGAGCATGGGAATATAAAGGCAACTTGAGAGCAGGATCATGGGAATATAAAGGCAACTTGAGAGCAGGAGCATGGGAATATAAAGGCAACTTGAGAGCAGGAGCATGGGAATATAAAGTCAACTTGAGAGCAGGAGCATGGGAATATAACTGCAACTTGAGAGCAGGAGCTTGGGAATATAAAGGCAACCTCAGAGCAGGAGCATGGGAATATAAAGGCAACCTGAGAGGAGGGGCATGGGAATATAAAGGCAACTTGAGAGCAGGAGCATGGGAATATAAAGGCAACTCTAGAGCAGGAGCATGGGAATATAAAGGCAAATTGAGAGCAGGAGCATGGGAATATAAAGGCAACTTGAGAGCAGGAGCATGGGAATATAAAGGCAACTTGAGAGCAAGAGCATGGGAATATAAAGGCAACTTGAGAGCAGGAGCATGGGAATATAAAGGCAACTTGAGAGCAGGAGCATGGGAATATAAAGGCAACTTGAGAGCAGGAGCATGGGAATATAAAGGCAACTTGAGAGGAGGGGCATGGGAATATAAAGGCAACTTGAGAGGAGGGGCATGGGAATATAAAGGCAACTTGAGAGGAGGGGCATGGGAATATAAAGGCAATTTGAGAGGAGGGGCATGGGAATATTTAAGGCAACTTGAGATGCAGGAGCATGGGAATATAAAGGCAACTTGAGAGCAGGAGCAGGGGAATATAACTGCAACTTGAGAGCAGGAGCATGGGAATATAAAGGCAACTTGAGAGCAGGAGCATGGGAATATAAAGGCAACTTCAGAGCAGGAGCATGGGAATATAAAGGCTACTTGAGAGCAGGAGCATGGGAATATAACTGCAACTTGAGAGCAGGAGCATGGGAATATAAAGGCAACTTCAGAGCAGGAGCATGGGAATATAAAGGCAACTTGAGGTCAGGAGCATGGGAATATAAAGGCAACTTGAGAGCAGGGGCATGGGAATATAAATGCAACTTGAGAGCAGGGGCATGGGAATATAACGACAACTTGAGAGCAGGGGCATGGGAATATAAAGGCAAATTGAGAGCAGGGGCATGGGAATATAAATGCAACTTGAGAGCAGGAGCATTTGAATATAAAGGCAACTTGAGAGCAGGGGCATTGGAATATAAAGGCAACTTGAGAGGAGGGGCATGGGAATATTTAAGGCAACTTGAGATGCAGGAGCATGGGAATATAAAGGCAACTTGAGAGCAGGGGCATGGGAATATAAAGGCAACTTGAGAGCAGGGGCATGGAAAAATAAAGGCAACTTGAGAGGAGGGGCATGGAAATACAAAGGCAACTTGAGTTGCAGGAGCATGGGAATATAAAGGCAACTTGAGGTCAGGAGCATGGGAATATAAAGGCAACTTGAGAGCAGGGGCATGGGAATATAAAGACAACTTGAGAGCAGGGGCACGGGTATATAAAGGCAAATTGAGAGCAGGGGCATGGAAATATAAAGGCAACTTGAGAGCAGGATCATGGGAATATAAAGGCAACTTGAGAGGAGGAGCATGGGAATATAAAGGCAACTTGAGAGCAGGATCATGGGAATATAAAGGCAACTTGAGAGCAGGAGCATGGGAATATAAAGGCAACTTGAGAGCAGGAGCATGGGAATATAAAGTCAACTTGAGAGCAGGAGCATGGGAATATAACTGCAACTTGAGAGCAGGAGCTTGGGAATATAAAGGCAACCTCAGAGCAGGAGCATGGGAATATAAAGGCAACCTGAGAGGAGGGGCATGGGAATATAAAGGCAACTTGAGAGCAGGAGCATGGGAATATAAAGGCAACTTGAGAGGAGGGGCATGGGAATATAAAGGCAACTTGAGAGCAGGAGCATGGGAATATAAAGGCAACTCTAGAGCAGGAGCATGGGAATATAAAGGCAACTTGAGAGCAGGAGCATGGGAATATAAAGGCAACTTGAGAGCAGGAGCATGGGAATATAAAGGCAACTTGAGAGCAGGAGCATGGGAATATAAAGGCAACTTGAGAGCAGGAGCATGGGAATATAAAGGCAACTTGAGAGCAGGAGCATGGGAATATAAAGACAACTTGAGAGCAGGAGCATGGGAATATAAAGGCAACTTGAGAGGAGGGGCATGGGAATATAAAGGCAACTTGAGAGGAGGGGCATGGGAATATAAAGGCAACTTGAGAGGAGGGGCATGGGAATATAAAGGCAATTTGAGAGGAGGGGCATGGGAATATTTAAGGCAACTTGAGATGCAGGAGCATGGGAATATAACTGCAACTTGAGAGCAGGAGCATTGGAATATAAAGGCAACTTCAGAGCATGAGCATGGGAATATAAAGGCAACCTGAGAGGAGGGGCATGGGAATATAAAGGCAACTTG
Source organism: Oncorhynchus masou masou (assembly GCF_036934945.1). Taxonomy (NCBI): domain Eukaryota; kingdom Metazoa; phylum Chordata; class Actinopteri; order Salmoniformes; family Salmonidae; genus Oncorhynchus; species Oncorhynchus masou. Next base: position 3,642,049 of record NC_088232.1, on the reverse strand, counting down.
AGAGCAGGAGCATGGGAATATAAAGACAACTTGAGAGCAGTGGCATTTGAATATAAAGGCAACTTGAGAGCAGGGGCATGGGAATATAAAGGCAACTTGAGAGCAGGGGCATGGGAATATAAAGGCAACTTGAGAGCAGGGGCATGGAAAAATAAAGGCAACTTGAGAGGAGGGGCATGGGAATACAAAGGCAACTTGTGTTGCAGGAGCATGGGAATATAAAGGCAACTTGAGGTCAGGAGCATGGGAATATAAAGGCAACTTGAGAGCAGGGGCATGGGAATATAAAGACAACTTGAGAGCAGGGGCACGGGTATATAAAGGCAAATTGAGAGCAGGGGCATGGAAATATAAAGGCAACTTGAGAGCAGGATCATGGGAATATGAAGGCAACTTGAGAGCAGGATCATGGGAATATAAAGGCAACTTGAGAGCAGGAGCATGGGAATATAAAGGCAACTTGAGAGCAGGAGCATGGGAATATAAAGGCAACTTGAGAGCAGGAGCATGGGAATATAAAGGCAACTTCAGAGCAGGAGCATGGGAATATAAAGGCAACTTGAGAGCAGGAGCATGGGAATATAAAGGCAACTTGGGAGCAGGAGCATGGGAATATAAAGGCAACCTGAGAGGAGGGGCATGGGAATATAAAGCCAACTTGAGTGCAGGAGCATGGGAATATAAAGGCAACTTGAGAGCAGGAGCATGGGAATATAAAGGCAACTTGAGGTCAGGAGCATGGGAATATAAAGGCAACTTCAGAGCAGGAGCATGGGAATATAAAGGCAACCTGAGAGGAGGAGCATGGGAATATAAAGGCAACTTGAGAGCAGGAGCATGGGAATATAAAGACAACTTGAGAGCAGGGGCATGGGAATATAAAGGCAACTTGAGAGCAGGAGCATGGGAATATAAAGGCAACTTCAGAGCAGGAGCATGGGAATATAAAGGCAACTTGAGTTGCAGGGGCATGGGAATATAAAGGCAACTTGAGGTTTTCCGGTTCCGGGTTGGAGCGAGCGGTCGCATCTACACTTCGGTCCGCAGGTAGTATAACTTTTCATTACATTTCATTATAGTACAACGGTTTGATTTGTCTAATCTTAACAATTTCTTCTTAGCTAGCTACATAGCCGACTTTGTATCTAAGATAATTGCATAATTATCGTATTTCGTCGTCCTAACGTATCTGCCCAGCAGCTAGCTAAGCAGCTAGCTAACATCCACTGTCCACCAGCACTGTAGAAACTATTACACTCAACTGAATGACTCGATTAGCGTAGTGTCAGCTACCTACATAGTTGTCTTCGCTGTCTTCGTATCCAAGATAATTGTGTAGTTTAGAGTGTGTAGACTTAGAGTGATTATCTTAATTTACCGAGGTTAGCTAGCCAGCTATTTGTCGTCCTTAACGTAGGAGATGCTGCTAGATAGCTATCCAACAGCTAGCCAACCGAATTGAACTTCAACTACCCGGTCAACATTCCGCGTCGCTCCACAGGTAGTATCACATTTTCATTTCACTTCATTACAGTACAACGGTTTGATTTGTTTGATCGTAGCTAGCCAGCTACATAGCCGTCTTTGTATCTAAGACAACTGTGTAGTCTAGAGCGATTTTCTAGGTTAGCTGGCCAGCTATTGTCGTTCTTTTAACGTAGCTAGCCAGCTAGCCCCCGAATAGCAGCACTGTAGAAACTATTACAGTACAACGGTTTGATTTGTTTGATCATAGCTAGCTAGCTACATAGCCGTCTTTGTATCTAAGACAATTGTGTAGCCTAGAGCGATTTTCTAGGTTAGCTAGCCAGCTATTGTCGTTCTTTTAAGGCAACGTAACGCAATCAACCTGCTAGCTAGCCAGCTAGCCCCCGAATAGCAGCACTGTAGAAACTATTACACTCAACGGAACGACTTGATTAGTGTAGTGTCAACATCGCAGCCACTACCAGCTAGCCTACTCCAGCAGTACTGTATCATTTCAATCATTTTAGTCAATAAGATTCTTGCTACGTAAGCTTAACTCTCTGAACATTCGAGACGTGTAGTCCACTTGTCATTCCAATCTCCTTTGCATTAGCGTAGCCTCTTCTGTTGCCTGTCAACTATGTGTCTATCTATCCCTGTTCTCTCCTCTCTGCACAGACCATACAAACGCTCCACACCGCGTGGCCGCGGCCACCCTAATCTGGTGGTCCCAGCGCGCACGACCCACGTGGAGTTCCAGGTCTCCGGTAGCCTCTGGAACTGCCGATCTGCGGCCAACAAGATAGAGTTCATCTCAGCCTATGCCTCCCTCCAGTCCCTCGACTTCTTGGCACTGACGGAAACATGGATCACCACAGATAACACTGCTACTCCTACTGCTCTCTCTTCGTCCGCCCACGTGTTCTCGCACACCCCGAGAGCTTCTGGTCAGCGGGGTGGTGGCACCGGGATCCTCGTCTCTCCCAAGTGGTCATTCTCTCTCTCCCCTTACCCATCTGTCTATCGCCTCCTTTGAATTCCATGCTGTCACAGTTACCAGCCCTTTCAAGCTTAACATCCTTATCATTTATCGCCCTCCAGGTTCCCTCGGAGAGTTCATCAATGAGCTTGATGCCTTGATAAGCTCCTTTCCTGAGGACGGCTCACCTCTCACAGTCCTGGGCGACTTTAACCTCCCCACGTCTACCTTTGACTCATTCCTCTCTGCCTCCTTCTTTCCACTCCTCTCCTCTTTTGACCTCACCCTCTCACCTTCCCCCCTACTCACAAGGCAGGCAATACGCTCGACCTCATCTTTACTAGATGCTGTTCTTCCACTAACCTCATTGCAACTCCCCTCCAAGTCTCCGACCACTACCTTGTATCCTTTTCCCTCTCGCTCTCATCCAACACTTCCCACACTGCCCCTACTCGGATGGTATCGCGCCGTCCCAACCTTCGCTCTCTCTCCCCCGCTACTCTCTCCTCTTCCATCTTATCATCTCTTCCCTCTGCTCATACCTTCTCCAACCTATCTCCTGATTCTGCCTCCTCAACCCTCCTCTCTTCCCTTTCTGCATCCTTTGACTCTCTATGTCCCCTATCCTCCAGGCCGGCTCGGTCCTCCCCTCCCGCTCCGTGGCTCGATGACTCATTGCGAGCTCACAGAACAGAGCTCCGGGCAGCCGAGCGGAAATGGAGGAAAACTCGCCTCCCTGCGGACCTGGCATCCTTTCACTCCCTCCTCTCTACATTTTCCTCCTCTGTCTCTGCTGCTAAAGCCACTTTCTACCACTCTAAATTCCAAGCATCTGCCTCTAACCCTAGGAAGCTCTTTGCCACCTTCTCCTCCCTCCTGAATCCTCCTCCCCCTCCCCCCTCCTCCCTCTCTGCAGATGACTTCGTCAACCATTTTGAAAAGAAGGTCGACGACATCCGATCCTCGTTTGCTAAGTCAAACGACACCGCTGGTTCTGCTCACACTGCCCTACCCTGTGCTCTGACCTCTTTCTCCCCTCTCTCTCCAGATGAAATCTCGCTTCTTGTGACGGCTCGCCGCCCAACAACCTGCCCGCTTGACCCTATCCCCTCCTCTCTTCTCCAGACCATTTCCGGAGACCTTCTCCCTTACCTCACCTCGCTCATCAACTCATCCCTGACCGCTGGCTACGTCCCTTCCGTCTTCAAGAGAGCGAGAGTTGCACCCCTTCTGAAAAAACCTACACTCGATCCCTCCGATGTCAACAACTACAGACCAGTATCCCTTCTTTCTTTTCTCTCCAAAACTCTTGAACGTGCCGTCCTTGGCCAGCTCTCCCGCTATCTCTCTCAGAATGACCTTCTTGATCCAAATCAGTCAGGTTTCAAGACTAGTCATTCAACTGAGACTGCTCTTCTCTGTATCACGGAGGCGCTCCGCACTGCTAAAGCTAACTCTCTCTCCTCTGCTCTCATCCTTCTAGACCTATCGGCTGCCTTCGATACTGTGAACCATCAGATCCTCCTCTCCACCCTCTCCGAGTTGGGCATCTCCGGCGCGGCCCACGCTTGGATTGCGTCCTACCTGACAGGTCGCTCCTACCAGGTGGCGTGGCGAGAATCTGTCTCCTCGCCACGCGCTCTCGCCACTGGGGTCCCCCAGGGCTCTGTTCTAGGCCCTCTCCTATTCTCGCTATACACCAAGTCACTTGGCTCTGTCATAACCTCACATGGTCTCTCCTATCATTGCTATGCAGACGACACACAATTAATCTTCTCCTTTCCCCCTTCTGATGACCAGGTGGCGAATCGCATCTCTGCATGTCTGGCAGACATATCAGTGTGGATGACGGATCACCACCTCAAGCTGAACCTCGGCAAGACGGAGCTGCTCTTCCTCCCGGGGAAGGACTGCCCGTTCCATGATCTCGCCATCACGGTTGACAACTCCATTGTGTCCTCCTCCCAGAGCGCTAAGAACCTTGGCGTGATCCTGGACAACACCCTGTCGTTCTCAACCAACATCATGGCGGTGGCCCGTTCCTGTAGGTTCATGCTCTACAACATCCGCAGAGTACGACCCTGCCTCACACAGGAAGCGGCGCAGGTCCTAATCCAGGCACTTGTCATCTCCCGTCTGGATTACTGCAACTCGCTGTTGGCTGGGCTCCCTGCCTGTGCCATTAAACCCCTACAACTCATCCAGAACGCCGCAGCCCGTCTGGTGTTCAACCTTCCCAAGTTCTCTCACGTCACCCCGCTCCTCCGCTCTCTCCACTGGCTTCCAGTTGAAGCTCGCATCCGCTACAAGACCATGGTGCTTGCCTACGGAGCTGTGAGGGGAACGGCACCGCAGTACCTCCAGGCTCTGATCAGGCCCTACACCCAAGCAAGGGCACTGCGTTCATCCACCTCTGGCCTGCTCGCCTCCCTACCATTGAGGAAGTACAGTTCCCGCTCAGCCCAGTCAAAACTGTTCGCTGCTCTGGCCCCCCAATGGTGGAACAAACTCCCTCACGACGCCAGGACAGCGGAGTCAATCACCACCTTCCGGAGACACCTGAAACCCCACCTCTTCAAGGAATACCTAGGATAGGATAAGTAATCCTTCTCACCCCCCCCCTTAATGATTTAGATGCACTATTGTAAAGTGGCTGTTCCACTGGATGTCAGAAGGTGAATTCACCAATTTGTAAGTCGCTCTGGATAAGAGCGTCTGCTAAATGACTTAAATGTAAATGTAAATGTAATGAGGTCAGGAGCATGGGAATATAAAGGCAACTTGAGAGCAGGGGCATGGGAATATAAAGACAACTTGAGAGCAGGGGCACGGGTATATAAAGGCAAATTGAGAGCAGGGGCATGGGAATATAAAGGCAACTTGAGAGCAGGATCATGGGAATATAAAGGCAACTTGAGAGCAGGATCATGGGAATATAAAGGCAACTTCAGAGCAGGAGCATGGGAATATAAAGGCAACTTGAGAGCAGGAGCATGGGAATATAAAGGCAACTTGAGAGCAGGAGCATGGGAATATAAAGGCAACTTGAGAGCAGGGGCATGGGAATATAAAGGCAACTTGAGAGCAGGAGCATGGGAATATAAAGGCAACTTGAGAGCAGGAGCATGGGAATATAACTGCAACTTGAGAGCAGGAGCATGGGAATATAAAGGCAACTTCAGAGCAGGAGCATGGGAATATAAAGGCAACTTGAGTGCAGGGGCATGGGAATATAAAGGCAACTTGAGAGCAGGAGCATGGGAATATAAAGGCAACTTGAGAGCAGGAGCATGGGAATATAACTGCAACTTGAGAGCAGGAGCATGGGAATATAAAGGCAACTTCAGAGCAGGAGCATGGGAATATAAAAGCAACTTGAGAGCAGGAGCATGGGAATATAAAGGCAACTTGAGAGCAGGAGCATGGGAATATAAAGGCAACTTGAGAGCAGGAGCATGGGAATATAAAGGCAACTTGAGAGGAGGGGCATGGGAATATAAAGGCAACTTGAGAGCAGGAGCATGGGAATATAAAGGCAACTTGAGAGGAGGTGCATGGGAATATAAAGGCAACTTGAGAGCAGGAGCATGGGAATATAAAGGCAACTTGAGAGGAGGAGCATGGGAATATAAAGGCAACTTGAGAGCAGGGGCATGGGAATATAAAGGCAACTTGAGAGGAGGGGCATGGGAATATAAAGGGGAAAAAGAAAACAGAACGTTACAAAGAAATGCCACATCATATGCATTCTGGCTGCATCGTCTTTCTCGTTGGGCTAAGATTTTGTTTTTGAAAGAATGAGTCAAAATACAGAGGGAGTGAGCCAGAGCACAGCTTTGACAATGTTATTTTACCTTTATTTATTTTTTAAATCTTCATTTTCTGCCTCGCTTTCAATAGCTTGGCTTCCCATCTAGCTGTGTCCTTGTCCTTCGTGCTCCACACTTCATGTGTTGGATTGGGCAATATACAGTACGTTGTTCTACATATCACATCTATATATTATTTCCTACAGAATTTGTTCACGTCGTGAACATTTACAGACTGAAATAAGAAACATAGGTGGCTCAGGATCTAAAAACACTTCCTCTTCTCCGCTGTCCTCCAGTCGTCTCTCCGCTGTTGTTTAATTGATGACGTATCGTGCTTTTGGAGCCGATTCATTAAAAACATCCCTATCGTTTCATCCAGAAGGCGTGGCGAACATCAGCGGATGGATGGTGGTTACCGTGGTATCACTCTCCAGGTGACGGGGACAGGGTTTGGTTACTAAGCAACTGTCACTGATTGCAAAGATGCTGCTGGCGTTTGTGAAGCCTCACGAGTCACGACACAGACAGACAGGACGGATATGTATCGGTTTGTGCAGACGCCGCGGAAGTGTACAAACAGACTGGTTCGTTCTCTCGCTCTCTCGCTCTCTCGCTCTCTCTCGGTCAGAGAGAACTGTGACTCTGTAACACCCTCCTCTCACAGGTGGGAATTTATGCATCACAGTTGTGCTTGAAAGACACACACACACACACACACACACTCTGTTACCAACCCTGTGTCGGCATTTACACCTTCAAACCCGTTTCCATCTCACAGATCCCAACGGAACCATAGAGCAACTTTGAAGCCGTAGTTCCACAAATGCCAGTGACATGTTAGGCCTAAAGTCTCTAATGGTAAAGCACAGCCCATATAATTCATTATACGGTTACAGCCTGTTTTCAGCATGTGAGCTATAGCTTGTCCTCATCCACTTTTAATGGAACAGGACATCATGTCAGCCTATGGGTGATGTGGATCCAGCTATAGTGCCCCTGTAGTCCACTGGGGAGGCTGTCCGAGAGGGTGAAAGGAGGCACACACCAGGGTATATATACTATGACAGGCTATACAATATTGCCATCTCGTACTCACACCTACAGGTCCCAATGAACAAGGCGGAGAATGAAACATGGATTGTCTGCTGGCAATACGTACCACGGGGGAGACAGAAATGAGTTTGTACAGAGCGATTGACTGTGGGCGTCGGTGGTCGTAGGATACTTCCCTTGGCAATGACAACACAATGAGACTAAGGCCTGGAAGGGTTCCCGGCTCTCTAGCCTATTGTCATGCCACTGGGTTACGGGGGACATTTCACTGTTACAGAACAGATTAGTGCTATAGTGTTCTAGGCTTTTGTTTCGTGGCTTGATGGTTCATTGTTCTCAAGTATGACACCGGCACCTCCTGCTGACAAGTACTTCTGTTTTCCTAGAATATAGTATTGTCCATAGGGTCACGTAAAGTTGAAGCGCTGCTTACTCTCTACAGGCCTCAAATGAACGAGACGGAACACATGAGCCGTGGATAATCATAAACTGTGAGAGTTTTATGCTGTGCGTTTGCGTTTTGAATGATAGAAACAACAGACAATGGGTGTATTGTCTGGGTAGATACAACTGAAATGAATACAACGGCCTGTGGTTTTCATGTTTTAGAGGGGATGCTTTGATGTCTCGAACAACAAGAGGCGCCACCGGTACACCCACATACACACACACACACACACGCGCGTGCACACGCGTGCACACACACAAACCTCATACAGTACACACACATGAATTGTGTTAAAATGATCAAGAGCGGAGAAAATTGACAACAACGTTCGTCAGACGTTCCACAACTGTTTACACCTTTCAGAACAACAAGCAATCAATGTCATTTGTTTTCCGACGACGTGGCAAAGCTGGAGGGGAGAGGTATGATGAATAATTGAACAGCAATTACACATCAAATGTGGTATTTGTATTTCAAGCGGCAGACATCAGCCTTTTTGTAGATTTACAAGGTGTGTGTGTGTGTGTGTGTGTGTGTGTGTGTGTGTGTGTGTGTGTGTGTGTGTGTGTGTGTGTGTGTGTGTGTGTGTGTGTGTGTGTGTGTGTGTGTGTGTGTGTGTTTGTTTTGTTTGTTTGTACGTGCAAGAGTTTGTGATGCAAGATGCTACATTATTCAATATTGTAAGTGCACATCTGTCTGGCCTGTTGGTCACTGTGGGGATGCAGGTTGTATAGCTATCTGTCAGTTAAACCCTCCTCCTCCATCTCTTCCCTCTCCCATCCTCTCCCTCTCTCTCTCTCATAGCTGGGCTGATACGCTGTTGCTATCGGTTAATCTCACTTAGCTGTCCGCTCGACCATTCCTCCACGTCCCTCCCCCATCTCCCCACTCCTGAACGCTTCAGCTCGTCTGACTCACATCCCCATCAGCCAGCCTCTCTGCCATGCCTCCAATCTGCTGGGGAGGAGAGAGGGATGGAGGGAGGAACTGGAAGGTGGGAGAACGAAGAAATGAAAAGGGAGAGAAAGAGGAGAGGGAGGGAATTAGGAGGGAGGGAGTGGGGCAGGGAAGGAAAGGGGGATGTGGAAGTAGGGATGGAGAGAGAGAGAGAGAGAGAGAGAGAGCAGTAGAGAGAGAGAGAGAGAGAGAGCAGTAGAGAGAGAGAGAGAGAGAGAGAGAGAGAGAGGGAGGGAGGAAGGAAGGAAGTGAAAGATGGCGGGAAGAGGGGAGGAAAGCACTCTCAATCTCTCATCCTGTGCCTCCTCTATTTCCTTCCCTCTCTCTCTCTTGTCAGTGTGACACACTCTTTTATCCCCGTTAGGGAAACATAGCATCTGGATGTAACCTTGACACCCCAGGGGAGAAAGAGAGAGAGACCAAAATGTGTGTCCATGAGAATATTGGCCTGTGTATTTTCTTGCTTGTTTACTATGCTACCGCTGATGTATAGTAGACTGCAAGCTTCAGACAAACAAGGACTTAGAGCTGAATATTATTTCCAATTATGGAGCGCCTTTGAGCCAGAAGGGTTCATTTAAGTCCATTCTGCTACTGTTCTATATCCAATCTGTGACTGTTCAATAACCAAACTGGGGCTGTTCTTAATCCAATCTGTGACTGTTCTATATTATGAGACATTTTCTCTACCAAACTGAGGGGAATCCCGTGAGGATTGCTGTATTTTAAACAGTTCTCTTACTCTCTTCAACCGGTTGGTTTGGTTCACAAAAGCATAGCCGACACCGGCGACCTACCACTCCGCTCCGTCGACCACAGCAGGTGCAGCTGGACGCTCCAGCGGCCAGGACGGGGTTGCCATGACGACTGTCCCTCCTATCTCTATGACTACACTGTGGAGAGATGGATGGAAGGATAGAGGGACACTGGCCTGACAACGATCTCCCTGGAGGATTATGAATCACAGCAGAGCTTTTCTTTGGGTGAGACGAGGGCACTATGGGACCCTGAGGAGAGGCTTGAGCCTGTCATGGAGCCCCGTGAGGGACCCCGGGTCCCTGGCACAGAGCTCCTCAAAATACCCTGTCTGTCACTGTCATGGAGCTCCAAGAGTGAGACCCCAGTGAAGGAGGTTACTTGCTGCCTCAGGAGGCCTTGTCAGTAGTCTCTCTATCGCCATCATCAGTGGGGTCAGACGCGTCCAGCCCAAATCCCATATCAGATATATTGTAGCTCTCTCAGCATTACTCAGTATACATTTTCCCTCAGTATCTTCTGCCACAAGGGATAAATATGCAAATTCTCCATATCCTCATAGGTAACACTGGTGCTGAGTAATGTGAAAGTATTTAGGAATTTCTCCTGTATTCAGCGTAAAGACAGTCTCCTATCACTAGGTTATTCAGAGAGCAGAGATTGTATCAAACTAGGAGGTGATTCACCATGTAGTGCTGAAGTGGGGTTGTACAGTAGGCAGTGACGTCAATGTTTATATGTTCAATTTAATTGATGTTAGTCTGTACCCTCCAGGACAATTGTTTTTGTGTATAAGGATAGGTTCTGGCAGATATCATGTCACTGTCCTCCTTCAAGAGTCTTTCAAAGTCTTTCCGCTTTCCCCCTGCAGCCACTAACTCCAGCACGAAGTCAAGTTGTGACAAGTTGGACTTACAATGGCTCGTTGTGGGGCTGGTTTGAGATGGGGCTGGAATAAAGATCTTGGATTGGGATCAAACGTAGGGGAATCGCATAGCTGGAGGTTAAAGGGATAATTCAGGCAACATCTATATTTGGGGGCAATTACCCTTTACCTTAAGATGTGTCTGAAGGCCCATAGTGAGAGAATCCACAGTAATCCATTGTTGACGTCTGCCACTGGCGAAGGACCTGTTCATGTTTTCTTCACCGCGGGAATTCCGGAATATTCCAATGCTCCATCAAGCCATGGGTGAGTTTATTGACAGCTGGTAATCAATCCGCATCTGAGTGCCCAATGGAATACAATACAGTATAATACAAGTGGAAAGGGGAGGAAGGGAAGCGCGACTAAGGGACACAATAGTACATTTTGGTAGACAGAAGGTGCTCTTTGGTAAAAGGGTAAATTGGTCATCAAAAAGAAAGGAGGCCCAAGGAACTCTTCATATAATTAATTAAAATGCCTTTATTTGTATGGCATGTTCAATAGAAACAAACTTTGTTTGTGACTGTTCTATATTATGAGACATTTTCTCTACCAAACTGAGGGGAATCCCATGAGGACCTACCTACAAATAAAGGCATATTAATTAAGTATATGAAGAGTGCCTTGGTCCTCCTTTCTTTTTGATGACAGTATAATACAACTTCAATGACCATGTTACAGCAAACAGAAAGTGATGCGGCTGTGAGTCAACATAAGGAAATCGTTCCAGTTTTGAGTGACACAATTCCAGCGATTATTTCAGCAGTCTGAACGATAAAAATCCCTGCAAATTCCACCAACTACCAAACTTAGTTTAAAGTGTTTTTTTAGGAAGTTTCAGCTTGAAATGCAGGTTTGCTAACATCGGCGCCGCTGTTAACATTCATGAATTTTCACAATGCTAATTATGCTAGCTCCTGGCTATGGCAGATATAAACAATGGATTATTGTGGATTCTATCATTATAGAGCTGTAGACACATCTTAAGGTAAGGGTTATTCCACCCAAATATAGATTTTGCCTGAGCTATCCATTCAACAGTTTCCTTGATAAACATTATGTAATCTAGCCTGGGTGCCCGTCTGTTTCTGGTCTCTTGATAATTAGAAACAAGAAGCCAGGCTATATGAGCAAAGCGTCAATACAGGATTAAGATTGAATCCTACTACACCGGTTCTGACTCTTGTCGGATGTGGCAGGGCTTGAAAACTATTATGGAAACACAGCCGTGAGCTGCCCAGTGACAAAAGCCTACCAGACGAGCTAAATGCCTTTTTATGCTTTTTATGCTTTTTATGCTTTTTACACTGAAGAATGCATGAGAGCACCAGCTGTTCTGGACTACTGTGTGATAACTCTCTCGTAGCCAATATGAGCAAGACCTTTAAACAGGTCAACATTCCTTTAAACAGGGCCAACAAGACCTTTAAACAGGGCCAGACGGATTACCAGGACGTGTACTCAAAGCAAGTGCAGACCAACTGGCAAGTGTCTTTACTGACATTTTCAACCTCTCCATCAATGTGAGCACGACAAAGGAGCTGAGTGTGGACTACATGACTATAGGAAAAGGCGGGCTGAACAGGCCCCCATTAACATCATTGGGGCTGTAGTGGAGCGGGTTGAGAGTTTCAAGTTCCTTAGTGTCCAACTATTATGGTCCAAACACACCAAGACAGTCGTGAAGAGGGCATGACAACACCTTCTCTCCCTCTGGAGACTGAAAAGATTTGGCATGGGTCCCCAGATCCTCAAAAAGTTATCTAGCTGCACCATCGAGAATATGGAAACAATAGCATTTTGGAAATGTTTTCAGTGGCTTATTATTAGAGCTGTAAATGTCTTATCCCTACTTAGTGCTCAAATTGTTTTTCATGGCATATAAGTGCCCATGTACACTATAACCTGGTAACTGAGCACAAATTATATTTCAGAATTGAGGGCTTGTGAAATTGACCAATCATGTTCCGTTGCCGTACTGTTCCGTATGTGTGGTTCTTTTGAGGTCGTTAAGGCTGGCAACGTTTTGTTTGTTCCAAATGTTCCAAATGTTTCCCCTTTTCATATTGTATATTCAGCCGGTGGCAAATGTTGTTCTTCTTGACCTAAATCCCCTTTGGTAATTATTGTTTTCATTTTCAACCGGCTTGTTTTTGTTTTGTCCATGGCATGCAGACAACATGGCATTATGCCTAGTGCTGGTTTCTAACACTGGAATGAGTCAGCCTAGATGTCTCTGTGAAGTCAGACAGTGTACGATTTCACACCACTTACACCCTACTTAGTAGTAAGGAAGCTCTGCTATGTGGTCATGCAATTAGAAAATGAATGTTTGATATTATCAAACGGATCACTGTAACCTTCGTTGTCTGTATTTGTATCAGATGAGAAGGTCTGTTTACACAGGCAACCCAATTCTGATCTTTTTCAACTAATTGGTATTTTGACCAATCACGTCAGATCTTTGTCAGAGCTGATTAGATTGGTCAAAAGACCAATTAGTGGGACAAAAAAAAGATCCGAATCAGGTTGCCTGTGTAAACACAGCCTTTAGTGCAAGGCAGGAACTAACTAAACCTCTATGTCCTGGGGGTCTCCCAAGAACCAGGTTTAAAGCACAACTGATTTCTACCACTCTCCAGGGGAAAAAAACTGCTTGCCTTGTCCTAGGTGTAAGGGCTTAAAGGGAGCACCGGTAGCACCGTCTAACATGTAATCCACTGGGGGAGCGTGAGGCAACTACATGCTGTGTCTGCTTAAAGCAAAGGGGATGGAGTCACAGCAGCATACATGCACTGGTACCGCTGGTAGCTACCGAACCAACACGTTAAAATAGGGGATGAAGTAAGAAGCGGAAGCTCTCTGTATTGCGGCTCACATTATTGAATCATTCCTACACGGGCCCAGCTCACTTATGAGAAGACTTTATATTCTTCTACTACCTGTTCTTTTCCTTCGGAGAGAGAAGGAGCGAGAAGATCCCAGGCTTTGATGTTTTATGTCTATACCACAATGACTCGCAGTCTCGCACTCCCTCGCTCTCTCCCTCCAGCAGGATTTGACTTTTTCAACGTGGGTTGACAGCTGTGAATAAATACTTGATGGGGGATCTTTGTGCTGGCATTGTGATGTGCCAGGGAGGAAGAGAATCTTGGAGTTTAATCATTGTTTGCGTTTTGGCGATTGTCCTCTCGCTGTCAACAGGTTTTTGTTGTTGTTGCAAAGCTATCTTGTATTTTTTTATTTTATTTAGTATGTTTTCAAATCCCCATGCCAAAACTTTGTCTAAAAAGACTAGATGAGGGTTGTGTATGCCGTTTGCTCTGGGCTATAGCACAAGGTACTTGAGCATATTTGATGAGTTACTCAGGCATTCTCTCAGGGATTGGGGTTTAGCAACGCAATAGAGGGAGCAACATTAGACAACGGGTCCCAATCCAATGCATGGTATATAAGCGTGTCCTCCCTGAGCTTCTCTCTGGATAATGAATAAGGACTTTTAGTGGAGGGGGTGTCTAGGATGCCGTATCAAATGTAATTTTAACCTATTAGTTTTTTGCCTTTAGGAAATTCATATCGACAGCTATTAATATTTATGTTCAAATATTTAGCATGGAGCGCTGTTGTGTTTAAATTAACAGATTGAGGTTTGCTATAATGATACCGCAACATATGGAGACTTTTATTTGTATTGATACAGTGAAAGTCCTGGGAGAGGAACTATAATTAACACACACATTCAATATTAGATGGTTCCTATATCTGTCTGGTCAGCCACTCTGTCTTTCTCTCTCTCTCCATCTGTCCCTCACTATCTCTTTCTCTTTCTTTCTGCTGTCTCTCTCTCTCTCCATCTCTCGCTCTCTCTCTCTCTCTCCCTCCCTCCATCTCTCCACCCCTCTCCTTCTCTCTCTGTGAATCTAAATACATTTCTTCGGCCTCAGCTACTTTGGCCACAAAAGAGAAGTCCTGAATATGCATTATAATGTCAGAGGACATTAGTGTTAGTGTGTACATTAATGGCCTGGGTTACCTCTGCTGCACATTTCACTGAAGTCTGTATTTTCTCTGTGTCTCTCTCTCTCTCTCTCTCTCTCTCTCTCTCTCTCTCTCTCTCTCTCTCTCTCTCTCTCTCCTCTCTCTCTCTCTCTCTCTCTCCATCCTTTTAGTCTGGTGGCGTCTAAAGAGCCAGAGAGTCCTCGGGGGAGAGCAGTGCATCCTCCGTCACCCTCCGACTTCTTGGACAAACTCATGGGGAGAACCTCTGGCTACGATGCCAGGATTAGACCCAACTTTAAAGGTACAGTATGGGCCTACAGTTTGTTTCTGGCCAAAGGTAAGCAATTCAGTTCATCGACTGATGGGACGTATTTACATGAATATCCACAATAATAAAGTTCCCATATCACCCCCAAAATCCTTTCGTTATGTACCGTCTTACAAGTAACATCCAACATCACAACGTCAGGTGGCTGTTAGCTGCTGACTGAGGCCGCAGTGAACCGCTCCTAAAATGGAGTCCGAACAGACGGTGTTTACTCTCCCGTTTAGCCAAGAGGTCCCATCGGTTCTAGTGTTTACCATACTGCTGGCCAGGCCCAGGGACCGATTGCCTCCAGCCCTGGCCCTGTCCCTCATGGCAGAGGCCTGGCATTGGAATGGGAGTTAGCAGAATGGTATGTCTGGAAGTAAAAGACACGTTCGGTTTCTGTTTGTCACTTTTTATCTTGGCAAACACAGGGATACGAGTCAGATTGGAGTTGCCGTGACTACCCAAAAAGAAGTAGGAGTAGAAGGCCGTCCGCGAAAGCTTGCCATCACACTCTGTTCTGAGCTGTCCTGATTGACATCATGTAGGCCATGTTCAATACAATGAGTAAAGAAATTGTTCATGATTGGATTTTGTGATAAGGCCATGGTCTAGAGAAGGGTTTGTTAGCTAATCAAAGTGGGATTCAGCTGAAAAATAGGACCATCCACAGGGTATGTGATCTATCAGCTGTGCTTGTCACATGTGGCCACATCCATCCACACATTTGAGCAGGAAGGGGAAATGGGATGGAGTGGTCAGTGGAGCGTTCAGTTGGACCGGTAGAGAGAAACACGCACGCACGCACACACACTCACACACACACACTCACACTCACACACAAACACACACACACACACACACACACACACACACACACGGCAAAGTGAAAAACCCACACTCTCCCTTATCTCTCCTTTTGTCATCATTGTCGATGACAGAGTCACAGAACGCAGAAAGCCACGGGAATACGGATCGCCCAGCTCTGCTTGACAGCTAGACTCCTAGGAAAAAACATACCTGCCATGTATGATTTGACATGCACTAACCACTTACTGACATCACTGTACATGCTGCTCCAAGTGTATTGCTGTTTCTATTGTAGTGTAGAAAACATGGTCACAGTTTCTATGCTGGTCACGTACAGTCATGCAAAGTGAAAGGACTTGAGAAGTTGTCCTTAAGACAGGCCAATCATCTTGAATTGAAAAATGTGCAATTATGAAATAAAAATGACTGCTAATGTCGTAAAATGTTGTCAGATGTCAATGATACAGACGTAGGATCTTAATCTGAGCCAGTTTGCTACAGCAGGGAAATAATCCTGCAGCAACAGGACATGTGAATTATTGTGTGGATTGTAATTCATGGACACTTTTGAAGGGGTTGATACATTTTTCTTAAGGGAAAATCAAGTCCGACATTTTGGCAACACTTCACTTGACACCCAGCGTCATAACATGTTGTCACATGGTCTTAACCATATCATAACCCTCTTTATGACTGATGACTTTCTTAGTCCGAGTAAAGTGACACAGGAGAAAGTTATTTAAAATATGATGGGGGGGAGGGACCTGACTGTAAAGAATGAATTACAACAATAACAAAGGACTCAAGAAACAAACTTTCAAACGAAAGGAAACTTATTGGCAGGGACAAAACACATTTGAAGAATTACAAGTTTCACATTTCCTGCATTGTGGGAAAGTTTTCCTGCAACAGCTGACCAAATTAAGATCCCACATCTGTAGGTTGGCATGTATTTTGTTTTGAGGGGAAAAAACAGATCATTTATCAAGAATGGGAAGTAGATGAAGATATATGAATGCCTCCAGGGCTACAAGGCTGTGCAGGATCTATTCTATTACATCATGTATAAGGCCATCGTGGCATGGATTGATGGAACCACAGTTTTAAATATTCATGGAGGGGTTTAAGTGAAGAGCCATGTTTCTCAAAGACATTGAATAATCCCTGTGTATGTGTTTCTATGCCTACCTGTCTTAAACTACTTTGAAGCTATATCATATTTCCTAATGCTATTTTCCTCTGTCTAGGTCCTCCTGTGAACGTATCATGCAACATATTCATCAACAGCTTTGGCTCCATAGCTGAGACTACAATGGTACGTATATATTCATATATTCATATAAATACATTTACCGCCTCCATTCCAGTCAATGTCAAACACATATATTTGAAAGTCAAGGAATTCCAAAGGGTAGCATTGCCAAAAAATGACAAACAACGTGACAGGGTGTGTAACATGGGGTAGTGTGTGTATGTAACATGGGGTAGTGTGTGTATCTAACATGGGGTAGTGTGTGTATGTAACATGGGGTAGTGTATGTATGTAACATGGGGTAGTGTGTGTATGTAACATGGGGTAGTGTGTGTATGTAACGTGGGGTAGTGTGTGTGTGTAACATGGGGTAGTGTGTGTATGTAACATGGGGTAGTGTGTGTATGTAACATGGGGTAGTGTGTGTGTATGTAACATGGGGTAGTGTGTGTGTGTAACATGGGGTAGTGTGTGTGTGTAACATGGGGTAGTGTGTGTATGTAACATGGGGTAGTGTGTGTATGTAACATGGGTTAGTGTGTGTATGTAACATGGGGTAGTGTGTGTGTGTAACATGGGTTAGTGTGTGTATGTAACATGGGGTAGTGTGTGTATGTAACATGGGTTAGTGTGTGTATGTAACATGGGTTAGTGTGTGTATGTAACATGGGGTAGTGTGTGCATGTAACATGGGGTAGTGTATGTATGTAACATGGGGTAGTGTGTGTGTATGTAACATGGGGTAGTGTGTGTGTGTAACATGGGGTAGTATGTGTATGTAACATGGGTTAGTGTGTGTATGTAACATGGGTTAGTGTGTGTATGTAACATGGGGTAGTGTGTGTATGTAACATGGGTTAGTGTGTGCATGTAACATGGGTTAGTGTGTGTATGTAACATGGGGTAGTGTGTGTATGTAACATGGGGTAGTGTGTGTATGTAACATGGGTTAGTGTGTGTATGTAACATGGGTTAGTGTGTGTATGTAACATGGGGTAGTGTGTGTATGTAACATGGGGTAGTGTGTGTATGTAACATGGGTTAGTGTGTGTATGTAACATGGGTTAGTGTGTGTATGTAACATGGGGTAGTGTGTGTATGTAACATGGGGTAGTGTGTGTATGTAACATGGGTTAGTGTGTGTATGTAACATGGGTTAGTGTGTGTATGTAACATGGGTTAGTGTGTGTATGTAACATGGGTTAGTGTGTGTATGTAACATGGGGTAGTGTGTGTTTAGCGCGCCAGCGTGTTACCAGCCCAGGCCCAGGATTAGGGCCTGCATGTGTCTCCCAGGGTAGTGTCAGTGAGCAGGCTACAGGACGGAGTACACACACTCTCACTTTGTCTCACACACACACGCATCCGAGCACACGCACACACACCGATAATGTGGACGAGGAAGCATCATAACGCAGCGTGTTTCCCGGGCCAAGCATCTCTCAGACCTCTTCTCCACTCTCTCCTGGGGAGAATCTCTTACGTAAGAATCCATTTCCCTTCCTCTCCCACTGAAGGGATGAATTAAGCAAGCACCATGAAGCTATTAGTGAGGGTACTTTACTGAAACAATAAACATCCCCCTGAATAAGATATCATTTTCTAAGAGGGTGTTTCCTATTTGAATGAGATCATGAACGTGCCTGATGGAAAGGTTGTTCCTTACAGAGGAAGGTGTTATTTTAACCTGCGTCTGGGACGTGGATCAGAGATGAAGTTGATGGGTTTGGATGGGGAATGGAGTTTTAAAGGACTAGACAATGGTTCCCCTGGAGCAAGGCTTTGAATGACTACTGAAAGGCACAGACACAATGGCATAGGCACGCATGCACACACTCTCACACACACATCACACACATGCGCGCAAACACACACACCACACACAGCGGATGTGAAGAGGGGACATCTGCGTCAGTCCGCCAGTGCTAACTTTGCAGTGACGCGTCCACTTGTCACTCACACACACACACACACACACACACACACACACACACACACACACACACACACACACACACACACACACACACACACACACACACACACACACACACACACACACACACACACACACACACAGCCCTGCCGCCTGCCTCCCGGTCCCGGTCTGAATAAGTCATTGGCTTAGGGAGCTGGCACACAGGCTTTCAAGTCATTACCAGTGATGAGACAAGCAGGACACACACACACACCACTGCGAGACTTCCTGCTCTATAGATACCCAACCAGCAGGCACCTCACAAATCATTCAGCAATTACAGAACTACCTTAGGAACCACAGACCCATTGGTGGTTGTAGAAGTAGAGATCTCTCTATCTTTCCCTCTAGATGAAATAATCAATACACCCAAATGGAATGTGGTCAGTGAAGCTGGACGTAAAGATGATTTAAAAGACAAATTGGCTTGAAGTGGTTATTGGACTTTGGGTAGTTTCTTATGAGTCGATATCGATGAAAAGGTTTTTACTACGACCCATAAAGGATTAGAATTGGCTCACTGGCTTTGCAAGTCTATAATGAGAAGTGACATGCATATGAGTGATTTAGTTTTTATAATGTGGGGTTTGTATGAGTACCCCTTCGTGGGATGTACAAAGGTGCAAAATGATGATGAAGTCAACTGAAGATAAGTGAGAAAACAGAATTGAACACAAATCCTTCCATTTCTTAGCATTAGGCATCATTTGGGATTGATGGAGTGATGTGATAAGTCTGATGGTGAAAGAGGACGATGTGGAGGCCTCCAGTATATTTGAAGAGGAATGGCGTGGAACTGCAAGAGATGGAAAGAGTGAGAAAATGGAGGGATTTCACAGTCCAGTGTGGCTGGAGGGGGGAAGAGGGGATGTGCAGTGAAGGACAGAGGGTCCATGCTGGAGAGAAAGGGGAAAAGATAGAGAGAGCAAAAGACAGGAGAGGAGGATCATTCTCCTCCGTATGTCACCACTGGTTTAGAGAGGCTCAGGGGCAACAGCAGCCCGACTCCCACCATCACCATCTGTCCTCCTCCACACACACAGGGAGATGATGTAACATTTTCCAGGGGGGTGGGGGGTGAGGGGGAGAGAAATATACAGAGGCACATTACTGAAGAGCACTAAGGCCTGACCCGCAAGGCGTTGCTCATGGCCCATCACAGGGAAAAGGTTTCATTCAGAGACAGACCGAGAGTGGGTGGGTTAAGTCTGTTTGAGCTACAGGGAGAGAGTGGATTGGAGAATTCTGTTAGAGACTTACAAGGGAGACATACAAAGATTTGATGTATTCCTTTCTGGGTCTGATTTGATTAGATTAGATTTGAAAAGGACTCTGACCCTGTGTGGCTCTGATTCCTTCGCAGCAAGCAGCAGACCAGACGACAAGCCTTTTTGACTGCGACATGACTTCTGATCGCACAGTGCTGCTTTGACATGGGGATTGAACTGCTGTCAGTGATGGATGGAAAAATTGTGTCATAGAGTACAAAGGGGGAGGCTACACACTGCCACTTCTTGTTTACTATGGCGTGTGTGTGTGTGTGTGTGTGTGTGTGTGTGTGTGTGTGTGTGTGTGTGTGTGTGTGTGTGTGTGTGTGTGTGTGTGTGTGTGTGTGTGTGTGTGTGTGTGTGTGCGTGCGTGCGTGCGTGCGTGCGTGCGTGCGTGCGTGCGTGCGTGCGTGCGTGCGTGCGTGCGTGTGTGTGTGTGTGTCCATCCTCTCCCCTCTCATCTCAACCAACGAGGGTTGGTTTGACAGATCAGATCTGAGAATAAACCTCAGTGGTCAATCCTATAGTACCAAGTTATAGTGACCCCATTAAAGATGATGGCTGTGTTCATGTTGGACCACTGCATCAATCTAGGTAACATAATTTAAGAAAAAATCCCCATCAATAGCCATCCGTTCAAGCGAGAGAAATCCGTTTTTGGCGTGGACTGCGTCTCAATCTTGCGCATCCGCTTATGTCGGCCTTCCGCATCTGGAAGGTGCCCTAGTGACAGCGGTTTTGGTCAGACCATGAGGCATCTCGAATCTCGGACTTCTCACGAAAACATCTGTAGCATCCGAACCGTTTGGGCTACAAACCAATATGAACGCTCTATGGAAAGATGATATTTGGGACTCGTCAGCAGGTAAACTGGTACCGGTTTTGAAAAATTCATGGAAGTGTTTTCTGACAACAACAAAAAAGGGGTTAAATATGTGTCCATGTGGCACTGGAGGAGACAAGCCCTCTCCCATCCGGCGCCTTTCCTGTTGGGAGGCTAATGGAGCCCAGCTGAGGGTAATGAGTCAATCAAGTGTGTGATTGGCTGGACAGTCAGCCCCAACAGTTGATTAGGCTGCTGCTTCTGCTCCCATTTGGGGAAGGGGGGGGACTGGAGACAGCAGCAGACATGTTGGGGCTGAAAGGCTCAGTTTAAGATGGCCTTTGTTATTTGTAAGCATTTCTGTTGGTCAATTATGGAATAAAATCTAAGTTTACTCTGCCTCACTGAGCCTCTCCCCAGACTCTCCCCAAAAAACATCAATATTTCCTGAGCTGTCTTATGTTCTAGATATACTGTAGGATAGACACTCCGAAACCTTATTCCTTATTATGTATTTTTTAACTTTCTGTTTTGCCGTTTCTGAATGTGTTACTCAATGTATTTCTATGGACTATAGTAGTCAAGGACAAAGTAGATCCCCCTCCAACCTTTTAGAGGTTATTAAGAACATTCACCATGCAGCAACCATGTGGACACAACACACACTGAGTGTACAAACATCAAGAACACCTACTGTTTCCATAACAGACTGACCAGGTGAATCCAGGTAAAAGCTATGATCCCTTATTGATGTCACTTGTTAAATCCACCAATCAGTGTAGATGAAGGGGAGGAGACAGGTTAAAGAGGGATTTTCTTTTGCCTTGAGACATGGATTGTGTATCTGTGCCATTCAGAAGGTGAATGGACAAGACAAAAGATTTAAGTGCCTTTGAACGGGGTATGGTAGTAGGTACCAGGCGCACCGGTTTGAGTGTGTCAAGAACTGCAACGCTGCTGGGTTTTTCAAGCTCAACAGTTTACGAGGAATGGGCGACCACCCAAAAGACATCCAGCCAACTTGACACAACTGTGAGAAGCATTGGAGTCAACATGGGTCAGCATCCCTGTGGAACGCTTCGATACCTTGTAGAGTCAATGCCCCAATGTTATTGAGGCTGTTCTGAGGGCAAAAGGGAGTGAAACTCATGTATAGGAAGCCATTCCTAATGTTTTGTACACTCAGTATATATGATATCATGCTACATAAGTTGAGGTTTGCATCATCAATTGAGTTCTGGAATCGACCATTTCTAGCAACATGTGCCCGAGCTTACAAACATGAAAGTATGGTTGGCTTGTTTGTTATGATAGGGCACACGTTTTCCCTGACCGTGTGACCTGACCTGGAAAAACTCTTGGCCCTAGTTAGAATTGATTTGCTCTTTGACTTCTTTCCTTAAGTTAAGTGTTGTTAGTACAGGTCAGCAGTTCAATCTGTGAGTGCTGTGCCTTCCAGTCAGTCATCAAGGTCAGTGATGCAGTGACATAGGAGGCTTCCCAGGAGAGAGTTCCACTGTGTCTGGTGGTTCCACTGTGTCCGGTGGTTCTTCCTGCTTATACCACAGATTATACCCATGCTCCACTAAACACGTTTGTGCAGGCTGTGCCCACAGCCATGAGCCGTGGTCCTCACTGGGACATATACATGGGAAGGCGCTCAGAACGATAGCAGAGGTATGTAGGGAGTTGTGGTTGAGGGGGTTATTTGGTACCATGTTGAGATCTAAGTGTGTGTGTCCTCTGAGATCCGCCTGACCTGTGAGTAACATTTAGGGCTGTGGATTATGTGAGTAACATTTAGGGCTGTGGATTATGTGAGTAACATTTCGGGCTGTGGATTTTATGTGAGCAACATTCTTGACAGGAGGATGACTAATCATCTAGAGTGGTTGACTGTTTTTTCCTTCTAGTTTTGCCCTTGTTTATTAAAGCGGCGACAGTGGTATGGTACATGGTCACCTGGCAGACTAGAGTCATGGTCACATGGCAAACTAGAGTCACGTGGTAGACTAGTGTCATAGAGTCACGTGGTAGACTAGAGTCATAGAGTCACGTGGTAGACTAGATTCACAGAGTCACGTGGTAGACTAGATTCACAGAGTCACGTGGTATACTAGAGTCATGGTCACATGGTAAACTAGAATCACGTGGTAGACTAGAGTCATAGAGTCACGTGGTAGACTAGATTCACAGAGTCACGTGGTGGACTAGAGTCACGTGGTAGACTAGAGTCATAGAGTCACGTGGTGGACTAGAGTCACGTGGTGGACTAGAGTGACATGGTCACATGGTAAACAAGATTCACGTGGTAGACTAGAGTGATAGAGTCACGTGGTAGACTAGAGTCACAGAGTCACGTGGTAGACTAGAGTCACAGAGTCACGTGGTAGACTAGAGTCACAGAGTCACGTGGTTGACTAGAGTCACGTGGTAGACTAGAGTCATAGAGTCATAGAGTCACAAGGTAGACTAGAGTCACGTGGTACACTAGAGTCATGGTCACATGGTAAACTAGAGTCACGTGGTAGACAAGATTCACAGAGTCACGTGGTAGACTAGATTCACAGAGTCACGTGTTAGACTAGATTCACAGAGTCATGTGGTGGACTAGAGTGACATAGTCACTTGGTAAACAAGAGTCACGTGGTAGACTAGAGTCATAGAGTCACGTGGTAGACTAGATTCACAGAGTCACGTGGTAGACTAGAGTCACAGAGTCACGTGGTAGACTAGAGTCACAGAGTCACGTGGTAGACTAGAGTCACAGAGTCACGTGGTAGACTAGAGTCACAGAGTCATGTGGTAGACTAGAGTCACGTGGTAGACGAGAATCACAGTCATGTGGTAGACTAGAGTCACAGAGTCACAGAGTCACGTGGTAGACTAGAGTCACAGAGTCATGTGGTAGACTAGAGTCACGTGGTAGACTAGAGTCACAGTCACGTGGTAGACTAGAGTCACAGAGTCACAGAATCACATGGTAGACTAGAGTCACAGAGTCACATGGTAGACTAGAGTCACAGAGTCACGTAGTAAACTAGAGTCACAGAGTCACGTGGTGGACTAGAGTCACGTGATAGACTGGAGTCATAGAGACATGTGGTGGACTAGAGTGACATGGTCACATGGTAAATAAGAGTCACGTGGTAGACTAGAGTCACAGAGTCACGTGGTAGACTAGAGTCACAAAGTCAGGTGGTAGACTAGAGTCACAGAGTCATGTGGTAGATTAGAGTCACGTGGTAGACTAGAGTCACAGTCATGTGGTAGACGAGAGTCACAGAGTCACAGGGTCACGTGGTAGACTAGAGTCACAGAGTCATGTGGTAGACTAGAGTCACGTCGTAGATTAGAGTCACAGTCACGTGGTAGACTAGAGTCACAGAGTCACAGAGTCACGTGGTAGACTAGATTCACAGAGTCACGTGGTAGACTAGATTCACAGAGTCATGTGGTGGACTAGAGTGACATGGTCACATGGTAAATAAGAGTCACGTGGTAGACTAGAGTCATAGAGTCACGTGGTAGACTAGAGTCACAGAGTCACGTGGTAGACTAGAGTCACAGAGTCACGTGGTAGACTAGAGTCACAGAGTCACGTGGTAGACTAGAGTCACAGAGTCACGTGGTAGACTAGAGTCACAGAGTCACGTGGTAGACTAGAGTCACAGGGTCACGTGGTAGACTAGAGTCACAGAGTCACGTGGTAGACTAGAGTCACAGAGTCACGTGGTAGACTAGAGTCACAGAGTCATGTGGTATACTAGAGTCACGTGGTAGACTAGAATCACAGTCATGTGGTAGACTAGAGTCACAGAGTCACAGAGTCACGTGGTAGACGAGAGTCACAGAGTCATGTGGTAGACTAGAGTCACGTGGTAGACTAGAGTCACAGTCGCGTGGTAGACTACAGTCACAGAGTCACAGAGTCACGTGGTAGACTAGATTCACAGAGTCACATGGTAGACTAGAGTCACAGAGTCACATAGTAGACTAGAGTCACAGAGTCACGTGGTGGCCTAGAGTCACGTGGTAGACTAGAGTCATAGAGTCACGTGGTAGACTTGAGTCACGTGGTACACTAGAGTCATGGTCACATGGTAAACGAGAGTCATGTGGTAGACTAGATTCACAGAGTCATGTGGTAGACTAGATTCACAGAGTCATGTGGTGGACTAGAGTGACATGGTCACATGGTAAACAAGAGTCACGTGGTAGACTAGAGTCATAGAGTCACGTGGTAGACTAGAGTCACACAGTCACGTGGTAGACTAGAGTCACAGTCATGTGGTAGACGAGAGTCACAGAGTCACAGGGTCACGTGGTAGACTAGAGTCACAGAGTCACAGAGTCACGTGGTAGACTAGAGTTAAAGAGTCGCGTGGTAGACTAGAGTCACAGAGTCACGTGGTAGACTAGAGTCACGTGGTACACTAGAGTCATGGTCACATGGTAAACTAGAGTCACGTGGTAGACTAGATTCACAGAGTCATGTGGTAGACTAGAGTCACGTGGTAGACTAGAGTCACAGTCACGTGGTAGACTACAGTCACAGAGTCACAGAGTCACGTGGTAGACTAGATTCACAGAGTCACATGGTAGACTAGAGTCACAGAGTCACATAGTAGACTAGAGTCACAGAGTCACGTGGTGGCCTAGAGTCACGTGGTAGACTAGAGTCATAGAGTCACGTGGTAGACTTGAGTCACGTGGTACACTAGAGTCATGGTCACATGGTAAACGAGAGTCATGTGGTAGACTAGATTCACAGAGTCATGTGGTAGACTAGATTCACAGAGTCATGTGGTGGACTAGAGTGACATGGTCACATGGTAAACAAGAGTCACGTGGTAGACTAGAGTCATAGAGTCACGTGGTAGACTAGAGTCACACAGTCACGTGGTAGACTAGAGTCACAGTCATGTGGTAGACGAGAGTCACAGAGTCACAGGGTCACGTGGTAGACTAGAGTCACAGAGTCACAGAGTCACGTGGTAGACTAGAGTTAAAGAGTCGCGTGGTAGACTAGAGTCACAGAGTCACGTGGTAGACTAGAGTCACGTGGTACACCAGAGTCATGGTCACATGGTAAACTAGAGTCACGTGGTAGACTAGATTCACAGAGTCACATGGTAGACTAGATTCACAGAGTCACGTGGTAGACTAGATTCACAGAGTCATGTGGTGGACTAGAGTGACATGGTCACTTGGTAAACAAGAGTCACGTGGGAGACTAGAGTCATAGAGTCACGTGGTAGACTAGAGTCAAAGAGTCACGTGGTAGACTAGAGTCACAGAGTCATGTGGTAGACTAGAGTCACGAGGTAGACGAGAATCACAGTCATGTGGTAGACTAGAGTCACAGAGTCACAGAGTCACAGAGTCACGTGGTAGACTAGAGTCACAGAGTCATGTGGTAGACTAGAGTCACGTGGTAGACTAGAGTCACAGTCACGTGGTAGACTAGAGTCTCAGAGTCACAGAATCACGTGGTAGACGAGAGTCACAGAGTCACGTGGTAGACTAGAGTCACAAAGTCACGTGGTATACTAGAGTCACAGTCACGTGGTAGACTAGAGTCACAGAGTCACAGAATCACAAGGTAGACTAGAGTCACAGAGTCATGTGGTAGACTAGAGTCACGGGGTAGACGAGAATCACAGTCATGTGGTAGACTAGAGTCACAGAGTCACAGTCACAGAGTCACGTGGTAGACTAGAGTCACAGAGTCATGTGGTAGACTAGAGTCACGTGGTAGACTAGAGTCACAGTCACGTGGTAGACTAGAGTCACAGAGTCACAGAGTCACATGGTAGACTAGATTCACAGAGTCATGTGGTGGACTAGAGTGACATGGTCACATGGTAAACAAGAGTCACGTGGTAGACTATAGTCATAGTCATGTGCTGGACTAGATTCACAGAGTCACGTGGTAGGCTAAAGTCACAGAGTCACGTGGTAGAATAGAGTCACGTGGTAGACTAGAGTCACGTGGTAGACTAGTGTCATGTGGTAGACTAGTGTCACGTGGTAGAATTGTGTCACGTGGTAGACTCGAGTCACGTGGTAGACTAGAGTCACGTGGTAGACTAGTGTCACGTGGTAGACGAGAGTCACGTGGTAGACTAGTGTCACGTGGTAGACTAGTGTCACGTGGTAGACTAGTGTCACTTGGTAGACTTGTGTCACGTGGTAGACTAGAGTCACGTGGTAGACTAGAGTCACGTGGTAGACTAGTGTCACGTGGTAGACTAGAGTCACGTGGTAGACTAGTGTCACGCGTTAGACTAGAGTCACGTGGTAGACGAGAGTCACGTGGTAGACTAGTGTCACGTGGAAGACGAGAGTCACGTGGTAGACTAGTGACACGTGGTAGACTAGAGTCACGTGGTAGACTAGTGTCACGTGGTAAACTAGAGTCACGTGGTAGGCTAGTGACACGTGGTAGACTAGAGTCACGTGGTAGACTAGTGTCACGTGGTAGACTAGAGTCACGTGGTAGACGAGAGTCACGTGGTAGCCTAGAGTCACTTGGTAGACTAGACTCACGTGGTAGACTAGAGTCACGTGGTAGACTCGAGTCACGTGGTAGACTAGTGTCACGCGTTAGACTAGAGTCACGTGGTAGACGAGAGTCACGTGGTAGACTAGTGACACGTGGTAGACTAGAGTCACGTGGTAGACTAGTGACACGTGGTAGACTAGTGTCACGTTGTAGACTAGTGTCACGTGGTAGACTAGAGTCACGTGGTAGACTAGTGTCACGTGGTAGACGAGAGTCACGTGGTAGACTAGAGTCACGTGGTAAACTAGAGTCACGTGGTAGACTAGTGTCACGTGGTAGACGAGAGTCACGTGGTAGACTAGTGACACGTGGTAGACTAGAGGCACGTGGTAGACTAGTGTCACGTGGTAGACTAGAGTCACGTGGTAGACTAGTGACACGTGGTAGACTAGAGTCACGTGGTAGACTAGAGTCACGTGGTAGACTAGAGTCACGTGGTAGACGAGAGTCACGTGGTAGCCTAGAGTCACGTGGAAGACGAGAGTCACGTGGTAGACTAGTGTCACATGGAAGACAAGAGTCACGTGGTAGACTAGAGTCATGTGGAAGACGAGAGTCACGTGGTAGACTAGTGTCACGTGGAAGACGAGAGTCACGTGGTAGACTAGTGTCACGTGGAAGACTAGTGTCACATGGTAGACTAGTGTCACGTGGTAGACTAGAGTCACGTGGTAGACTAGAGTCACGTGGAAGACGAGAGTCACGTGGAAGATGAGAGTCACGTGGTAGACTAGAGTGACGTGGAAGACGAGAGTCACGTGGTAGACTAGTGACACGTGGTAGACTAGTGACACGTAGTAGACTAGATTCACGTGGTAGACTAGAGTCACGTGGAAGACTAGAGTCACGTGGAAGACGAGAGTCACGTGGTAGACTAGAGTCACGTGGTAGACTAGAGTCACGTGGAAGACGAGAGTCACGTGGTAGACTAGAGTCACGTGGTAGACTAGTCGAAGATGAGACTTACATGGGATTTCTGGAAGAACATTTTAAACAAAAGTGCAGACTGTGTCAGTGTCATGTCAGACAAGTATACAATAGAACCTCAAGGTGCCCGTATAGACAACAGTATGATTACCATTGGACCTCAAGGGGCCTGTAGAGAACACAGTATGTTTACCATAGAACCTCAAGGGGCCTGTATAGACTACAGTATGTTTACCATAGAACCTCAAGGGGCCTGTATAGACTACAGTATGTTTACCATAGGACCTCAAGGTGCCCGTATAGACTACAGTATGTTTACCATAGGACCTCAAGGTGCTCATTTAGACTACAGTATGTTTACCATAGAACCTCAAGGTGCCCGTATAGACTACAGTATGTTTACCATAGGACCTTTCGGGGCCCATATAGACTACAGTATGTTTACCATAGTACCTCAAGGTGTCCATATAGACTACAGTATGTGTACCATAGTACCTTAAGGGGCCCATATAGACTACAGTATGTTTACCATAGGACCTCAAGGGGCCCATATAGACTACAGTATGTTTACCATAGGACCTCAAGGGGCCCATATAGACTACAGTATGTGTACCATAGTACCTCAAGTTGTCCATATAGACTACAGTATGTGTACCATAGGACCTCAAGGGGCCCATATAGACTACAGAATGTTTACCATAGGACCTCAAGGTGTCCATATAGACTACAGTATGTGTACCATAGGACCTCAAGGGGCCCATATAGACTACAGTATGTTTACCATAGGACCTCAAGGGGCCCATATAGACTACAGTATGTGTACCATAGGACCTCAAGGGGCCCATATAGACTACAGTATGTTTACCATAGGACCTCAAGGGGCCCATATAGACTACAGTATGTGTACCATAGAACCTCAAGGTGTCCATATAGACTACAGTATGTTTACCATAGAAACTCAAGGGGCCCATATAGACTACAGTATGTTTACCATAGGACCTCAAGGGGCCCATATAGACTACAGTATGTTTACCATAGGACCTCAAGGTGTCCATATAGACTACAGTATGTGTACCATAGTACCTCAAGGGGCCTGTATAGACTACAGTATGTTTACCATAGGACCTCAAGGTGTCCATATTGACTACAGTATGTGTACCATAGGACCTCAAGGGGCCTGTATAGACTACAGTATGTTTACCATAGGACCTCAAGGGGCCCATATAGACTACAGTATGTTTACCATAGGACCTCAAGGTGTCCATATAGACTACAGTATGTGTACCATAGGACCTCAAGGGGCCCATATAGACTACAGTATGTTTACCATAGGACCTCAAGGTGTCCATATAGACTACAGTATGTTTACCATAGAACCTCAAGGTGTCCATATAGACTACAGAATGTTTACCATAGAACCTCAAGGGGCCCATATAGACTACAGTATGTTTACCATAGGACCTCAAGGGGCCTGTATAGACTACAGTATGTTTACCATAGGACCTCAAGGTGTCCATATAGACTACAGTATGTGTACCATATTGCCTCAAGGTGTCCATATAGACTACAGTATGTTTACCATAGGACCTCAAGGTGTCCATATAGACTACAGTATGTGTACCATAGGACCTCAAGGGGCCTGTATAGACTACAGTATGTTTACCATAGTACCTCAAGGTGCCCATATAGACTACAGTATGTTTATCATAGTACCTCAAGGTGTCCATATAGAATACAGTATGTTTATCATAGTTCCTCAAGGTGTCCATATAGACTACAGTATGTTTACCATAGTACCTCAAGGTGTCCATATAGACTACAGTATGTGTACCATAGTACCTTAAGGGGCCCATATAGACTACAGTATGTTTACCATAGGACCTCAAGGGGCCCATATAGACTACAGTATGTTTACCATAGGACCTCAAGGGGCCCATATAGACTACAGTATGTGTACCATAGTACCTCAAGTTGTCCATATAGACTACAGTATGTTTACCATAGGACCTCAAGGTGTCCATATAGACTACAGTATGTGTATCATAGTACCTCAAGGTGTCCATATAGACTACAGTATGTTTACCATAGGACCTCAAGGTGTCCATATAGACTACAGTATGTGTACCATAGTACCTCAAGGGGCCTGTATAGACTACAGTATGTTTACCATAGGACCTCAAGGTGTCCATATAGACTACAGTATGTGTACCATAGGACCTCAAGGGGCCTGTATAGACTTCAGTATGTTTACCATAGGACCTCAAGGTGTCCATATAGACTACAGTATGTGTACCATAGTGCCTCAACGTGTCCATATAGACTACAGTATGTTTACCATAGGACCTCAAGGTGTCCATATAGACTACAGTATGTGTACCATAGGACCTCAAGGGGCCTGTATAGACTACAGTATGTTTACCATAGGACCTCAAGGGGCCCATATAGACTACAGTATGTTTACCATAGGACCTCAAGGTGTCCATATAGACTACGGTATGTGTACCATAGGACCTCAAGGGGCCCATATAGACTACAGTATGTTTACCATAGGACCTCAAGGTGTCCATATAGACTACAGTATGTTTACCATAGAACCTCAAGGTGTCCATATAGACTACAGAATGTTTACCATAGAACCTCAAGGGGCCCATATAGACTACAGTATGTTTACCATAGGACCTCAAGGTGTCCATATAGACTACAGTATGTGTACCATAGTACCTCAAGGTGCCCATATAGACTACAGTATGTTTACCATAGTACCTCAAGGTGTCCATATAGACTACAGTATGTTTACCATAAGACCTCAAGGGGCCCATATAGACTACAGTATGTGTACCATAGTACCTCAAGGGGCCCATATAGACTACAGTATGTTTACCATAGGACCTCAAGGGGCCCATATAGACTACAGTATGTTTATCATAGTACCTCAAGGTGCCCATATAGACTACAGTATGTTTATCATAGTACCTCAAGGTGTCCATATAGACTACAGTATGTTTATCATAGTACCTCAAGGGGCCCATATAGACTACAGTATGTTTATCATAGTACCTCAAGGTGCCCATATAGACTACAGTATGTTTACGATAGGACCTCAAGGTGTCCATATAGACTACAGTATGTTTACCATAGGACCTCAAGGTGTCCATATAGACTACAGTATGTTTACCATAGGACCTCAAGGTGTCCATATAGACTACAGTATGTTTACCATAGGACCTCAAGGTGTCCGTATAGACTACAGTATGTTTACCATAGTACCTCAAGGGGCCCATATAGACTACAGTATGTTTATCATAGTACCTCAAGGTGTCCATATAGACTACAGTATGTTTACGATAGGACCTCAAGGTGTCCATATAGACTACAGTATGTTTACCATAGGACCTCAAGGTGTCCATATAGACTACAGTATGTTTACCATAGGACCTCAAGGTGTCCATATAGACTACAGTATGTTTACCATAGGACCTCAAGGTGTCCGTATAGACTACAGTATGTTTACCATAGTACCTCAAGGGGCCCATATAGACTACAGTATGTTTATCATAGTACCTCAAGGTGTCCATATAGACTACAGTATGTTTACCATAGGACCTCAAGGTGTCCATATAGACTACAGTATGTTTACCATAGTACCTCAAGGTGTCCATATAGACTACAGTATGTTTACCATAGGACCTCAAGGTGTCCATATAGACTACAGTATGTTTACCATAGGACCTCAAGGTGTCCATATAGACTACAGTATGTTTACCATAGGACCTCAAGGTGTCCGTATAGACTACAGTATGTTTACCATAGGACCTCAAGGTGTCCATATAGACTACAGTATGTTTACCATAAGACCTCAAGGGGCCCATATAGACTACAGTATGTGTACCATAGTACCTCAAGGGGCCCATATAGACTACAGTATGTTTACCATAGGACCTCAAGGGGCCCATATAGACTACAGTATTACATTTACATTTAAGTCATTTAGCAGACGCTCTTATCCAGAGCGACTTACACTATGTTTATCATAGTACCTCAAGGTGTCCATATAGACTACAGTATGTTTATCATAGTACCTCAAGGGGCCCATATAGACTACAGTATGTTTATCATAGTACCTCAAGGTGCCCATATAGACTACAGTATGTTTATCATAGTACCTCAAGGTGTCCATATAGACTACAGTATGTTTACCATAGTACCTCAAGGTGTCCATATAGACTACAGTATGTTTACCATAAGACCTCAAGGGGCCCATATAGACTACAGTATGTGTACCATAGTACCTCAAGGGGCCCATATAGACTACAGTATGTTTACCATAGGACCTCAAGGGGCCTGTATAGACTACAGTATGTTTACCATAGGACCTCAAGGTGTCCATATAGACTACAGTATGTGTACCATATTGCCTCAAGGTGTCCATATAGACTACAGTATGTTTACCATAGGACCTCAAGGTGTCCATATAGACTACAGTATGTGTATCATAGTACCTCAAGGTGTCCATATAGACTACAGTATGTTTACCATAGGACCTCAAGGTGTCCATATAGACTACAGTATGTGTACCATAGTACCTCAAGGGGCCTGTATAGACTACAGTATGTTTACCATAGGACCTCAAGGTGTCCATATAGACTACAGTATGTGTACCATAGGACCTCAAGGGGCCTGTATAGACTTCAGTATGTTTACCATAGGACCTCAAGGTGTCCATATAGACTACAGTATGTGTACCATAGTGCCTCAAGGTGTCCATATAGACTACAGTATGTTTACCATAGGACCTCAAGGTGTCCATATAGACTACAGTATGTGTACCATAGGACCTCAAGGGGCCTGTATAGACTACAGTATGTTTACCATAGGACCTCAAGGGGCCCATATAGACTACAGTATGTTTACCATAGGACCTCAAGGTGTCCATATAGACTACGGTATGTGTACCATAGGACCTCAAGGGGCCCATATAGACTACAGTATGTTTACCATAGGACCTCAAGGTGTCCATATAGACTACAGTATGTTTACCATAGAACCTCAAGGTGTCCATATAGACTACAGAATGTTTACCATAGAACCTCAAGGGGCCCATATAGACTACAGTATGTTTACCATAGGACCTCAAGGTGTCCATATAGACTACAGTATGTGTACCATAGTACCTCAAGGTGCCCATATAGACTACAGTATGTTTACCATAGTACCTCAAGGTGTCCATATAGACTACAGTATGTTTACCATAAGACCTCAAGGGGCCCATATAGACTACAGTATGTGTACCATAGTACCTCAAGGGGCCCATATAGACTACAGTATGTTTACCATAGGACCTCAAGGGGCCCATATAGACTACAGTATGTTTATCATAGTACCTCAAGGTGCCCATATAGACTACAGTATGTTTATCATAGTACCTCAAGGTGTCCATATAGACTACAGTATGTTTATCATAGTACCTCAAGGGGCCCATATAGA
This sequence comes from Oncorhynchus masou masou, assembly GCF_036934945.1. Lineage (NCBI taxonomy): Eukaryota > Metazoa > Chordata > Actinopteri > Salmoniformes > Salmonidae > Oncorhynchus > Oncorhynchus masou. The sequence continues at coordinate 3,608,230 of NC_088232.1, read as the reverse complement.
CTACAGTATGTTTATCATAGTACCTCAAGGTGCCCATATAGACTACAGTATGTTTACGATAGGACCTCAAGGTGTCCATATAGACTACAGTATGTTTACCATAGGACCTCAAGGTGTCCATATAGACTACAGTATGTTTACCATAGGACCTCAAGGTGTCCATATAGACTACAGTATGTTTACCATAGGACCTCAAGGTGTCCGTATAGACTACAGTATGTTTACCATAGTACCTCAAGGGGCCCATATAGACTACAGTATGTTTATCATAGTACCTCAAGGTGTCCATATAGACTACAGTATGTTTACCATAGGACCTCAAGGTGTCCATATAGACTACAGTATGTTTACCATAGTACCTCAAGGTGTCCATATAGACTACAGTATGTTTACCATAGGACCTCAAGGTGTCCATATAGACTACAGTATGTTTACCATAGGACCTCAAGGTGTCCATATAGACTACAGTATGTTTACCATAGGACCTCAAGGTGTCCGTATAGACTACAGTATGTTTACCATAGGACCTCAAGGTGTCCATATAGACTACAGTATGTTTACCATAAGACCTCAAGGGGCCCATATAGACTACAGTATGTGTACCATAGTACCTCAAGGGGCCCATATAGACTACAGTATGTTTACCATAGGACCTCAAGGGGCCCATATAGACTACAGTATTACATTTACATTTAAGTCATTTAGCAGACGCTCTTATCCAGAGCGACTTACACTATGTTTATCATAGTACCTCAAGGTGTCCATATAGACTACAGTATGTTTATCATAGTACCTCAAGGGGCCCATATAGACTACAGTATGTTTATCATAGTACCTCAAGGTGCCCATATAGACTACAGTATGTTTATCATAGTACCTCAAGGTGTCCATATAGACTACAGTATGTTTACCATAGTACCTCAAGGTGTCCATATAGACTACAGTATGTTTACCATAAGACCTCAAGGGGCCCATATAGACTACAGTATGTGTACCATAGTACCTCAAGGGGCCCATATAGACTACAGTATGTTTACCATAGGACCTCAAGGGGCCCATATAGACTACAGTATGTTTATCATAGTACCTCAAGGTGCCCATATAGACTACAGTATGTTTATCATAGTACCTCAAGGTGTCCATATAGACTACAGTATGTTTATCATAGTACCTCAAGGGGCCCATATAGACTACAGTATGTTTATCATAGTACCTCAAGGTGCCCATATAGACTACAGTATGTTTACGATAGGACCTCAAGGTGTCCATATAGACTACAGTATGTTTACCATAGTACCTCAAGGTGTCCATATAGACTACAGTATGTTTACCATAGGACCTCAAGGTGTCCATATAGACTACAGTATGTTTACCATAGGACCTCAAGGTGTCCATATAGACTACAGTATGTTTACCATAGGACCTCAAGGTGTCCGTATAGACTACAGTATGTTTACCATAGTACCTCAAGGGGCCCATATAGACTACAGTATGTTTATCATAGTACCTCAAGGTGTCCATATAGACTACAGTATGTTTACCATAGGACCTCAAGGTGTCCATATAGACTACAGTATGTTTACCATAGGACCTCAAGGGGCCCATATAGACTACAGTATTACATTTACATTTAAGTCATTTAGCAGACGCTCTTATCCAGAGCGACTTACACTATGTTTATCATAGTACCTCAAGGTGTCCATATAGACTACAGTATGTTTATCATAGTACCTCAAGGGGCCCATATAGACTACAGTATGTTTATCATAGTACCTCAAGGTGCCCATATAGACTACAGTATGTTTATCATAGTACCTCAAGGTGTCCATATAGACTACAGTATGTTTACCATAGTACCTCAAGGTGTCCATATAGACTACAGTATGTTTACCATAAGACCTCAAGGGGCCCATATAGACTACAGTATGTGTACCATAGTACCTCAAGGGGCCCATATAGACTACAGTATGTTTACCATAGGACCTCAAGGGGCCCATATAGACTACAGTATGTTTATCATAGTACCTCAAGGTGCCCATATAGACTACAGTATGTTTATCATAGTACCTCAAGGTGTCCATATAGACTACAGTATGTTTATCATAGTACCTCAAGGGGCCCATATAGACTACAGTATGTTTATCATAGTACCTCAAGGTGCCCATATAGACTACAGTATGTTTACGATAGGACCTCAAGGTGTCCATATAGACTACAGTATGTTTACCATAGTACCTCAAGGTGTCCATATAGACTACAGTATGTTTACCATAGGACCTCAAGGTGTCCATATAGACTACAGTATGTTTACCATAGGACCTCAAGGTGTCCATATAGACTACAGTATGTTTACCATAGGACCTCAAGGTGTCCGTATAGACTACAGTATGTTTACCATAGTACCTCAAGGGGCCCATATAGACTACAGTATGTTTATCATAGTACCTCAAGGTGTCCATATAGACTACAGTATGTTTACCATAGGACCTCAAGGTGTCCATATAGACTACAGTATGTTTACCATAGTACCTCAAGGTGTCCATATAGACTACAGTATGTTTACCATAGGACCTCAAGGTGTCCATATAGACTACAGTATGTTTACCATAGGACCTCAAGGTGTCCATATAGACTACAGTATATTTACCATAGGACCTCAAGGTGTCCGTATAGACTACAGTATGTTTACCATAGGACCTCAAGGTGTCCATATAGACTACAGTATGTTTACCATAAGACCTCAAGGGGCCCATATAGACTACAGTATGTGTACCATAGTACCTCAAGGGGCCCATATAGACTACAGTATGTTTACCATAGGACCTCAAGGGGCCCATATAGACTACAGTATTACATTTACATTTAAGTCATTTAGCAGACGCTCTTATCCAGAGCGACTTACAGTATGTTTATCATAGTACCTCAAGGTGTCCATATAGACTACAGTATGTTTATCATAGTACCTCAAGGGGCCCATATAGACTACAGTATGTTTATCATAGTACCTCAAGGTGCCCATATAGACTACAGTATGTTTATCATAGTACCTCAAGGTGTCCATATAGACTACAGTATGTGTACCATAGTACCTCAAGGGGCCTGTATAGACTACAGTATGTTTACCATAGTACCTCAAGGTGTCCATATAGACTACAGTATGTTTACCATAGTACCTCAAGGGGCCCATTTAGACTACAGTATGTTCACCATAGTACCTCAAGGGGCCCATATAGACTACAGTATGTTTACCATAGGACCTCAAGGTGTCCATATAGACTACAGTATGTGTACCATAGTTCCTCAAGGTGCCTGTATAGACTACAGTATGTTCGTGTGTTTCTATAAGAAGGACTAGTGATGGACTGAGTATTGCAGAAAAATGTGGGACGATCACCCGTGCTAGATATTTCCCAGATGGGTTGGAGGCCCTGTCCGCCATCACAGATTAGAGAAAAAAGGATGTTTGAGTAAGCAACAAAATCCCACAGCTTTTCGGGAGCACCAGTTTAAGTTCAATGAAAAGTGAACTCCCAATTGTGAGGTGTGGTTCCCTGTTCAGTCTGGGTCAGAGAGTGGGAGAGAGCAGGCTCAGTGTCATTAGTTATGATCAGCTGCTGAACAAATACACATTGTGGAACTACCGTTAGCAACTGATTCGGGATCGGCCCTCCCTAGCCGAGTCCTAACGCAAACCATTATGAAAACGAACAACAACACAGGCCCCTGGACCATGAACAAAACAAACACCGTCATGCCTAATCAAACCTATCCCAATTTTCCCAGCTGTTCTTCTCAGTGGTCTGTCTGCCTTTTCAGCTCTGAACGAGCTCAAGTGAATAGATATTGTCATTCCCTTTAAAGTGATGAGTGCTAATGGTAATAGTGCACCATATGTTTGATAGCAGGAGAGCTGCTGTACTGACGTTGTCTCCGAACAGCAGATGCCTTCAGATGGGATATGCCAGTCCTTTTCTCTCCACTGCACTTTATGTAACATCTACTCTAAATGTTAATGAAAAATCTAATAAAAGCAAATAAAAAATGTCTTGCGTTTTCACCCGGCTGAGGTAGACAAGATACGTAATTACAGCTTGGTATTTGCTCAGCAACACTGGTAAGGAAAAAGGCAATTTAGACTGATGTATCCCCTAAAATGAAGTATGATTAAAAAATATATATATATCACCTAGTTGGATGTTAACAAAGGCTGAAACAGATGTTTATTGTTGGAGCATTCATTTAAAAAATGATACCTGAAGTGCCTTTAGGGCATGTCAATTTTGACAGGGCTTTTCCCCCTATGGAACATAAAAAATCTGTGCAGTACTATAGATGAATTCAACTGGACAGGGCATGGACCGTACACTGCGACATGGACTATGGGGATCGGACGTAGAGATGTAAGGGACATTATTAATAAGCAAATCCCTATAAAGCATCAGCTTCATTAGAAAGCCACGGTGGCGTGTGGCTAAGTGACCGTGACGACAGCACAGAGAACAGGGAAAGGAACTGAAAGAATAGGGGAGTTGATCTCGGGAGCACCAGAGGCATCCGACGCATCCGCGCCCCTGGTCCCCACCATATGGGGACTTCATGGTCCTCTCTGCCTTGGTTCATTGATGTCAGCACTCTGAACATCAGCAGGGACCACCAGGACCTTAGAGGGGAGGATACAGTACTGACTTCGGGTCCCCAAAGTGTCACCACCATATGTGGACTTCGCGCCCCTGTAGGTGCCCCTCTGCCTGGTTCAGTGGTGTCTGCTCCATGAGCATCAGCTGGGACCACGAGGACCCTAAACTCAGACCTCTGGGGGAATGTGATGAATGCAGAGGGGCAGGACACAGTACTGTAGCTCAGTGTACCATGTTAAGACCCTGCAGTCAACTGCAAATCACAACCTGTCACTAATTCCCTACTCCTCTCGCTCCCCCTCCCTCCCTCCCTCCCTCCCCTCTTCCCTCTCTCTCCCCTCTCCCTCCCTCCATCCACTAGGACTACAGAGTGAACATCTTCCTCCGTCAAAAGTGGAACGACCCCAGGTTAGCGTACACAGAGTACCCTGACGGTTCTCTGGACCTGGACCCCTCTATGTTGGACTCTATCTGGAAACCTGACTTGTTCTTCGCCAACGAGAAAGGGGCCCATTTCCACGAAGTCACCACAGACAACAAGCTGTTAAGAATATTCAAGAATGGCAACGTCCTCTATTCTATACGGTGAGTGTGTACAGTATGGATGCCACTAACACCCTTTTCACATTATAATACCGAACTTAACCAAACTGGGCTCAGATAATTCCATCAACTATGGTGGATTCATTACCAGGCTAGCTCAGTACAGCTTGGTTTGGCTCAGCTCAGTTCGTCTCAGTAGTGTGAAAAACCCTCAAGAGGTGTGGGTCTAAGCATCATCAAATGAACATCTTACAATGATACATCACATAATCAGACTATAGGCCTGTCGAATGGCCAATAACTCACACCGAGTCTTATCCAAATTCGAAACATTCAATCCACTACACTCTTTAGAAAAAAAGGTGCTATATAGAATCTAAAAGGGTTCGTCAGCTATCGCATAGGAGAACCCTTTGAACTATTTCTTTGGGTTCCAGGTAAAACCCTGTTGGTTCCAGGTAGAACCCATTGGGTTCTATGTAGAACCCTTTCCCCATAGGGTTCTACTTGGAACCCAAAAGAATGCTACCTGGAACCTGGAATTAAAAAGGGTTCTCCTATGAGGACAGCTGAAGAACTCTTTTGGAACCCTTTTTTCAAAGAGTGTACTGACAAAAATGCTCTGCCACACCGTCAGCCAAGATGGGACACTTCTCATCTTCTGTCATTAAACATAAAGCCAGAACGGGGGGTGTCACAATGTTGAGTAAATCTCAAATTGTTGAAAGCCTTGAGTCGACGGCATCAGTCGGGTTGAGTTATGGAGTTGTGTAGTGGCGGGGCTGTAGAAAAGCTGCGATGGAAGGCTGAGAGGATATGACACAACGGAGCGGAGGGATCCCATCGGCCATGGAGTCGGTCCGCAGCCTGGCGCCTCCGGGGTGGAGGACGTAATTAAAACCGTCAGCCTTCTTCGTTTTGTCTCTATCCTTTTTCTCCTTCTTTCGTTCCCTCTCCTCCAACTGGATGCCGCTCTCTCCATCCTTCTCATCTCTCTGCTTCTCTCTTTCTCTCTTCTTTCACACTTTCTTTTTCCTCTCTCTCTCTTTCTCTCTCTCTCTCTTTCTCTCTCTCTCTTTCTCTCTCTCTTTCTCTCTCTCTTTCTCTCTCTCTTTCTCTCTCTCTTTCTCTCTCTTCTCACCAGCGATTTACAGCACTACTGGTTCAACACTGAGCCAAGTTCACTTGACACTTGACATGATTTGTACAGGCATGACACATGTGAATGTACACTCTTTGGGCTCCAAAGCAGTTCTTCTGCTGACCCCATAAGAAAGCCTTTTTGGTTCCAGGTAGAACTATTATGGGTTCCATGTTGAACCCTCTGTGTAAAGGGTTCTACATGTAACTCGAAAGGGTTCTACTTGGAACCAGAATGGTTCTACCTGGAACCAAAAGGGGTTATTCAATGGGGACAGCCGAAGAACCCTTTTAGATATCACCTTTTTTTCCTAAGAGTGTAAGACAAAGTTGAATTACTGTTTAAGGGATGCCCCGCCTCACTTTTCTCCACACCCCAATTAAGAAAAAAAACCTACTAATCAGATGTGTTATTTTCTGGCTAATATATGCTGCTCTCTGTTTATAATGCACTCACGGTCCGCACTCCCTAGATGCTTTCCCAAGAGACCAAACCACCTCAGATCACGCGCCCAGGACATGTTCGAGCCTCGGATTGGACAGTGAAACACACACGCTGGCACCTGCAGGCGACGTGCAGGTGTTTCATTTCTCTCGCCTGCTGTCATGGCTGAAGCCAGCGCAAATTCCTACTATTTATGTGTCCAGGTTAAACGTGGGACGTCCCTCATTATAAACAAATAGTCGGTTAAATTCGTGGTTATTGCATCAGAGATCAGGGCATTCTTCAGCAAAGACGCAGTGCAAGCTGATAGTATTTTGGACAATCAAATTGAAGTCAAAATGATTGATGAAATCAAAGTGTGTCAGCTGGTGTGTCAGCTGGGGGGGTGAGAAGTTACTGGGCTCAAATTTAGTCACATTTGATCTGTATAGCTTGATGCTTCTAATTGTGCACGTTATAAACAACATCTATTTTTTGATGATGATGAAAGTTTATACTGTATGGCTGGATTTATGTATTTTCTTCCACTGCTACATTCATTTGGCAGACCTAACTTGATTGATCCTCTTTCCACAAGGCCTAGTCTATGAGAGGCCTAATCATATTTGTATGAATATTTTGTTAACGCCTCAGCTATAGAGATGCACTCAGGTAATGAACTCATTATTATGCATCAACATTTTGATTTTATTTACAGTTATTTACTGTTAATCATTCCTGAATTTGCTATACAATTAAGCAGATTAATGCACGGATAATACATTCATATATAACCTTTTTTTAAATCATTCATGTTAATTTGCGTATTAATAATAATAATCTGATAATCAGTCTGAAATGGAATATTTTGCGTGTTCTTCATGTCCATATGGCCAAGGACAATGTGGTAAAGTACTGTTATACCTTATCCTCCGAATGATTCTTTTTTTTTTAATTGCTCGCTCGCCTCACTTTTCTGGGGGGGAAATCTGTTAAACAGTGAATCAATTTTGTCTGGCCTCAGCAGAAAATCCACTACCACCTAATGTAATGGGTAGCTACATAAAGGATTTCAAAACACATTCATAACCCATACTTAAAACATTCATAACCCATACTTAACACATTCATAACCCATACTTAACACATTCATAACCCATACTTAACACATTCATAACCCATACTTAACACATTCATAACCCATACTTAACACATTCATAACCCATACTTAACACATTCATAACCCATACTTAACACATTCGCAACCCATACTTAACACATTCATAACCCATACTTAACACATTCATAACCCATACTTAACACATTCATAAGGCACGTGATAGTGGTGATGAATGTGCAAAGTAGGTATGAATTCCTAATGTATAGCCCCTTTCAAGTCAAACGATACCTAGTTGTGATGTATACTCACATGGTTTTATTTTCTATTGTCTATCTGTTTTCCAGATTGACATTAACCCTCTCCTGTCCGATGGACCTGAAGAACTTCCCCATGGACGTGCAGACGTGTATCATGCAGCTCGAGAGCTGTGAGTACAGCACTATAGTATTACTGTAGTAGTACGGCAGTATTTAGTATATTATCCACTCATTATAGCCCTGTGACTATCCGTCGTGGATATATGTGGAATATATGTGGAATAAAATGACAAAAGCCTGTTACGTAAAATGTTCAGATTGAATTTTTCATCTGACGGGCAGTAGGGAGCTTTTTATAGTTCCAATAAATATTGAGGTCACTGGTAAAATAATCTCATCAGATTTGTGGTGAAGAGAGCGTGGGCATGGGTTTACCTGGGTAGGATAATAATGGCTTGTCATGCCAGTGTGGGTGGTATGTCCTCTTGTGACCACACAGATGCACGAATGTAGGCTCTCGCTTACAAACACACACACACATACACACACACACACACACGCATACACACACACACACGCATACATACACACACACACACGCATACATACGCACGCACGCACGCGCGCACACACACACACACACACACACACACACACACACACACACACACACACACACACACCGCTGACCTAATACTCTAGGCTCTCTTCCTGCCTGGACCGTCTCTATGGCCCTGTGGAATGGACTCATTCAGGCCAGTAGACCAGCAGTTATTGGTTATGAAGGCTGTTAATGGAGGGTTATTAACATATATTTAGATATGCAAAAGTCACTTCTAATAAGGGAGGATATGTATGAGTATATCAAGTGCCAGCTGAATATGTGCATATAAGGAGCATAATTATTGGAACATTTTACGGGGTAATCTTCAGATTGTCCTTGAGTAAAACATCAATATCTAGCTGTGTATATCGAAATTAAAATTCATATACACTTCTTTCGCGTACTATTACTACATAATCTTAACCATATTTTTGACCCGTAGCACTTGTCCATTTCCTGAATCCATTTAAGTGAATTTCAAGTCCCAATCACTCCATCCATCAAGATGAGCCACTTCATGATGAGCCACTTTGTGAGTGGGGTTCCCACACAGCAGAAATCAATCCCTGTGGACCATCAATCGCTATGCGTTCCCCATCTCCCTACAGCACACTCCCCTATTAGCTTTTACCACCTGGAGTAAAGGAGGTGCTCCGTTACCTTGTTAAAGATGTGTGGACTTGAGGAGACACAGCACTGGATGTGTCCGCTGTCCACTAAAAGACGTAGCAAATTGGCAAATACCAGCATTTGCACAGGGGTCTGAGTGTCTCGCAAAATAATTCATGCCGGTTGCTGCAGTGTCGCAGACGCAGAGGCTTTTAGCCGGGACATCTCTCGTCTCTGTGTCAGAGAGTTTGTACTACTCCCCTCCCCTTGCTCTCTCGCTCTCTCGAGTCAAAACATGACTGTGATAACGCCAGTCACAAGATAACACTTTACTCCCACAGAGCTAGCAGAAGTGGACACACTGTACCCACGAAACTAAAGCCTGCTCCGCTCAGCCAGACTCTGAACGGCTTGGATCAGATAGGCCAAGCACGTTAACCCACAGAAGGTCATGTAGAAACACTCCAATCAGCAGGAATTGGGAGTCAATGACTTGAGGAATATATTGAAGGAATACAGAAGGAGCACATATGATATAATATGAATAATGTATTAACAGTGTGTATGATGTGCTATAACTTGGTCTGAACTTGAATTGACTCTGAAGTGCAGTTGCGGTCCGGGGGGATAGTTACCATGGCGCTGTACTGTTTAATGCTTGGGGAGATCATTTGTCTTCATTTGTACGGCCTCGCGTTATTTCATTATTTTATGTACCACAGTTGGCGAGGCCCTTCTGGCTGGCTTTAGCCATTTGAAATGTGAGTTCAAAGTTAAAAGGGAATGATGTTGATGGGTCGATGCCCGGTGTCTGGAATGGAGGGAAATAGATAGGCATGGGTTATTTTATGTCATTTATGAAATCTTGTCAATTATAATGAATGGTTATGATGGTCGGTCTGTTGGGATACTGTGGCATCATTTAGAATGTATGTATGGCCGGTATTTATCCTAATAATGTCATCATTTATTGGATTTGCATGGTGCTTTTCCAGATGCTCCAAGTGCTTCACATAGGGGGAAACTCTTCTCATCCACCACCTAAGACATCAACTGGCATTCGAAAATCAGCCATTAGTGCGAACCAATAGGAATGTAGGAGCAGAGGAAGTTCTGAGTCATGTTGTGACTACAGTACATTGACTCATACTGCGGAGGCTGCGTTGACTAATTTCATCTCCCAATATTAACCGAAATGTCTGCACTGCCTAGTCCCTTGGGCTGGTGAACTGCATCGTGGGATACTTTGGGTTAAAGATAAATAGCCTACATGCAAGGTTGAGATATATCCAAGATGCTTCTATATCCAGCTGCAGATATTTAATATAATTTCTCTTGATTATTTAACTCTTATCGGTATCTTTCAGTGTCCTTACGTTCAAAGATATATATTTTCCTACTGGAGACTGGATAGCTTTTTCGGCTTGCACAATAGGGCATAGCTGTTAGAATGCCTGTTCCCTATAGCTGGCAGATGGACACTAAAGGAGATGTTAATGCTTCAAATGGAAAGAGGTCATTTGCATGACTAGTACTCAGTTAACTGGGACCTTATTCTGAGGAATAAACAAATGGATTCCTTTTTCCCCCCCATTTCGAGGTCCCAGTTTTACATGCCGTTCCTGAGATATTATCGTAGAGTCAACATGGCTTTAGAATCAGACCTGTTTTGTTCATCTGATCACATTAGAAAACTTTCCATCCCTCCTCCTTTCACGTCAGTCACTCCATTATTTGTAAGGCCTCAGTCACACATTCCATCCCTCCTCCTTTCACGTCAGTCACTCCATTATCTGTAAGGCATCAGTCACACATTCCATCCCCCCTCCTTTCACGTCAGTCACTCCATTATCTGTAAGGCATCAGTCACACATTCCATCCCTCCTCCTTTCATGTCAGTCACTCCATTATCTGTAAGGCATCAGTCATACATTCCATCCCTCCTCCTTTCACGTCAGTCACTCCATTATCTGTAAGGCATCAGTCACACATTCCATCCCTCCTCCTTTCACGTCAGTCACTCCATTATTTGTAAAGCCTCAGTCACACATTCCATCCCTCCTCCTTTCATGTCAGTCACTCCATTATCTGTAAGGCATCAGTCACACATTCCATCCCTCCTCCTTTCACGTCCCCTCCTCCTTTCACGTCAGTCACTCCAGTATCTGTAAGGCATCAGTCACACATTCCATCCCTCCTCCTTTCACATCAGTCACTCCATTATCTGTAAGGCATCAGTCACACATTCCATCCTTCCTCCTTTCACGTCAGTCACTCCATTATCTGTTAGGCCTCAGTCATACATTCCATCCTGGGAAATCTTTGCCTGAATTACCCATTTTTGAATGGATAAACTATTACAATCCAAGTTTGTTTGGCATACTAGTAGATTAGTAAATTGGCATACTAAATAGTGGATTGGTATACTAAATAGTGGAATGGTATACTAAATAGTGGATTGGTATACTAAATAGTGGATTGGAATACTAAATAGTGGGTTGGTATACTAAATAGTGGATTGGTATACTAAATAGTGGATTGGTATACTAAATAGTGGATTGGTATACTAAATAGTGGATTGGTATACTAAATTGGTATACTAAATAGTGGATTGGTATACTAAATAGTGGATTGGTATACTAAATAGTGGGTTGGTATACTAAATAGTGGATTGGTATACTAAATAGTGGATTGGTATACTAAATAGTGGATTGGTATACTAAATAGTGGATTGGCCCATGAAGTCTGCCCGTACTTATTCCTTTAGCACTAAAGACAGTGCGACATTAACAACATTGACTCCTGGTTGATCTATTGAAATGAACAACTTATCCTTGATTCAGTGTAATCTATAGCATTGATATTTCATGTATGATACAGCATATAACACATAAGGTATCCATGATATTTTGATCTTCCCATAAATCTGGTCTAGGTGGAGATATGAAATGTATAAATCATCAATTGAATATGTTTTTATAAAGGCTTTTTTACATCAGCTGTTGACACACAGTACTTTTACTGTACAGTAACCCGGGCCTAGGCTATATTGTCTGATTGCAAGTCCCGCCCCTCTTCTTTTCCAGTTGGCTACACAATGAACGACCTGATCTTTGAGTGGCAGGAGAATGGACCAGTCCAGGTAGCTGATGGGTTGACCCTCCCACAGTTCATAATGAAGGATGAGACGGATCTGAGATACTGCACCAAGCACTATAACACAGGTAAGATACAATGGGAGTGTTTGAGGTCGAGTCCATTGCAGTCGGACTGTGCAGAAACACAAAAATGAATCTTCCATCCCAAATGAAGCTAAGTTTAGTGAATATGCACAGAGCCATCCTCAGGCTCCACACGGTTAGAGTTGAAAGATGGGACCTTTATTGTGAAATCTAATTGTGTTTTTGTATGGCATCATCAACACGAACGCTAAGAATAACGGTGGGACAAGCGTCTTCACGCTTCTGCTTTGGAAAACAGAATGCACAAACAAGGTAATGGGTTGATGGTGTTAATCGTAGTGGTATATAGCTTGACTACATCATTGAAAGAATGAACAATTCATGAATTTACATTTATGAATGTACATTTACATCTACATTTGAAAACTAGAACATTCATATTGCTCATCCTAAATGGCTTTGAGCCGAAACAGTAAGGCCTTTTTTAACTCAATTCAAGATGGTTTCAATATTCACAGGCTGCATATGCTATATGGCTCACAACATTCTCGACATCAGCAGAGCTCTATTACCATTTCTTACAACCAGCAATGTCAGAGAACACGGTTCCAATTCGGGAATTCAACCTTGGTCTTCTTTCACATAACAGAAAAATAACTGCAGGTCTCTAACTCTACATCTCCAGCTAACTGCACCACTATCCAATATTATAAGTTTGGCCCTTTTTCTTCCTTCTCAGAACAACACAATCGCTGCAGGCTTTCACAGCTAACTGCAGTGCTAGATTAATCCTAGGCCGAAGTGGGGCCTTATTCAGCTTCTTTCACTCTAGCTAGTGCTGTGGTAGACTGGAGCCTCACACTTCATTGGGCTACTTCACTGGCTGGCTGGCTGGCTGACAACAAGTCTATAGTTGCTTTAGACAGGCAGCCCAATTCTGATATTTTTTCCACTAATTGGTCTTTTGACCAATCAAATCAGATGTTCTCAGGTCAGATTTTTTTTTAGAACTGATCTGATTGGTCAAAATACCAATTAGTGGGAAAAAGATTAGAACTGGGCTGCCTGTCTAATGCAACTATAGCCTTGTTGTCAGCCAGCCAGCCAGCCAGTGAAGTAGCCCAATGAAGTGTGTCCCAAATGGCGCGCATATTCCCTATATAGTGCACTACTTTTGACCAGGCCCTATTTCAGATGCAGCCTCAGTGTGGCCTTATTCAGCCAGTGACGTAAAGTGCACCGTGAGGTAGGAGGCATTTCAGGCTGAATAATGTAGTTTCTTCTACCTGCATCTTTCATGGGCCTGTCATGTCCTCATTGCCAACGCTAAGTCAGCCTTAGCACGCCCGCTTCCTCACTCCTGGCTAATCAGGAGTATGTTGTGCTTCAATTAACGAGAGGGAGAAAAGGAAACGAAGATGTATTTTTAGACTGAGAGAGCAGCAGAGAGAATGGGAGAGGCTTGGATGGATAGGTGGGTGGATGGAGGCAGGGAGAGAGGAGGGGTGAGAGAGAAGTGAGGACAGAGAGAGGGGGGGACAGAGAGAAGTGGGGGATAGAGAGAGAGGGGGGCAGAGAGAAGTGGGGGACAGAGAGAGAGGGGGGGACAGAGAGAAGGGGGAGTATAGAGAGAGAGAGGGGGGGACAGAGAGAAGGGGGAGTACAGAGAGAGAGAGGGGGGGTACAGAGAGAGTGGGGGAAGAGAGAAGGGGGAGTACAGAGAGAGGGGGGGACAGATGTAGGAGAAGGAATATCATCTGATAATTAAAAAAGCTTGTTTTTTCCTCCTTTCACTACGTTAATTATATATAACAAGCTCCTTAGTGCATGTCTAGGCTTCCATGGTTGTCACGTCAACAGTGCTTAGAGTGAGGCTGAAACAGTCCCCTATCAATAAGAGGTGTTTTGGCTGCTGACTACTTGAAAAGAGATTCTGTTTTAATACCAGTATCGCATTTGCTTTGGCTATTATGGTCAATTCAACTTATAAAAAGAGTAAAAGCATAAATGAATACATTTTGGTTATACAGTAGCTATGGAATTGTTATTCCACTTGCTTTTCACTCCAAGGTAATGGTTTAATGTGCAGCCTTGGTGAACTGGTATACCACCAAACAGTCTCTGAACTAAAGCCCCCCTGAGAACTGTCAGGACCTCATTTTAAGTTCTTAGAAATGCTTAATGATTTAGTTTTGTTACATGCACGAAAAAGCCAAAGTGTAGGCTTATTCTATGAATGGAGAAGGCCAGAACATGCCTCTACCCAGGCTGCTATTTTTAGAAGCTGTCAGCTCTCTGTCCTGTCTCACATAAGGAGGAGATGAGAGAGAGAGAGGGGGAGAGAAGTCAGGCAGGAAATAAGGAGACAAGAGAGAGAGAGAGAGGGGGTAGATAAGTCAGGCAGGAAATAAGGAGACGAGATAGAGAGTGGGGGGAGAGAAGTCAGGCAGGAAAGAAGGAGACGAGAGAGAGGGGGGGGGGAGAAGTCAGGCAGGAAAGAAGGAGACATGATAGAGAGAGAGAGAGAGAGAGAGAGAGAGAGAGAGAGGGTAGATAAGTCAGGCAGGAAAGAAGGAGACATGATAGAGAGTGGGGGAGAGAAGTCAGGCAGGAAAGAAGGAGACGAGAGAGAGAGGGGGGGAGAGAAGTCAGGCAGGAAAGAAGGAGACGAGAGAGAGAGAGAGGGTAGATAAGTCAGGCAGGAAAGAAGGAGACGAGAGAGAGAGGGGGAGAAGTCAGGCAAGAAAGAAGGAGATGAGAGAGAGAGAGAGAGAGAGAAAGAGAGAGAGGGAGAGAAATCAGGCAGGAAAGAAGGAGACGAGAGAGGGGGGGGAGAGGGAGAGAAATCAGGCAGGAAAGAAGGAGACGAGAGAGAGAGGGGGGGAGAAGTGAGGCAGGAAAGAAGGAGATGAGAGAGAGAGAGAGAGGGAGAAAAATCAGGCAGGAAAGAAGGAGACGAGAGAGAGAGGGGGGGAGAATTCAGGCAGGAAAAAAGGAGACGAGAGAGAGAGAGAGAGAGAGAGAGAGAGAGAGAGAGAGGGGGGGGGAGAAGTCAGGCAGGAAAGAAGGAGACTAGAGAGAGAGAGAGAGAGAGAGAGGGGGAAAGAGAAGTCAAGCAGGAAAGAAGGAGAGCACTCTGTGCTGGAGGAGATGGTAGCACTCCAGAATTTCTCTGTTTGTTTTCAAGACATGATCTGGAGGAATAAACCGTGGGAAAGTTGTGTGTACCTATAGGTCTTGAGGAATAAACCGTGGGAAAGTTGTGTGTACCTATAGGTCGAGGGCAAGTCAAGGATCACCAACAATCACTCACTTGTCAGGCGGCACACAGTGAGTTACTGAGAGAGAGAGAGGGGTAGAGAGGTAGAGAGAGACGGGTAGAGAGGTAGAGAGAGAGAGAGAGGGGTAGAGAGGTAGAGAGAGTTAGATAGAGAGAGAGGGGAGTAGAGAGGTAGAGAGAGGGGGTAGAGAGGTAGAGAGAGAGACGGGTAGAGAGAGGTAGAGAGAGAGAGAGAGCGTAGAGAGGTAGAGAGAGTTAGAGAGAGAGAGAGAGAGGGGTAGAGAGGTAGAGAGAGACGGGTAGAGAGAGGTAGAGAGAGAGAGAGAGAGGGGTAGAGAGGTAGAGAGAGAGATGGGTAGAGAGGTAGAGAGAGACGGGTAGAGAGGTAGAGAGAGAGACGGGTAGAGAGAGGTAGAGAGAGAGACGGGTAGAGAGAGGTAGAGAGAGAGAGGGGTAGAGAGGGGTAGAGAGAGTTAGATGGAGAGAGAGGGGAGTAAGAGAGGTAGAGAGAGGGGGGTAGAGAGGTAGAGAGAGAGGTCGAGAGAGAGGTAGAGGTTAGAGAGAGAGGTAGAGGTTAGAGAGAGAGGTAGAGGTACACAGAGAGAGGTAGAGGTAGAGAGAGAGGGGAGGTAGAGAGGTAGAGAGAGGGGAGGTAGAGAGCTAGAGAGAGATGTAGAGAGGGGGTAGAGATGTAGAGAGGGGGGTAGAGAGGTAGAGAGAGGGGTAGAGAGAGAGACGGGTAGAGAGAGGTAGAGAGAGAGAGAGGGGTAGAGAGGGGTAGAGAGTGTTAGATAGAGAGAGAGGAGTAGAGAGGTAGAGAGAGGGGGGTAGAGATGTAGAGAGGGGGGTAGAGATGTAGAGAGGGGGGTAGAGAGGTAGAGAGAGGGGGTAGAGAGGCAGAGAGAGAGGTAGAGAGGGGGGTAGAGAGAGAGGTAGAGAGAGAGGTAGAGGTACAGAGAGAGAGAGGTACAGAGAGAGAGGTAGAGGTAGAGAGGTAGAGGTAGAGGTAGAGGTAGAGGTAGAGAGGTAGAGGTAGAGAGGTAGAGGTAGAGAGGTAGAGAGAGAGAGGTAGAGAGAGGTAGAGAGAGAGAGGTAGAGAGAGAAAGGTAGAGAGGGGTAGTGAGGGGTAGAGCAGTAGAGAGAGGTAGAGGTAGAGAGAGAGAGAGGTAGAGAGAGAAAGGTAGAGAGAGAGAGTTACTTCACTGGACTCTATGTAAACTGGAAACCATATATCATGAGGCTGAATTTATAGTAGCTGGGAATTTTATAAAAAGCTAATTTGAGTATAAGGCTACCTAAATTCTACCAACACATTGACTGTAGCACTTGCGCTGGCAAAACACTTGGCCACTGCTACTCTAACGTCCTCGATCCATACAAGGCCCTCCTCCACCCTCCCTTCGGCAAATAAGTCCACGACTCCATCTTGCTCCTACCGTCCTGTAGGCAGAAACTCAAACAGGATGTTCCCATGACTAGAACCATTCAATGTTGGTCTGACCACGCTTCAAAATTGTTTTGATCACGCGGACTGGGAAATGTTCCGGGAAGCCTCAGAGAATAACATCCATTTATACACTGACTCGGTGAGGGAGTTTATAAGGAAGTACATTGGAGATGTTGTACCCACTGTGACTATTAAAACCTACCCTAACCAGAAATCGTGGATAGATGGCGGCATTCGCGCAAAACTGAAAGCACAAACCTCCGCATTCATGCATGGAAAGATGTTGGGTGATATGGCCGAATATAAACAATGTAGTTATTCCCTCTGCAAGGCAATCAAACAAGCAAAATGTCGGTATAGGAACAAAGTGGAGTCGCAATTCAACGGCTCAGACACGAGACGTATGTGGCAGGGTCTACAGGCAATTACCGACTACAAAAAGAAAACCAGCCAAGTCACGGACACCGATGTCTTGCTTCCAGACAAGCTCAACACCTTCTTTGCCTGCTTTGAGGATAATACAGCGCCACTGACGCGGCCCGCTACCAAGAACTGCGGGCCCCCCCTCTCCTTCTCCATGGCCGACTTGAGTAAAACATTTAAATGTGTTAACCCTCGCAAGGCTGCTGGCCCAGACGGCATCCTTAGCTACTTTCTCAGAGCATGCGCAGACCAGCTGGCTGGTGTATTTACAGACATATTCAATCGCTCCCTATCCCAGTCTGCTGTCCTCACATGCTTCAAGATGGCCACCATTGTTCCTGTACCAAAGAAGGCAAAGATAACTGAACTAAATGACTATCGCCCCGCCCCGTAGCACTCACTTCTGTCATCAAGACGTGCTTTGAGAGACTAGTCAAGGATCATATCGCCTAAACCTTACCTGTCACCCTAGACCCACTTAAGTTTGCATACCGCCCCAACAGGTCCACAGACGATGCAATCGCCATCACACCGCACACATCACACTGCACACTGCACACTGCACACTGCATACTGCCCTATCCGATCTGGACAAGAGGAATACCTATGTAAGAATGCTGTTCATTGACTACAGCTCAGCATTCAACACCATAGTACCCTCCAAGCTCATTATTAAGCTTGAGGCCCTGGGTCTCAACCCCTGTGCAATTGGGCCCTGGACTGTCTGACAGGCCACCCCCAGGTGGTGAAGGTAGAAAATATCTCATCTACGCTGATCCTCAACACTGGGGCCCCACAAGGGTGCGTGCTCAGCCACGTCCTGTACTCTCTGTTCATCCATGATTGCGTGGCCATGCACACCTCCAACTCGATCATCAAGTTTGTAGACGACACAACAGTAGTGGGCTTGTTACCAACAACTACGAGACAGCCTACTGTATATGGAGGACTAAGAGTGTAATGTCAGGGAAACAACCTCTCACTCAACGGCAACAAAACAAAGGAGATGATCGTGGACTTCAGGAGACAGCAGAGGGAGCAACCCACTATCCACATCGACGGGACAGTAGTGAAGAAGGTGGAAATCTTTCAAGTTCCTCAACGTACACATCACGGACAAACTGAAATGGTCCACCCACACAGACAGTGTGGTGAAGAAGGCACCAACAGTGCCTCTTCAACCTCAGAAGGCTGAAGAAATCTGACTTGTCACCTAAAACCTTCACAAACCTTTACAGATGCACAATTGAGAGCATACTGTCAGGCTGTATCACCGCCTAGTACGGCAACTGCATCGCCATCAACCGTAAGGCTCTCCAGAGGGTGGTGCAGTCTGCATAACACATCACCGGAGGCAAACTACCTGCCCTCCAGGACACCTACAGCACCCGATGTCACAGGAAGGCCAAAAAGATCATCAAGGGCAACAACCACTCGAGCCACTGCCTGCTCACCCCGCTATCATCCAGAAGGTGAGGTCAGTACAGGTGCATCAAATCTGGGGCCGAGAGACTAAAAAACAACTTCTATCTCAAGGCCATCAGACTGTTAAACAGCCATCACTAACACAGAGAGGCTGCTGCCTGCATACAGACTTGAAATCCTTTGCCACTTTAATTAATGGATCACTAGTCACTTTAAATAATACTACTTTAATAATGTTTACATAATGTATCTTACATTATTCATCTCATATACGGTATTTTATAGCGACTATTGCATCTTGCCTATGCCGCTCTGCCATCGCTCATCCATATATTTATATGTACATATTCTTATTCCATCCCTTTACATTTGTGTGTATAAGGTAGTTGTTGTGTAATTGTTAGATTACTTGTTCGATATTACTGCACTGTCGGAACTAGAAGCACAAGCTTTTCACTACACTCGCATTAACATCTGCTAACCATGTGTATGTGATCAATAAAATGTGGTTTGATTTGAGTCTTCTGGGTATGATGTTACAAGCTTGGCACCCCTGGAGTATCTCCCATTCTTCTCTGCAGATCCTCTAAAGCTATTTTCAGGTCTCTCCAGAGATGGTAGATCGGGTTCTGTCCGGCATCTGGCTGGGCCATTCAAGGACATTCAGAGACTTGTCCCGAGGCCACACCTGCGTTGTCTTGGCTGTGTGCTTAGGGTCGTTGTCCTGTTGGAAGGTTGAACCTTCGCCCCAGTCTGAAGTCGTTAGTGCTCTGGAGCATGTTTTCAGCAAGGATTCTTTTGATACTTTGCTCCGTTCATCTTTGCCTCAATTCTGACTAGTCTTCCAGTCCCTGCATCTGAAAAACATCCCCACAGCATGATGCTGACACCACCGTGCTCTACTTTAGGGATGGTGTCAGGTTTTCTCCAGACGCAATGCTTAGCATTCAGGCTAAAGAGTTCAGTCTTGGTTTGATCAGACCAGAGAATCTTGTTTCTCATGGTCTGAAAGTCTTTAGGTGCCTTATGACAAACTCCAAGCGGGCTGTCATGTGCCTTTTACTGAGGAATTGCTTCCGTCTGGCCACTCTACCATAAAGGCCTGATTGGTGGAGTTCTGCAGAGATGGTTGTCCTTCTGGAAGGTTCTCCCAGCTCCACAGAGGAACTCTAGAGCTCTGTCAGAGTGACCGTTGGGTTCTTGGTCACCTCCCTGACCAAGGCCCTTCTCCCCAGATTGCTCAGTTTGGCCGGGCGGCCAGCTCGAGGAAGAGTCTTGGTGGTTCCAAACTTCTTCCATTTAAGAATGATGGAGGTCACTGTTGTTATGTCTTTGGCTATGCCTGATTAAGTGATATGACATGCTTTTCTATAAAATCATTTATCTGTAATTAATATTACCTGATTAAGCTAATCAGGTGAATGTGCTTAACTAGAAAGTCGGGGCACCACGAAAGAATGTTTATAGAGCTGTTATCTTCCGAAGAAACTCTTAAAGACCTAGTAATCTTTTACATCAATAGCAGTCATTACTTAATCGTCACCTTGTTTAGTCTCATCTGAAAGTTGTAAATCTTCATGAACCCTGGCTAGCAAGTTGAATCAGCAATACAAAATTTGGTTTATTATTTATTTACTAAATACCTAAATAATCACACAGAATGGATCATACATTGATTACAAATGATGTCATTAAGAAAACGTCCCTGGTGGACGGAAAAGATACGACGGCTGGTTACACAAAGAGAGGGGGTTGGGAGAAGCTATGCTATCGTAAATACAGAATCTTATGCATTCTAAATAACCGCCCATTTGAAAAAGAAGAATGCTGCGCTTCGGTAGATCGGTTGTCGATGGAATGCCGGTTTGTCCTGGATCTCTGGTCCTCTGAAGAATGTCTAGTGGTGAACTGGAGCGCAGTAGAATGGCTGCTCTGTCCGTCCTCTCCTAGCCCACGTTTAGTGACTGCTGCTAACTCAACGGCTAGGAGGTATCACTTCTGGAGTGAATAAGAGTTCAAAGTTTATACCAAGTTGCCGTACTTTTAAGCTCGTGCTATTTCTGGCTGGTATAGTCTAAATTCATCCTTCCGGGATGTAGGTCGTCACCTTCACATTGAAATTCAATGCTAATTTCGTTAGATTCTTGCTGAGGTTGGCTTAGTTCTGTAGGTGGTCTTTGTCCTTTCAACATGGGGACCTCAAGTCCACACGTCCTTGGAACAGCTTATTATCTGAACCCTTTTAACATAGGACTGTCACCCTAATGTCCTCGGAACAGAAAGTTACATTTTTGTCAAAGGCTTTATATAGGGGGGAGGGAAGGGCGTGTTTCATAGTTTATAACCAATGTCTGTTCACATGGGCAGGGCCACTGAGTTGAGCATAGTTCACTCATGAAAACCCAATTCTCTCATTTGGAAGCTAAAATTACATTTAATCTTTTCACAAATAGTTTCATATTTAAACATTTAAATTTCACAACCATTCCATGTGAATCTGATAACTATAATTTGTAGACTTTCCAAGATACAGTTTATGTCATCCTATCATTAGTAATAATGTCTCAGATGACAACTAATCTGTCATCATATTCTGTAAATACCAACGCATATTTTCAGCTGGTTGGATTACCGAAATGTGGTTCCATTCCCCACACCGTTTGATGTTCCCAGACTCTCTATGTTTAACAAAGGCTTTTCAAGAGTCCTGTGGAGTCAAGAGAGAGGAAAGGGAGAACGGTATTTATTGGGGAGGGTGGTCATAAACCTCACCCACAGGCTAACATCATGACACTGTGTTCTTGGGGACCTTCAATGCTGCAGACATTTTTTGGTATCCTTCCACAGATCTGTGCCTCGACAAAATCTTGTTTTGGAGCTCTTGGGACAATTCCTTCGACCTCATGGCTTGTTTTTTGAGCTGACATGTATTGTCAATTGTGGGACCTTTATATAGACAGGTTTGTGCCTTTCCAAATCATGTCCAATCAATTGAATTTACCACAGGTGGACTCCAATCACGTTGTAGAAACATCTCACGGATGATAATGGAATCAGGATGCACCTGAGATCAATTTCAAGTCTAATAGCAAAGGGGCTGAATACTTATGTAAGTAAGGTATTTCTGTTTTTATTTGGATTAATTTGGAAAAAAATTGAATAAACTATTTTTGCTTTGTCATTATGGTGTATTGTGTGTAGATTGCTGCAGAAATTGTTTTATTTTATCAGTTTTAGAATAAGGCTGTAACGTAAAACAAAATGTGAAAAAAAGTCAAGGGGTCTGAATATAAATTCACTGTTGTTACTAAGAGAGAGAGGGAGAGCGATACCAGGTCAGAACAGTCCCAGCCTTATTGACTGAATTTCATTGACAGGAGGCCCCAGGTATGTCGTGCTGAGGTCCCATGGGGCAACCAACTGTCTGTCAAACATATACCAGTGGGTGCCCCTACACAACCCTCTTCGCTATAGTTGAATCAGGGCTTGCAAAACACCTATTGATTGGACCAGTTGATGGCGATGCACAGAGCCCTGCATAACTGATTTAAGGGAAATACCGCATACCAGACAACTGATGTTCAGGTTGGGTTTAGAATGGAGGAAATGTGTTGTTTAGGAGAAGGATTATGTTAAATACCATTATCTTGAGTGTTAGATCAAACTAAATGCACTTAGATCTGTCTGGTACAGTGACAGTAGTGACCTTGGCAAAAACATAAACCACCTCCCTCAACTTTTGCAAGGTTTCCGTTGCAAACCATTGAAAAATATTTTGCTATGGCTTGCCGTAATGAACACAACCCAGACGTCATTCTCCGGAGGCTTTCTTTCCCCCTCACCCATTGATGTCTAAAGTGCCCCTGGTGAGATCAAACCCAGGCAGGATTTGACCAATCTCCCTCAGCGAGAGATATAAGGCTTCAACATTAAATTCTGTGGGGCCAGGCTTCACAAAAGGGTTGGACACACTCCCATAGGGTGCCATGGCCCCTAGCCAGTCTGCATTGCTGTGGAACTCTATTTGTAAGATTTGAACGCTTCAGTCCATCCAGCTCCAGCTGAGCTGAGTGCCATTCCAACTGATTGACCGTTCCTCCATCTTCTTTGCGCACCTGGGCTACATTGTGGTGATTCATCTACCAGGTGTTGGATCCTCTGGTTAGTCTCCTTCCCTTGTCAAGTTCCTAGTAAAAGAGGATTTCATCCACAAGGGATTAACCATCTTCCTGGTTAAATAATGGTTAATATAGGTGGAGTTAAATCTCTCGCTCTCTTTCTTACACATCAACATATAATTCGTATACAGTAAGCTGATCCGACTTATCGCGATATAATGCTTGTGTCACATTGTACAGCCTGAAACAGTCAGCCAACGATCCTGTTGCTGCAGGATTATTTTGCTGTGACAATCCTGGTCAAATAAAGATCCAACATCTGTATCTGGAGTAGCATGGGCCCTGAGCTCCCTATGAACCCTGGGTAAAACTCACTGAAGGTGGCGAATAAGAAATTGAAGAGACAGATGTAAAGGAGGTATTTTGAAGAGCCTGCAGTGACTGTGATGGCCTGTGGTTGTTCATCTAGTTGAATGTACTGATTTATAAGTGGCTCTGATCTGAATAAATGTATAGGTTAGATAGGAGGGTGTTTTTACATTATTTTCAGCATACAAAAAGGATTAAACTGTCATTCAATCTAAGGGAAGGTTCTCTTCTTTAACGGTTTACCGGAGGTTGTGTGTCATCCTGTGATGACGAATCGTGACAACCAATGTCACGAATGTATTCATATTAGGTTTGTTTTGCTTGTGTTTTTTTTTCCTTCTCTGCTATGGGAGTGGGGCACTTGGACCCTGCCATCCCTCCCCCGGTGTCTGTTAATGTTGTAAATTATATCCAGGGTAGAGTTATCTCCCTCTTTCTGTCTCATGATTTTTTTTAAAGGATATCTGGCAAGTAAATGGACGTAATGGGTGGGAGTGGGGGTGATATCCTCGATATCCGCTGAGGCCCTGGAATGCAGTCAGTGATGATTTCCTACTGTTCTACGAGGATTTAATTCTAGACCCATGATTACTAGAACTGATATTCCCATCCATGTTGACATTCTGTGATGAGTGATAATTCTGTTTAACACCATCTGCTGCAGATGGTTGATCATCGGCAGTAGAAATGTGTCAGTCTAGTCAACAGAGACAAATATTTAGATTTCTACCGAGCGAGAGGAGGGGGTGCCGAGGTAGTGCTGCAGAAGCCGTGTGTGGTGGTTGTGTTTTGAAGCCAGGCATTGGAGCCCTGCCATGTTTGTTTGGTTACACTGTGAATGGCTGTAAACAGTTGTGGGCAGTGTAAACTGAGTGTTCAAAGTGTTAGGAACACCTGCTCTTTCCATGACAGACTGACCAGGTGAATCCAGGGGAAAACTATGATCCCTTATTTGACGTCACTTGTCAAATCCACTTCAATCAGTGTAGATGAAGGGGAGGAGACGGGTTATAGAAGGATTTTTAAGCCTTGAGACAATTGAGACATGAATTGTGTATGCTTATTTTTTTATTAAACCTTTATTTGGACAGGGAAGACATTGACACCTAGGTCTCGTTTCCAAATGTGCCCTGTGTGGGATATTTACAGTACCAGTCAAAAGTGTAGACCCACCTACCCATACTATTTTCTACATTGTAGTTGGTAAAAAAGATCAAATTGTTCGCCTCCTGTGGATTGTTTTGTTATCTATTGCCAGCAAAATATCCAGGTATTATTTTTCTATAAATGGACTAAAAGAAAAGCTTTGACTATAATTTCTCTGATTATTCAGCAAGTTTCCCTTATCAGCATCCAAAACAATATAATTGTGAATAGGCTGAGAAGTTATTTCAAAGAGATAGCCCACTTAAATAAAAGGTTGAATAAATGCATCAATTATGGCTTTTTTTTCATAATGAGGCCAGTGAATTCATTTGTTGTGGCAGAGAGGAGGAAGTAGAACTCTTCAGGGATTTGACAGTTTTCCAGAATTTTCCTAGGTTCCCATTACAATCTGAAAGAGCAGTTACACAATAATCAGAATTTCTGATTTTTATGTGTGCCATTCAGAGGATGAATGGGCAAGACAATAGATTTAAGTGCCTTTGAACGGGGTATGGTAGTAGGTGCCCGGCGAGCAGGTTTGAGGGTGTCAAGAACTGCAACGCTGCTGGGTTTTTCACGCAAAAAAAATCCTGTGTGTATCAAGAATGGTCCACCACCCAATGGACATCCAGGCAACTTGACACAACTGTGGGGCGCATTGGAGTTACCACGGGCCAGCATCCCTGTGGAACTCTTTCAACACCTTGTGGAGCCCATACCCCATGAATTGAGGCTGTTCTGAGGGCAAAAGGGAGTGCAGGGTGGTTGCTCACCTATATATTAGGAAGGTGTTCCTAATGTTTTATACACTCAGTGTATTTGTTTATTTACACAGAATATGTACAGTTACGTTTACTGTACATAATTCAACTCCACAGCTGTTTCTGAAGCCGTGGTGCTCAACTTACATCCACAGACATGAAAGTCATTCAATATCAAAGTCCAATCATCCAAGGGGTCTCTCCAGACATACCCTCTCAGTCTGTCATTCTGTGACCCTCAATGTGGTCGAGGCTTGTCTTTCTGCTTGATTGAGATCCATACAGTGTGTGTGTGTGTGTGTGTGTGTGTGTGTGTGTGTGTGTGTGTGTGTGTGTGTGTGTGTGTGTGTGTGTGTGTGTGTGTGTGTGTGTGTGTGTGTGTGTGTGTGTGTGTGTGTGTGTGTGTGTGTGTGTGTGTGTGTGTGTGTGTGCGCTCCTTCTGATTTATTGCCATTGATTTAGTGTCCAGGTGGTGTGCAGCATTTTATCCCACAGGAGATCAATAATTCACAATTCACTGGGTCACTCTGGAGAGATGGACACTCTGTCAATCAGCTCAGAGGAGATGGCATGGCTGCGGTCACATACTCACACACACAGACACGCATGGACAGAGGCACACACAGGCACATACACACATGATAGGGTTGAGCGCACTGCAGTCAGCGTTCGAGCACTCACACACACACACACACACTGATTTGATTTGGCCCATTGATCTGTGATGGCCTTGTCTGCCATTCTCATGGCCTCATTTACTGTGATTGTACAGTTACTGAAAGAGCTTCTGAAGTGCTGTGGATCTGATTGATGGAAAGATTAGACACAGTCATGCATTATCCTTAATGAGAGACGATGGAGATGAATAACATTGGCTATAGGTCATTTCACTCTCTGTGAAGTTAACTTCCATATTAGCTTCACTCGCCTAGTTAAACTGACTTGCCTAGTTAAATAAAGGTTAAATAAATAAAATTTCACTCCGTTAACCTTTGGCAAACATGCGTTCTCAGAGCACCAGAATGCAGACCATCTTTATATTCTTCTTCAACACCTCTGCGTCAAAGTTCTACTGTTTGCCTGAACGACTCTCCCAAGCCAACCAGAGAGACGTTGTTTCCCCAAAGCTTCAATTTAAACTCCAAGGCCAACTTCCTCCATTCTTTCCAGTCATGAAGGATGCTGACTGAGGCAACAGCTGTGCTCTGTCTGGCTCTGGTGAATGCCAGTGTGACATGTGTTTATGAAAAGGGAGACAGAGAGGAGAAAATGTACTCTACTGATGGGTTCAATGCTCCGTGCTTATAGACCACTCTCCATAGGCTAGCATAGCATACCAGTCAGCCTTGTCAATCAAACTGACTGGCCACAGGGTCTCCACGCTGGTGTCACAGGGGCATTGACCCACGCAATTCGAGAGTAGGCATCAAAACCAAGCCAAGCCAAGCCATTCAGGATGCAGAATCAGCAGTACTTCCTGTATATTATTTGGTTTCTTCCTGTGTGAACGGTTTATGTGTGTGTGTCACGCCCTCACCTGAGAGAGCCATTTTATTTCTCTATTTGGTTAGGTCAGGGTGTGATTTGGGTGGACATTCTATGTTTTCTATTTCTTTGTTTTTGGCTGAGTGTGGTTCCCAATCAGAGGCAGCTGTCTATCGTTGTCTCTGATTGGGAATCATACTTAGGCAGCCTTTTCCCCACCTAATGTTGTGGGTAATTATTTATTTTCTGTGAGTGTTTGTGTGCGCCATGGTTGCGTCACGTTCGGTTTCTGTTTACCTGTTTTTTTTGTGGTTTCACTTTATGAAAGATGTGGAATTACATGCACACTGCGCCTTGGCTCACAGGGAGTTTGAAGACAGTGAACGTGACAGAATTACCCACCACAAAAAGACCAAGCAGCATGCTCCAACTTGGAGGACGAGCTGGACCGGGGAGGAGATTATGGCAGGGGACAAGACCCGGTCACGGAAGCCCGAGAGGCAACTCCAAAAATGTTTTTGGGTAGGTACACAGAGAGATTGGCAGAGTCAGGGTTTAGACCTGAGCCAACTCCCTGTCCTTACCTTGGGGAGCATGTGACCGGTCAGGCACCGTGTTATGTGGTGATGCGCACTGTGTCTCCAGTGAGCATTCACAGGCCGGTGCGCTCTGTGCCAGCGCTCTGCATTTGCCTGGCGGAAGTGGGCATCCAGCCAGGACGGGTTGTGCCAGCTCTACGCTCGAGACCTCCAGTGCGCCTCCACGGCCCAGTGTATCCGGTGCCTGCTTCACGCACCAGGCTTCCAGTGCATCTCCCCAGTCCGGTGAGACCTGTTCCGGTTCCACGTGCAAAGCCTCTAGTGATGATCCATGGCACGAAGCCTCCAGCGATAATCCATTCCCCGGAGCCTCCAGTGATAATCCATGGCACGAAGCCTCCAGTGATAATCCATGGCACGAAGCCTTTAGTGATGATCCATGGCACGAAGCCTCCAGTGATAATCCATGGCCCGGAGCCTCCAGTGATGATCCATGACCAAGAGCCTGCAGCAACGGTCGCGAGTCCGGAGCCTCCAGCGACGGTCCGCAGTCCGGAGCCTCCAGCGGCGGTCTGCAGTCCGGAGCCTCCAGCGATGGTCCCCACTCCGGAGCCTCCAGCGACGGTCCACACTCCGGAGCCTGCAGCGACGGTCCACACTCCGTAGCCTGCAGCGACGGTCCACACTCCGGAGCCTCCAGCGACGGTCCACACTCCGGAGCCTCCAGCGACGGTCCACACTCCGGAGCCTCCAGCGACGGTCCGCAGTCCGGAGCCTCCAGCGGCGGTCTGCAGTCCGGAGCCTCCAGCGATGGTCCCCACTCCGGAGCCTCCAGCGACGGTCCACACTCCGGAGCCTCCAGCGACGGTCCACACTCCGGAGCCTGCAGCGACGGTCCACACTCCGGAGCCTGAAGCGACGGTCCACACTCCGGAGCCTCCAGCGACGGTCCACACTCCGGAGCCTGCAGCGACGGTCCACACTCCGGAGCCTGAAGCGACGGTCCACACTCCGGAGCCTCCAGCGACGGTCCACACTCCGGAGCCTCCAGCGACGGTCCACACTCCGGAGCCTCCAGCGACGGTCCACACTCCGGAGCCTCGAGCGACGGTCCACACTCCGGAGCCTGCAGCGACGGTCCACACTCCGGAGCCTGAAGCGACGGTCCACACTCCGGAGCCTCCAGCGACGGTCCACACTCCGGAGCCTGCAGCGACGGTCCACACTCCGGAGCCTGAAGCGACGGTCCACACTCCGGAGCCTGCAGCGACGGTCCACACTCCGGAGCCTCCAGCGACGGTCCACACTCCCGGAGCCTCCAGCGACAGTCCACACTCCGGAGCCTCCAGCGACGGTCCACACTCCGGAGCCTGCAGCGACGGTCCACACTCCGGAGCCTGAAGTGACGGTCCACACTCCGGAGCCTGCAGCGACGGTCCACACTCCGGAGCCTGCAGCGACGGTCCACCTCCGGAGCCTGCAGCGACGGTCCACACTCCGGAGCCTGCAGCGACGGTCCACACTCCCGGAGCCTCCAGCGACGGTCCACACTCCGGAGCCTCCAGCGACGGTCCACACTCCGGAGCCTCCAGCGACGGTCCACACTCCGGAGCCTGCAGCGACGGTCCACACTCCGGAGCCTGCAGCGACGGTCCACACTCCGGAGCCTCCAGCAACGGTCCACACTCCGGAGCCTCCAGCGACGGTCCACACTCCGGAGCCTGCAGCGACGGTCCACACTCCGGAGCCTGCAGCGACGGTCCACACTCCGGAGCCTGCAGCGACGGTCCACACTCCGGAGCCTGCAGCGACGGTCCACACTCCGGAGCCTCCAGCGACGGTCCACACTCCAGAGCCTCCAGCGACGGTCCACACTCCGGAGCCTCCAGCGACGGTCCACACTCCGGAGCCTGCAGCGACGGTCCGCAGTCCGGAGCCTCCAGCGGCAGTCTGCAGTCCGGAGCCTCCAGCGGGGGTTCCCAATCCAGAGCCTCCGGCGATGATCCATGGTCCGGTTCCACGGAGGCAGAGGGATCAGCGTGCGGAGTGGAGGCTACGTCCCGAGCCGGAGCCGCCACCTAGGATAGATGCCATTATGCCTAAAAAAAGTGCAATATAGACAAAAACAAAAAGCTATGAAATACCCATAAATCTTTTAATGTTTATTTTTCCCCATTTAAAAATACTCTTACAGATCTGTCTAGGTTGGAACTGTTAAATACAATAAATAATTTCATTCTAAACTGGAATAGACAGATTGATCACATCAGACAGATGTATAACAGATGTATAACAGAACACACACACACACACAGACTTTTTGATCGTGCATCCCTAAGTAACAGTACAGATAAATTCTGGCCTACTCTCCATCTTCCTGTAGAAATTATTGTTGATAGAAAGTCTAAAAAGTTGATAGAAATAATTGCTGCTGTTAAAATACATGTATTTTATTCTGAACTGGAATAAACTGATTGATCACATCACACAGATGTAGACCAGAAAACACACACATACACACATTCTTAATGAGAGGTGTGTTGCTGGTTGAAGTTTTGAACAAGCATGCCTATTCTGGGCTCAGTTTTTGACAGTACATCACTGAGGTCAAGCTCAGCACTGACACTGTTTCTGTACTTGAGAACCCCGACTTGCATATGTGGTGCCAAACTGGATCAGAACATCTTACTGCTCTCTCAGTCAGGCAGGAGACCACTTCCTGCTGCAGATGAACAACCCAGAAACGTGTGAGTTTTTGCCCCAAAAAGCATCTTGCTTCAATCAGTTCATTCCAGTTCAAAATAAAAATGATTACTTGTAACAGCAACAGTTCCAACCTAGACTTGTTTTCAACAATCATTTCTACAGTAAAATGTACAGTAGGCCTGAATTTTTCATCTTCATCTGTACTGTTTCTTAGGGTTGCACTACCAGTAGCAAGTTAGCTTGCTTTGGCTAACGTTAGCTATTAGCTGTGTAACGTTACAAGGCCAGGGGATTGTTTGAAAGATAAACTCACATCTACTACTATGGTAGATAGTACTCCCTTATTTCTGCTTATCATCACTTTTCCACTATTGAAGCCCTGTTTCCAACTTTGCGTCACGACCCATACTTTAAGACACGCTGCTCTATGGGGCTTACACGCTAGCCTCCCAGCTGCCTGACTGCCTGCACTCCTTGGCTTGTTGTGATTGCACACTTACATATACAGACACACACACACAGGGATGCTGGCCCATGTTGTGTCAAGTTGGCTTGATGTCCTTTGGTTGGTGGACCATTCTTCATACACACGGGAAACTGTTGAGCATGAAAAACCCAGCAGCGTTGCAGTTCTTGACACAAACTGGTGCGCCTGGTACCTACTACCATACTCTGTTCAAAGTCACTTAAATATTTTGTCTTGCCCATTCACCCTCTGAATGGCACACATACACAATCCATGCCTCAAGGCTTAAAAATCCTTCTTTAACATGTCTCCTCCCCTTCATCTGCACTGATTGAAGTGGATTTAACAAGTGACATCAATAAGGGGTCATAGCTTTCACCTGGATTCACCTGGTCAGACTGTTATGGAAAGAACCGCTGTTCTTAATGTTTGGTATACTCAGTGCTGAATAACAATTGATTCCCATTCAAACTTCTATTTTCACCAAACCCTAAGCCTAACCCTAAACCTCACCACTGACCCTAATTCTAAACCTAACACTAAAATAGCATTTTTACAAGTGAGGACTGGCAAAATGTCCTCAGTTCTCTGAATTTTTGTTGATTTACTATTCTTTTGAGTGCTTTTGGAAACTCACAGTAATAGTCTAATGTGTACATGCGCACGCACACACACACACACACACACACTCACCCACACATTAGTACACTGAGGTTGTGTCTACACTCATAGACGATCAAAGAACAACCAAGAAGGTGGGGGAAAGATAGGAAACCCAACACTGACTTCTGCTATCAGAACGTGAAGACCGCATTGAATAGACGAGTCTAGATGCACAAAAGTGGCTTTGTGGTGTGATTGTGTTCAGATCTGTCTGACCACTTCAGAAGGTGGTCAGGGCTGCATTGTGTGTGGATTCCTCCTCGGTCTGGACACAGTCAGGCTACCGAAAGCACATACAGTGGGCGACATCATCAGCACTTCTTCCAAGAAAACAAGAAAACTTGTGTTTTTGGACCGAGAGACACCTTTTCATTATAACGTTGGAGGAAATGCTATCCAGCTAGCTAAACATATCTTTTTTTTTGACTCGAGTTATGCTAACAATCCCTTTGGTGTTGCTTGCTAGCTTGCTGGCTAGACACAGAGGCTAGCTGGTTAGTTTGCTACAGTAGTTAGCTACTGCCTTCAGTTGTTGTTGTTGTGTTATTATCATATTTAGCCTATTCCACCATTTGTAGAATACATACTGGCATTTGAATATAGCACGGGAAAAGGGAACCTGGACACACCGTGGACACGGTAGACACATTTCAAAGTAGGTGAAGATGCACGACGTGTTTGGAATTCCATGATCAGAAAACTGAAGCTGCCTGAACTGTCAAGTCTAGACACGGCCTGACACACACACACACACACACACACACACACACACATATCTCTACTGCATGCCTCTTCTCCCTCAGAGACATAGACCAGAAAGCGAAGGAACGGTGGAGCAGAAAGAGTCAGAGAAGAGGATGAAAGGAAAGGAAGACATTTGATATGATCAGAACCCAGCAGAGAGTGAGTAAGAGCAGAAGGAGTCGTTTGTGGGTGTTTTGTTGTAGGGCGGCGTCATGTGGTGTAGAGGTTATAGCAGTGACTCGTGGGACTAGAGAAGTGCATTAAGGGCTATGTGGCGTTTGGCCCTGAAAACCCAGCTGGCCATGGAATTCATTCAGAATTATTGCAGTATATTCCTCAGGAGACAACAGAGTCCTAGTGTGAGAAATTAATAACGGTATCTATTCGGTACAGATATCAGTGAGGCAGGCCGTGTCCCAAAAGAGCCTATTCCCTATGTGGTGCACAACTTCGGACCAGAGCTTGGTAGTGCACTATGTAATGGATAGAGTGCCATTTGGGACACAGTCATAGTTAACCAAGCTAATGGACAATTACATTTTATGTAATAAAATAACATGGGAAATTTTCTCACTCGTCCGATTCAAAGGGTCAACCATCCCTGAAATGAGCCGAAATCCAGAGGCAAATAGTGTGAGTTTTCTTTTCGTCCAACCGGTCCATGTACAATGAAGTCTGATTTACAAAACTAGTTAAAATAAGCAATTCCTCCATTGTCCACCCCAAGGCCTGCACTGACAGCTTATCACAATTAATGCCTGTGAGTGGCAAGGTGCTGTCAAGTTCCAGAACAGACACACACAGATGGACACACCAACCCTTGGGGTGGACAATGGAGGAATTGCACATTTCAAATCAAATGAATGATGTATTTGTCACGTACACATGGTTATTGCGAGTGTGGCGAAATGCTTGTGCTTGTAGTGCAGCAATATCAACAAGTAATCGAACAATTCCACAACAACTACCTAATACACACAAATCTAAGTAAAGGGATGGAATAAGGATATGTACATATAAATATATGGATGAGCAATGACCGAGCGATATAGGCAAAATGCAATAGATGGTATAAAATACAGTATATACATATGGGATGAGTAATGCAAGATATGTAAACATCATTATTACTATATGTGGCCAATGTTTTCAAGTCTGTATGTAGCCAGCAGCCTCTCTGTGTTAGTGATGGCTGTTTATCAGTCTGATGGCCTTGAGATAGAAGCTATTTTTCAGTCTCTCGGTTGGTAGCGGGGTAAACAAGGCAGTGGCTCGGGTGGTTGTTGTGCTTGATGATCTTTCTGGCCTTCCTGTGACATCGGGTGCTGTAGGTGTCCTGGAGGGCAGGTAGTTTGGAATGCCCTGCGGTTGTGGGCGATACAGTTGCCATACCAGGT
The DNA here is from genome assembly GCF_036934945.1 of Oncorhynchus masou masou. Classification (NCBI taxonomy): domain Eukaryota; kingdom Metazoa; phylum Chordata; class Actinopteri; order Salmoniformes; family Salmonidae; genus Oncorhynchus; species Oncorhynchus masou. The sequence goes on along the minus strand of NC_088232.1, from coordinate 3,574,745 downwards.
GTTGATACAGCCCAACAGGATGCTCTCAATAGTGCATCTGTAAAGGTTTGTGAGGGTTTTAGGTGACAAGCCAAATTTCTTCAGCCTACTGAGGTTCAAGAGGCGCTGTTGCGCCTTCTTCACCACACTGTCTGTGTGGGTGGACCATTTCAGTTTGTCTGTGATGTGTACGCCGAGGAACGTAAAACTTTCCACCTTCTCCACTGTTGTCCCATCGATGTGGATAGTGGGGTGCTTCCTCTGCTGTTTCCTGAAGTCCACGATCATCTCCTTTGTTTTGTTGATGTTGAGTGAGAGGTTGTTTTCCTGACACCACACTCCGAGTGCCCTCACCTCCTCCATATACAGTAGGCTGTCTCGTAGTTGTTGGTGATCAAGCCTACTACTGTTGTGTCGTCTGCAAACGTGATGATCGAGTTAGAGGCGTGTATGGCCATGCAGTCATGGGTGAACAGGGAGTACAGGAGAGAGCTGAGCACGCACCCTTGTGGGGCCCCAGTGTAGAGGATCAGCGAAGCGGAGATGTTGTTTCCTACCTTCCACCTGGGGGGGGCCTGTCAGGAAGTCCAGGACTCAGTGGCACAGGGCGGGGTTTGAGACCCAGGGCCTCAAGCTTAATGATGAGCTTGGAGGGTAATCTGGTGTTGAATGCTGAGCTATAGTCAATGAACAGCATTCTTACATAGGTATTCCTCTTGTCCAGATGGGATAGGGCAGTGTGCAGTGTGATGGTGATTGCATCGTCTGTGGACCTATTGGGTCTAGGGCAAGGGGGGGCACTTCAATCCAGCCCACAAGACATGTGGCCCTCCGTTGAAAAAAAATGCGGCCCTCCGTTGAATTTCAAAATCCCGATGTGGCCCTTGAGCCAAAAAGTTTGACCACCCCTGGTCGAGGGAGACAGGTAAGGTGGAGGTGATATGATCCTTGACTAGTCTCTCAAAGCACTTCATGATAACAGAAGTGAGTGCTACGGGGCGATAGTCATTCAGTTCAGTTACCTTTGCCTTCTTGGGTAGAGGAACAGCAATTTCGTATTATATGTGCCAAGTTTGCAAAATGTACTATATGTTACGATCTGCCAAACCTAGGATATGGTGTGAATTCTGGCTAGCTAGCTAACATAAACTAGCTGGCTAATGTTAGCCAGGCTAAGAGAGCAGGGGTTAGAGTTAAGGTTAGGGTTGAGTTTTGGAGTTGGGTTAGGGGAAGGGTTAGCTAACATGCTAAGTAGTTGCAAAGTAACTCAAATGCTAAAGTCATCTGTGATGAGATTTGAACTTGCAACCTTTGGGTTGCTAGACATTCGTGTTATACACCCACTCATCCACCCCGACCAACCACCTGACTTTCATTTTTTCCTTAAATAACCATCTGTTTTATGTAACCATACCAAACGTAACATATTATACTAATTTCAGTGTCCCAGGTTTACATTGGGACACTATGAGACCAGGCTGCACACACAGACAAACCCACACACCTCCCCGTCCTCCACTTCAGTTAGTCTCTAGAAGTGCTGGAGCCTCTGGTCAGGTCACTGCCTCAATACTGACAGCTCTGTCAGCCTGCAGGGCTCAGAAAAGTGTGTGTGTGTGTGTGTGTGTGTGTGTGTGTGTGTGTGTGTGTGTGTGTGTGTGTGTGTGTGTGTGTGTGTGTGTGTGTGTGTGTGTGTGTGTGTGTGTGTGTGTGTGTGTGTGTGTGTGTGTGTGTGTGTGTGTGTGTGTGTGTGTGTGTGTGTGTGTGTGTGTGTGTGTGTGTATGTCTGCCTGCCTCTGTGTGTTTGCTGATTGTGGATTCTAACTCTGCGCTGCTCTCACGGGGACGGTGCACAAACAGACAGAGACTCTGAGAACGCTCCCTCTCTGTCTTTCAGGAGAGACAGCCACTGTTCAAATGTGTTTTGAAGCCTCCGCGGCAGAGGGCAAAGCAACAGACAGCTGCAGCAGAGGCCTCACACACCTCCTCTCCTCGTCTCTCGTTCAAATCTCTATATTTTGAGACTCACTCTTTTCAAAGAGAGCAGAGTGACTTTGTTCAAAGAGCTTCAAGTATATTGCTGCGTGACTGTTAGCAGAGGTGTCACGCCCATAGGGGGCACAGGGGCATGTGCCCCCTCAGATTTGTCCTGTTTAAATAAATACAAAATATACACAATGTTTTGTAGAATTTTGTTGTTGTTGTTTCTCTGTAATACTACTAGCCAACTAGCAATTTGTTCAAGTTTGTTTCATCTAGCCCAGATGGGTTCCCAATCTCCCAACCTCATGACTAGCTATCAAGAAGCCATTTCAGGCTATCAATCCAATTAGAGCAGCTAGCTTGTCTAACTATCTTAGCTGGCCTGCTGGCAAGGTTGTTAGACTTTAGAAAGCAAGCAGTTACTAAATGTACTGAATAAGACTTACATTCTTTTCAATATTTTACCCAGATTTTTAGCAGAGATGTAGAGAAGATTTAGATTTAGTTGATATTTTGGTTTTAAGTAGTCAGGAGGATACAGACAGCTCAAGAGGTATGATTAGATATCTTTATCTACTTCTCCAGAGTCAGATGAACTCGTAGATACCATTTTTATGTCTTTGAGTGCAGAGCTAACGCAATAACTAAGTCTATGGTAACTGCTAGCATGCTAGTAGATACCATAGACTTCCAGTCATTGTGCTAATGCTGGTTAGCATTGGCTCTTAAAACGACCTCTAACTTCCTTCCTACTGGATGCCGAGACATAAAAATGGCATCCCACGACTTCATCTAACTCTGACAACGTAGATAAAGATATCTAAGCATACCTCTTAAGCTGACTAATTTCCAAAATCCCAAAGTATCCCTTTAGGTATAATGAGTGTGGCTTTAAATTGCAGGAAAATTATGTTTTTTTTGTGCAAAATTCCCCAACTCACAGACTGGGGGGCCTTGACCCCTCCAGATCACCCACCAGCCATCCAATGTACTTTGTGCCACCTCAGATGTTTGGGGTACATGACGCCCTTGTCTGTTAGGCTACAGTAAACTAACACTACAGTAGGGAAGGCATTTCTTCAAAGTTGTGTGGGTCGTTGCATTGTATTGCTCACTAACCCCACTGACTTCATCCTTTCAAAGCAACTATTATAGAGGGATTTATTCTCAAGGGAAATATTGAGGCTGGCGGAATCCTTTGCAATACATTATCTCAAATGTCAGAGGTTTACTTTACGGAAATAATGGCTTCATTCCAGTGCATTGACTCTATCCATTCATTCCAGTGCATTGACTCTATCCATTCATTCCAGTGCATTGACTCTATCCATTTGTTTCAGTGCATTGACTCTATCCATTCATTCCAGTGCATTGACTCTATCCATTCATTTCAGTGCATTGACTCTATCCATTCTTTCCAGTGCATTGACTCTATCCATTCTTTCCAATGCATTGACTCTATCCATTCTTTCCAGTGCATTGACTCTATCCATTCATTCCAGTGCATTGACTCTATCCATTATTTCCAGTGCATTGACTCTATCCATTCTTTCCAGTGCATTGACTCTATCCATTCTTTTCAGTGCATTGACTCTATCCATTCTTTCCAGTGCATTGACTCTATCCATTCTTTCCAGTGCATTGACTCTATCCATTCATTCCAGTGCATTGACTCTATCCATTCATTCCAGTGCATTGACTCTATCCATTATTTCCAGTGCATTGACTCTATCCATTCTTTCCAGTGCATTGACTCTATCCATTCTTTCCAGTGCATTGACTCTATCCATTCATTCCAGTGCATTGACTCTATCCATTCATTCCAGTGCATTGACTCTATCCATTCATTCCAGTGCATTGACTCTATCCATTATTTCCAGTGCATTGACTCTATCCATTCATTCCAGTGCATTGACTCTATCCATTCTTTTCAGTGCATTGACTCTATCCATTCTTTTCAGTGCATTGGGTTCATATATTTATTTGAGTCCATTGGATATACATACATTTTAGTGAATTGTGAGTATTTGTGTGTTGTTTACTAGAGTGCATTGGGTGCATGTGCTGATCACATATGTAGGAGTACAGGCCCAGGGGCGTGCTTTGGGAATTGTGACCACTCACCTCCTATTTTATTTATTTATTTTTGAACCTTTATTTAACTAGGCAAGTCGGTTAAGAACAAATTCTTATTTACAATGACGGCCTACCAAAAGGCCTACTGTGGGGATGGTGGCTGGGATTAAAAATACGAAATAAAATATAAGACAAAACACATCACGACAAGAGAGACAACACTACATAAAGAGAGACGTAAGACAACAACATAGCATGGTAGCAACACAACATGGTAACAACACAACATGACAACGAGAATGGTAGCAACACAACATGACAGCAGCCCAGTATGGTAGCAGCACAAGACATGGTACAAACATTATTGGGCACAGACAACAGCACAAAGGGCAAGAAGGTAGAGACAACAATACATCACGCCAAGCAGCCACAACTGTCAGTAACTGTCAGTGTCCATATATCCTGTCAAGTGATTTGTCACATGTGCCGAATACATAAATTATAATGCAAAAGGAACAGAATACACAATAATGAAGCTATATACAGGGAGGACCAGTACCAGATCACTCTGCAGAGGTATGAGGTATTGGAGGCAGGGTAAAGTGACTAGGCATCAGGATAGATAATAATAAGGTATTTGAGGTAGATATGTACATGGAGGCAGGGTAAAGTGACTAGGCATCAGGATAGATAATAATAAGGTATTTGAGGTAGATATGTACATGGAGGCAGGGTAAAGTGACTAGGTATCAGGATAGATAATAATGATAAGGTATTAGAGGTAGATATGTACATGGAGACAGGGTAAAGTGACGAGGCATCAGGATAGATAATAATAAGGTATTAGAGGTGGATATGTACATGAAGGCAGGGTAAAGTGACTCGGTATCAGGATAGATAATAACAAGGTATTAGAGGTAGATATGTACATGAAGGCAGGGTAAAGTGACTAGGTATCAGGATAGATAATAACAAGGTATTAGGGGTAGATATGTACATGGAGGCAGGGTAAAGTGACTAGGCATCAGGATAGATAATAATAAGGTATTAGAGGTAGATATGTACATGGAGGCAGGGTAAAGTGACTAGGCATCAGGATAGATAATAATAAGGTATTTCGAGGTAGATATGTACATGGAGGCAGGGTAAAGTGACTAGGCATCAGGATAGATAATAATAAGGTATTAGAGGTAGATATGTACATGGAGGCAGGGTAAAGTGACTAGGTATCAGGATAGATAATAATAAGGTATTTGAGGTAGATATGTACATGGAGGCAGGGTAAAGTGACTAGGCATCAGGATAGATAATAATGATAAGGTATTAGAGGTAGATATGTACATGGAGGCAGGGTAAAGTGACTAGGTATCAGGATAGATAATAACAAGGTATTAGAGGTAGATATGTACATGGAGGCAGGGTAAAGTGACGAGACATCAGGATACATAATAATAAGGTATTAGAGGTAGATATGTACATGGAGGCAGGGTAAAGTGACTAGGCATCAGGATACATAATAATAAGATATTAGGGGTAGATATGTACATGGAGGCAGGGTAAAGTGACTAGGCATCAGGATAGATAATAATAAGGTATTAGAGGTAGATATGTACATGAAGGCAGGGTAAAGTGACTAGGCATCAGGATAGATAATAACAAGGTATTAGGGGTAGATATGTACATGGAGGCAGGGTAAAGTGACGAGGTATCAGGATAGATAATAATAAGGTATTAGAGGTAGATATGTACATGGAGGCAGGGTAAAGTGACTAGGTATCAGGATAGATAATAACAAGGTATTAGGGGTAGATATGTACATGGAGGCAGGGTAAAGTGACTAGGTATCAGGATAGATAATAACAAGGTATTAGGGGTAGATATGTACATGGAGGCAGGGTAAAGTGACTAGGCATCAGGATAGATAATAACAAGGTATTAGCGGTAGATATGTACATGGAGGCAGAGTAAAGTGACTAGGTATCAGGATAGATAATAACAAGGTATTAGGGGTAGATATGTACATGGAGGCAGGGTAAAGTAACTAGGTATCAGGATAGATAATAACAAGGTATTAGGGGTAGATATGTACATGGAGGCAGGGTAAAGTGACTAGGTATCAGGATAGATAATAACAAGGTATTAGGGGTAGATATGTACATGGAGGCAGGGTAAAGTGACTAGGTATCAGGATAGATAATAACAAGGTATTAGGGGTAGATATGTACATGGAGGCAGGGTAAAGTGACTAGGCATCAGGATAGATAATAACAAGGTATTTCGAGGTAGATATGTACATGGAGGCAGGGTAAAGTGACTAGGCATCAGGATAGATAATAATAAGGTATTAGAGGTAGATATGTACATGGAGGCAGGGTAAAGTGACTAGGCATCAGGATAGATAATAATAAGGTATTAGAGGTAGATATGTACATGAAGGCAGGGTAAAGTGACTAGGCATCAGGATAGATAATAACAAGGTATTAGGGGTAGATATGTACATGGAGGCAGGGTAAAGTGACGAGGTATCAGGATAGATAATAACAAGGTATTAGGGGTAGATATGTACATGGAGGCAGGGTAAAGTGACTAGGTATCAGGATAGATAATAACAAGGTATTAGGGGTAGATATGTACATGGAGGCAGGGTAAAGTGACTAGGTATCAGGATAGATAATAACAAGGTATTAGGGGTAGATATGTACATGGAGGCAGGGTAAAGTGACTAGGTATCAGGATAGATAATAACAAGGTATTAGGGGTAGATATGTACATGGAGGCAGGGTAAAGTGACGAGGTATCAGGATAGATAATAACAAGGTATTAGGGGTAGATATGTACATGGAGGCAGGGTAAAGTGACTAGGTATCAGGATAGATAATAACAAGGTATTAGGGGTAGATATGTACCTTGAGGCAATGTAAAGTGACTAGGTATCAGGATAGATAATAACAAGGTATTAGGGGTAGTTATGTACATGGAGGCAGGGTAAAGTGACTAGGCATCAGGATAGATAATAACAAGGTATTAGGGGTAGATATGTACATGGAGGCAGGGTAAAGTGACTAGGTATCAGGATAGATAATAATAAGGTATTAGAGGTAGATATGTACATGGAGGCAGGGTAAAGTGACTAGGCATCAGGATAGATAATAATAAGGTATTTCGAGGTAGATATGTACATGGAGGCAGGGTAAAGTGACTAGGCATCAGGATAGATAATAATAAGGTATTAGAGGTAGATATGTACATGGAGGCAGGGTAAAGTGACTAGGCATCAGGATAGATAATAATAAGGTATTTGAGGTAGATATGTACATGGAGGCAGGGTAAAGTGACTAGGTATCAGGATAGATAATAATAAGGTATTAGAGGTAGATATGTACATGGAGGCAGGGTAAAGTGACTAGGCATCAGGATACATAATAATAAGGTATTAGAGGTAGATATGTACATGGAGGCAGGGTAAAGTGACTAGGCATCAGGATAGATAATAATAAGGTATTTGAGGTAGATATGTACATGGAGGCAGGGTAAAGTGACGAGGCATCAGGATAGATAATAACAAGGTATTAGAGGTAGATATGTACATGGAGGCAGGGTAAAGTGACTAGGTATCAGGATAGATAATAACAAGGTATTAGGGGTAGATATGTACCTTGAGGCAATGTAAAGTGACTAGGTATCAGGATAGATAATAACAAGGTATTAGGGGTAGTTATGTACATGGAGGCAGGGTAAAGTGACTAGGCATCAGGATAGATAATAACAAGGTATTAGGGGTAGATATGTACATGGAGGCAGGGTAAAGTGACTAGGTATCAGGATAGATAATAATAAGGTATTAGAGGTAGATATGTACATGGAGGCAGGGTAAAGTGACTAGGCATCAGGATAGATAATAATAAGGTATTTCGAGGTAGATATGTACATGGAGGCAGGGTAAAGTGACTAGGCATCAGGATAGATAATAATAAGGTATTAGAGGTAGATATGTACATGGAGGCAGGGTAAAGTGACTAGGCATCAGGATAGATAATAATAAGGTATTTGAGGTAGATATGTACATGGAGGCAGGGTAAAGTGACTAGGTATCAGGATAGATAATAATAAGGTATTAGAGGTAGATATGTACATGGAGGCAGGGTAAAGTGACTAGGCATCAGGATACATAATAATAAGGTATTAGAGGTAGATATGTACATGGAGGCAGGGTAAAGTGACTAGGCATCAGGATAGATAATAATAAGGTATTTGAGGTAGATATGTACATGGAGGCAGGGTAAAGTGACGAGGCATCAGGATAGATAATAACAAGGTATTAGAGGTAGATATGTACATGAAGGCAGGGTAAAGTGACTAGACATCAGGATAGATAATAACAAGAGTAAATAAAGAACAGAGTAGCAGCAGCATATGATGTGTGTCAGTGTGGTGTGTGTGTGTGAGTGAGTGAATGTTTATTTACAGTAGTGTGTATGTATAGTCGAGTGTGCATAGAGTCAGTGCAAGATAGTCCGGGTAACCATTTAATTAACCATTTAGTATTCCTATGGCTATTTAACAGTCTTATGGCTATTTAGCAGTCTTATGGCTATTTAACAGTCTTATGGCTATTTAGCAGTCTTATGGCTATTTAACAGTCTTATGGATATTTAACAGTCTTATGGCTATTTAACAGTCTTATGGCTATTTAGCAGTCTTATGGCTATTTAGCAGTCTTATGGATATTTAACATTCTTATGGCTATTTAGCAGTCTTGTGGCTATTTAACAGTCTTATGGCTATTTAACAGTCTTATGGATATTTAGCAGTCTTATGGCTATTTAGCAGTCTTCTGGCTATTTAACAGTCTTATGGCTATTTAGCAGTCTTATGGCTATTTAGCAGTCTTATGGCTATTTAACAGTCTTACGGCTATTTAGCAGTCTTATGGCTATTTAGCAGTCTTATGGCTATTTAACAGTCTTATGGATATTTAACAGTCTTATGGCTATTTAACAGTCTTATGGCTATTTAGCAGTCTTATGGATATTTAGCAGTCTTATGGATATTTAACAGTCTTATGGCTATTTAACAGTCTTATGGCTATTTAGCAGTCTTATGGCTATTTAGCAGTCTTATGGCTATTTAACAGTCTTACGGCTATTTAGCAGTCTTATGGCTATTTAGCAGTCTTATGGCTATTTAACAGTCTTATGGATATTTAACAGTCTTATGGCTATTTAACAGTCTTATGGCTATTTAGCAGTCTTATGGCTATTTAACAGTCTTATGGCTATTTAACAGTCTTATGGCTATTAGCAGTCTTATGGCTATTTAGCAGTCTTATGGCTATTTAGCAGTCTTATGGATATTTAACAGTCTTATGGCTATTTAGCAGTCTTATGGCTTGAGGGTAGAACCTGTCTCGGAGCCTGTTGGTCTGAGAGCCGATGCTCTGGTATCGTTTGTCAGAGGTAGCAGAGTGAACAGTCTATGGCTTAGGTGGCTGGAGTCTGTGGCAATATTTCAGTCCTTCCTCTGATGCCGCTTGATACACAGGTCTTGGATGGCAGGGAGCTCGATCCCAGCGATGTCTCATTGCCGTCAAGTGATAAGGCCTACCACCGTTGTGTCGTCAAACAACCTGATAATGGTATTGGGGGTCAGCGTGGAGTGGTGTTCTTGCATACCCTCACCACCTGGGGACGGACTGTCAGGAAGTGGAGTGGGTAAGGTATCTGGGATGAAGGTGTTGATATGTGTTATGACCAGCCTTTCAAGCATAATTACAGACTGGGACAAGGAGAGATTGAGAATGTCAATGAAGACACTTGGCAGCTGATCTTCGTATGCTTTGAGAGCGCATCCTGGTGTTCCATCTGGCCCGGCGGCGTTGCGAGTGTTTACCTGTTTAAAACTTTTAACTTTTATAAGGGTTTCCCTTTCTAATCTGTTATCATCTGCAAGCCCTGCCACATATGACTAGCGTCAGAGCCGATGTAAATAGGATTCCACCTTCCTCCTATATTGTCCTCTTTCATGTTTGATGTCTCGTCAGAGCTCGTAGCGGGCTTTCTTGTCTGGGCCATGTCTGTGTCCCGTTCTTTGTAAGCGGTAGCTCTTGCCTTTCGCCCAGCGTGGATATTGCCTATAATCCATGTTTTTGGGGGGTTTGGATACCTTCTTATAGTCACTGGTCACCATAGCAGCACCCACCCGTAGCACATTTTTTTTAAATTTTATTTCACCTTTATTTAACCAGGTAGGCTAGTTGAGAACAAGTTCTCATTTACAACTGCGACCTGGCCAAGATAAAGCATAGCAGTGTGAACAGACAACACAGAGTTACACATGGAGTAAACAATTAACAAGTCAATAACACAGTAGAAAAAAAAGGGGGAGTCTATATACAATGTGTGCAAAAGGCATGAGGAGGTAGGCGAATAATTACAATATTGCAGATTAACACTGGATTGATAAATGATCATGTACAGGTAGAGATAGTGGTGTGCAAAAGAGCAGAAAAGTAAATAAATAAAAACTGTGGGGATGAGGTAGGTGAAAATGGGTGGGCTATTTACCAATAGATTATGTACAGCTGCAGCGATCGGTTAGTTGCTCAGATAGCTGATGTTTGAAGTTAGTGAGGGAGATAAAGGTCTCCAACTTCAGCGATTTTTGCAATTCGTTCCAGTCACAGGCAGCAGAGTACTGGAACGAAAGGCGGCCGAATGAGGTGTTGGCTTTAGGGATGATCAGTGAGATACACCTGCTGGAGCGCATGCTGGTGCAGGCAGCGATCGGTTGAAAAGCATGCATTTGGTTTTACTAGCGTTTAAGAGCAGTTGGAGGCCACGGAAGGAGTGTTGTATGGCATTGAAGCTTGTTTGGAGGTTAGATAGCACAGTGTCGAATGACGGGCCGAAAGTATATAGAATGGTGTCGTCTGCGTAGAGGTGGATCAGGGAATCGCCCGCAGCAAGAGCAACATCATTGATATATACAGAGAAAAGAGTCGGCCCGAGAATTGAACCCTGTGGCACCCCCATAGAGACTGCCAGAGGACTGGACAGCATGCCCTCCGATTTGACACACTGAACTCTGTCTGCAAAGTAATTGGTGAACCAGGCAAGGCAGTCATCCGAAAAACCGAGGCTACTGAGTCTGCCGATAAGAATATGGTGATTGACAGAGTCGAAAGCCTTGGCAAGGTCGATGAAGACGGCTGCACAGTACTGTCTTTTATCGATGGCGGTTATGATGTCGTTTAGTACCTTGAGTGTGGCTGAGGTGCACCTGTGACCGGCTCGGAAACCAGATTGCATAGCGGAGAATGTACGGTGGGATTCGAGATGGTCAGTGACCTGTTTGTTGACTTGGCTTTCGAAGACCTTAGATAGGCAAGGCAGAATGGATATAGGTCTGTAACAGTTAGGTTCCAGTGTGTCACCCCCTTTGAAGAGGGGGATGACTGCGGCAGCTTTCCAATCCTTGGGGATCTCAGACGATATGAAAGAGAGGTTGAACAGGCTGGTAATAGGGGTTGCGACAATGGCGGCGGATAGTTTCAGAAATAGAGGGTCCAGATTGTCAAGCCCAGCTGATTTATACGGGTCCAGGTTTTGCAGCTCTTTCAGAACATCTGCTATCTGGATTTGGGTAAAGGAGAACCTGGAGAGGCTTGGGCGAGGAGCTGCGGGGGGGCCGGAGCTGTTGGTCGAGGTTGGAGTAGCCAGGCGGAAGGCATGGCCAGCCGTTGAGAAATGCTTGTTGAAGTTTTCAATAATCATGGATTTGTCGGTGGTGACCGTGTTCCCTAGCCTCAGTGCAGTGGGCAGCTGGGAGGAGGTGCTCTTGTTCTCCATGGACTTCACAGTGTCCCAGAACTTTTTGGAGTTGGAGCTACAGGATGCAAACTTCTGCCTGAAGAAGCTGGCCTTAGCTTTCCTGACTGACTGCGTGTATTGGTTCCTGACTTCACTGAACAGTTGCATATCGCGGGGACTGTTCGATGCTATTGCAGTCCGCCACAGGATGTTTTTGTGCTGGTCGAGGGCAGTCAGATCTGGAGTGAACCAAGGGCTGTATCTGTTCTTAGTTCTGCATTTTTTGAACGGAGCATGCTTATCTAAAATGGTGAGGAAGTTACTCTTAAAGAATGACCAGGCATCCTCAACTGACGGGATGAGGTCAATGTCCTTCCAGGGTACCCGGCCCAGGTCGATTAGAATGGCCTGCTCACAGAAGTGTTTTAGGGAGCGTTTGACAGTGATGAGGGGTGGTCGTTTGACTGCGGCACTGTAGCGGATACAGGCAATGAGGCAGTGGTCGCTGAGATCCTGATTGAAGACAGCGGAGGTGTATTTGGAGGGCCAGTTGGTCAGGATGACGTCTATGAGGGTGCCCTTGCTTACAGAGTTAGGGTTGTACCTGGTGGGTTCCTTGATGATTTGTGTGAGATTGAGGGCATCTAGCTTAGATTGTAGGACTGCCGGGGTGTTAAGCATATCCCAGTTTAGGGCACCTAACAGAACAAACTCTGAAGCTAAATGGGGGGCAATCAATTCACAAATGGTGTCCAGGGCACAGCTGGGAGCTGAGGGGGGTCGGTAGCAGGCGGCAACAGTGAGCGACTTATTTCTGGAGAGAGTAATTTTGTAATTTTCAGAATTAGTAGTTCGAACTGTTTGGGTATGGACCTGGAAAGTATGACATTACTTTGCAGGCTATCTCTGCAGTAGACTGCAACTCCTCCCCCTTTGGCAGTTCTATCTTGACGGAAGATGTTATAGTTGGGTATGGAAATCTCTGAATTTTTGGTGGCCTTCCTGAGCCAGGATTCAGACACGGCAAGGACATCAGGGTTAGCAGAGTGTGCTAAAGCATTGAGTAAAACAAACTTAGGGAGAAGGATTCTGATGTTGACATGCATGAAACCAAGGCTTTTTCGATCACAGAAGTCAACAAATGAGGGTGCCTGGGGACATGCAGGGCCTGGGTTTACCTCCACATCACCCGCGGAACAGAGAAGGAGTAGTATGAGTAGCATGCTCCATTAGGTATATTTCACTGGTCACCCCCAAAGCCAATTCCTCCTTTGGCCACCTTTCCTTCCAGTTCTCTGCTGCCAATGACTGGAACGAATTGCAAAAATCACTGAAGCTGGAGACTCATATCTCCCTCACTAACTTTAAGCACCAGCTGTCAGATCAGCTCACAGATCACTGCACCTGTGCATAGCCCATCTGTAGAAAGCCCATCCAACTACCTCATCCCCATACTGTTATTTATTTATTTATTGCTCCTTTTCACCCCAGTATCTCTACTTGCACATGTATATTCTGCACATCTATCACTTCAGTGTTTAATTGCTAAATTGTAATTATTTCGCCACTATAGCCTATTTATTGCCTTACCTCCCTTATCATATCTCATTTGCACACACTGTATATAGACTTTTTCTATTGTGTTATTGACTGTACGCTTGTTTATTCCATGTGTAACTCTGTGTTGTTGTTTGTGTCGCACTGCTTTGCTTTATCTTGGCCAGGTCGCAGTTGTAAATGAGAATTTGTTCTCAACTGGTTAAATAAAGGTTAAATATAACCATAAAACTGTGGGGACGTTGTCTATGCACTTATTGATTAAAACCGTGACTGTTGTGGTAACCTCGTCAATGCTATTGGATAGCGGAACATATCCCAGTCTGTGTGCTAGAAAAACAGTCTGGCGTCTGCCTCATCAGACCACTTCCGTATTGAGTGTGGCACTGGTAACCTATGAACTGAGGGTTGGGTGTGTGTGTGTGTGTGTGTGTGTGTGTGTGTGTTTGTGTGTGTGATGGTGGGGAGATCTGACAAAACGTTGACGCATCAAAGGCAGAGAGCATGACTGGCATTTTCATCTCAGGCCTATGCACTGAGCTTTGATGATCGAGATAACCACAGCTGCATGGACCGACAACACAGAGATGGATTTCAACTCCTCCACAGCACGGGCTTTTGCATATTATATGGCTTGCTAGAATTTAGTGAGAAGCCAACGTGTGCAGTTTGTGTGTGGGCTTGTTTACATGTACAGTATACGATGTGTATGAGAGGAGGAAGGCTGACGTCTGTAAGATATGGTCGACAGAGAAACCTATTAGTCTCCAAAGGAGATCATCTTTCCTATACATTTTCACAGTACGTTTCCAAGTATGTTATTCAGGCAGACTTTAATACGAAACAAAGGAAACATAGGCGCTTGTCTCAGTCGCTCTCCTCTCCGCTGTCTCTCTCCTCTCTTCCACACAGGGAAGTTCACGTGTATTGAGGTGCGATTCCACCTGGAGAGACAGATGGGCTATTACCTGATCCAGATGTACATCCCCAGCCTCCTCATCGTCATCCTCTCCTGGGTTTCCTTCTGGATCAACATGGACGCCGCGCCCGCCAGGGTGGCGCTGGGCATCACCACCGTGCTCACCATGACCACCCAGAGCTCCGGTTCCAGAACGTCTCTCCCTAAGGTGGGTTGGGTCGCAGAGTGTGTGTGAGAGTGTGAGTGGGGGTGCGGTTGTGTGGGTTGGCAGGAGAGTGTGTTGTGTGCATCACCACTGGGCTCGCCCAAAAAGGTGTCCCTTCTTCAGGACTGACTGTCCATTGTTGATTTATGGTCTAGGTACAGGGTGACTTTTTTGGGTTTGCTTAACGGAGCCTTTGTCTGGAGACTTTGTGTCCGTCTGTCGGTCTGTCTCTTTTTTCTGACTGTGTGACTGTGACTTTGTCTCTGTCTGTCTTTGCTCTCTGACTTTGTGACTGTGACTTTGTGTCCATCTGTCGGTCTGTCTCTTTTCTCTGACTGTGTGACTGTGACTTTGTCTCCGTCTGTCTGTCTGTCGGTCTGTCTCTTTTCTCTGACTGTGTGACTGTGACTTTGTCTCCGTCTGTCTGTCTGTCGGTCTGTCTCTGCTCTCTGACTGTGTGACTGTGACTTTGTCTCCGTCTGTCTGTCTGTCGGTCTGTCTCTTTTTTCTGACTGTGTGACTGTGACTTTGTCTCTGTCTGTCTTTGCTCTCTGACTTTGTGACTGTGACTTTGTGTCCATCTGTCGGTCTGTCTCTTTTCTCTGACTGTGTGACTGTGACTTTGTCTCCGTCTGTCTGTCTGTCGGTCTGTCTCTTTTCTCTGACTGTGTGACTGTGACTTTGTCTCCGTCTGTCTGTCTGTCGGTCTGTCTCTGCTCTCTGACTGTGTGACTGTGACTTTGTCTCCGTCTGTCTGTCTGTCGGTCTGTCTCTGCTCTCTGACTGTGTGACTGTGACTTTGTCTCTCTGGTGTTGTAGGTGTCCTATGTAAAGGCCATCGACATCTGGATGGCGGTGTGTCTGCTCTTCGTATTCTCCGCTCTGCTCGAGTATGCCGCCGTCAACTTTGTCTCCAGGCAACACAAGGAACTCTTAAGACTCCGCCCGCGGAGAACGAAGAAGAAGGTAACGTTTACAGACCAATCTAGAACACGTTCGTCGAATCAGAGCGTGAACAAATAACTCCATGCAACAATGATTGCATATTGCCGTTATGGTGTGGTTCCTTAAGGAGCTCTGAGGCTGTAGTAAGTGGTCACATAGCACTAATGAATAACTCATATCTCAATGCTTTAGCACCCTACAAACAATGAAACAAGCAATTCTGTCCTTCATAGATATATCCTTCTCAGGCAAACATTACATGTACACTGAGTATACCAAACATTAGGAACACCTTCCCCTTTTTCCCTCAGAACAGCCTCAATTCGTTGTGACTCTACAAGGTGTCAAAAGCGTTCCACAGGGATGCTGGCCCATGTTGACTTCAATGCTTCCCACCACTGTGTCAAGTTGTCTGGATGTCCTTTGGGTGGTGGACCATTCTTGATACGCACAGGAAACTGTTGAGTGTGAAAAACCTAGCATGGTTGCATTTCTTGACACAAACCATTGCACCTGGCACCTACTACCACACCCTGTTCAAAGTCACATAAATATTTTGCCTTGCCCATCTTTTGCCTTGGCACACACATACAATCCATGTCTCAGTTGTCTCAAGGCTTAAAAATCCTTCTTTAACCTGTCTCCTCCCCTTCATCTACGCTGATTGAAGTGGATTTAACAAGAGACAACAATAAGGGATCATAGCTTTCACCTGGATTCACCTGGTCAGTCTGTCATGGAAAGATCAGGTGTTCTTAATTTTCTGTCCACTTAGTATATGTGTTGAGAGTTTATACCACAGATTGTATTATATTGGATTGCTAATGTAAAGAGCTTGTAGCACTGTAGCAAACCATAACTAGTTGTGTCAAAGTCCATGAAACAAGCAGTGTGACATGAAATGTTGTCTGAAGACTGCCTGAGGATGTTGAGAAATGTCAAAAGATGAGGTTGACAGAGGAGCTCTGGGAATTAGTCGGCCAAAAATGTGACTTGACGGATATCGGGGCGGCTTAGTGGCCTTGACTCTGTGGTTAATTGGGTTTCTGGCCTTTTGGACATTTTAAAAGATTAAGACGGAAAAGTCCAATTATACGCTGTCTGTCACTAAATCGGGCCCAAGCTTGGACTCTGGGCCTGGGTCAGATATATCATGTCTCTATGGTCAAAAGGCTTGCTTATTTAGGTTATTGAAGCTATTTATACAGGCAATTCAGTTGCGGTCAAATTCTTACTCATGAAAGTAGACCATAGAACATTTGCATAATATTTGTATTCGGACTAGGCAAAACAACATGGCCTTGTTTGACACAAAGAAAAGTTGAGGCACACCAGCAAAGCAACTTCCCCAACAGGTGCAACGTTCTACCATCCATCCAGTCAACACTGCACCCCTGTGGCCATATACTGTTGCTACACCAACCTGGCGTGCACCAAGGATAAAACTTCCAATGTTTACTTCGACATGTTTACTACAAAGCTTCCTGAAGGACAGAACGGGTCAGTGTCTGAACATTTGGCTGATGTCTGTGTTTCTTCCTATCCCTCATCCATTAATATAAAATGGAGACATACAAAAAAAGACTGCCTCTCTCTGTACCAGGGGAGGAGTCCATTTTCTTTATACTGTGTGGATTTTACCAAGGGAATACTCAGGCCAATCAAATCAAAGAGATGGAGGGAAATTGAGATAGAACACGATGAGATAAAGATGAATGAACACTGCTTGTTACCAAGAGGAGGAAAAAGTCACTCTGAAGTGTAGTAAGTGGATATGGGTCATTGTCAATTCAAACATGCAGGCCTCAGCCTTTCTCTAACGAACTTGTGGTAACCAACTTATCGAGAAGTCAAATACCAACACACACACACAAAACAATTATGTTATGTTCAATTTCACCTCGCCCAGTTTCTTAAAGCATGGCACAACATTTGTTTTGATTCACCTTCTTGTTTGATGTTCTTGTCTATTTTCATGTGTTTCTGGCATATCCACAGGGTTTCAGTCATGTCCACAGCATTTCAGGCATGTCCACAGCGTTCCAGGCATATCCACAGGGTTTCAGGCGTATGCATAGCGCGTTTCAGGCATGTCCACAGTGTTTCAGGCATGTCCACAGTGGTTCAGGCATGTCCACGGCGTTTCAGGCATGTCCACAGTGTTTCAGGCATGTCCACAGTGGTTCAGGCATGTCCACGGCGTTTCAGGCATGTCCACAGTGTTTCAGGCATATCCACAGTGAATTCCTCTATATTGCATGATTCTCATAATCATTTTAGTGCTTTGTTTGTTTGTTTGTTTATCTTTTCCGTTTGCATGCTTCTCCTGTGATGAAAGAATGGTGATGAGGATCACTCCATTGATCCCAATGAGCTGGCTGAGTCATTGAGACGTATTAATGGTTTGAGAAACAACGATACGCCCATATATGGATCTATGGGCCACATCTACAATTCCTCTGACAGGGTAAAGAACATTAGAACCCAGCTATTAGAACCCCACACTCCATCTGGTCATACGTTTGTATGTTTGTGTTTCTTTCTTTCCAGTTGTGTACTGTTCCTCTGCTGTTTGTCGTTGGTGGTGTTCTCTCCATATTCATATTCATTTTCACACCTAAGTATGAGAGCTATACAAAGACAGCATAGAAACATACATTTAAAAAACATTTTTTTTTACAGTATTTCGTCAAAGAGAATATGTTGTAAAAATGTGTGGCAATTAAATCTTACCTGGAATCAGATGACCTTGTTGATCCCATTTTTATATCTCTGCATCCAGTATGAAGGAAGGCGGAGGTGGTTTTGCGAGCCAATGATAACTACTGACTGGATGCCTATGGTTAAAGCTAGCATGCTAAACGTTGCCATAGAAGTCTAGTTATTGTGCTAACGCCAGTTACAGTAGCAACTTCCTTCAAACTGCACACAGAGGCATAAAAATAGTATCGAGTTCATCTGACTCTTGGGAAGTAGATAAAGGACTTCATTGCCAAATTCCCAAAGTATCCCTTTAAGCATAATGTGACACACAGTGCTGGTGTAGTTACTCATTGACTCTGTGACATTCTTCATTACACAAATAGCATTCCATTATTCTTCGTAATTTGTTTAATGTCATAATGGCCTGTTGTCAACTTGTCACACACACACTCCCTGTTTTCACTCCCAGTTCCTTGTTCCTTTCAGTTGGTGTTGCTGTTTGTTTTTATTTCCCTATTCAAATGCATTTCGAAAGAAATTGCATTTCAGCCAAAGATTACATTTCCTGCTTTCCTATTCTTCCCCCATGTCAACATATCATTTGTTGTTCATTGGCAATTTCGCTCGTGGAAAAACTATTGCTCAACTCATATTGATGCTGTTTTCATTCCATTTAAATCATTTCCATATTGGGCATATCAAACAAAACTATCACATGCAGGGCTTTGTTTGTGTGTAGGCCAATGGTAATACCCCTTCATTCATATGATGTCAATTGCTTTTTAAAGAGAATGTCCAGTTCTGAACCCTTTTTTCAACCCTAGTTTTGACATTTGAGGGAAAAGGCCAGGGAGACGCTTGAGTGGTGACAACTGTAAAGGGTACAGCAATGAGTAGGTTTGAAAGAGAGAGGGCTGTGTCCTAGGATAACACCAGAGGCATTGTGGGTTATAAAAACAATAATAGACTAGAGGTTTTAAGCAAGGTCTCATGACGCACAAATCACTCCCTGTTCATGTTGCACTTTGATAGATTTATTGTGTTGGGGAGAATAGGCATTGACTCAACATGAAGTCAAAGGTGGAAGTTTAGTTGAAGTCAAGTTTATTTGGAGTGTTAGCAGGAGGGAGACTGAAGTGTACTTGGCTGGGAGACTTAGTCAGCCTGTCATATTGCTGCTGCTGCTGTTGCTATGGCAAGCGATCCCCCATGGTTAAGAGAGAAGGAGGGAGAGCAAGATCAATGGAGAGAGAGAGGGATGACATTTCAGTGTCCCTCTCTGGAGCACATCAAGGCCGTCCATCGGGGGAGTGTCCATTCCCGTTCGGGGAGTTCATTCATCCTTGAACTCTGACCCCTATCTAACTAACTCCTGCCTTTCCTGTTCGTAGGACGACGACGTGAGGGAGAGCCGCCTCAGCTTCACCGCCACGACCGGCGGTGGCGGCGCGGCGGTCAAGGACGGCACCATCCCCAAGGCCACCAACAACGCCGCCACCACCCCGGGCGCCACGGGACCCCAGCCCGCCCAGCAGCCCAAGAAGGACCCGGCCACCAAGAGCCACGAAGA